>NW_020172591.1:3516581-3611650 GCF_003031525.2 Neophocaena asiaeorientalis asiaeorientalis
TGTTTATGGTTTCCTTTGCTGTGCAAAAGCTTTGAAGTTTCATTAGGTCCCATTTGTTCATTTTTGTTTTTATTTCCATTTCCCTAGGAGGTGGGTCCAAAAGGATCTTGCTGTGATTTATGTCATAGAGCATTCTGCCTGTGTTTTCCTCTAAGAGTATTATAGTGTTTGTACTTACATTTAGGTCTTTAATCCATTTTGAGTTTATTGTTGTGAATGGTGTTAGGGAGTGTTCTAATTTCATTCTTTTACATGTAGCTGTCCAGTTTTCCCAGAGCCACTTATTGAAGAGGCTGTCTTTTCTCCATTGTATATTCTTACCTCCTTTATCAAAGATAAGGTGACCATATGTGCGTGGGTTTATCTCTGGGCAATTTTATCTTCCAGGTCACTTATGCATTCTTCTGCCTCAGTTATTCTGCTGTTGATTCCTTCTAGAGAATTTTTAATTTCATTTACTGTGTCGTTCATCATTGTTTGTTTGCTCTTTAGTTCTTCTAGGTCCTTGTTAGATGTTTCTTGTATTTTCTCCATTCTATTTCCAAGATTTTGGATCATCTTTACTGTCATTACTCCGAATTGTTTTTCAGGTTGACTGCCTGTTTCCTCTTCATTTGTTTGGTCTGGTGGGTTTTTACCTTGCTCCTTCATCTGTTGTGTATTTCTGTCTTCTCATTTTGCCTAACTTACCGTTTTTTGGGGTCTCCGTTTTGCAAGCTGCAAGTTCGTAGTTCCCGGTGTTTTTGGTGTCTGCTCCCAGTGGGTAAGGTTGGTTCAGTGGGTTGTGTAGGCTTCCTGATGGAGGGGACTGGTGCCTGTGTTCTGGTGGATGAGGCTGGATCTTGTCTTTCTGGTGGGCAGGTCCACATCTGGTGGTGTGTTTTGGGGTGTCTGTGGACTTATTATGATTTTAGGCAGCCTCTCTGCTAATGGGTGGGTTTGTGTTCCTGTCTTGCTAGTTGTTTGCTATAGGGTGTCTAGCACTGTAGCTTGCTGGTCATTGAGTGGAGCTGGGTCTTAGCATGGAGATGGACATCTCTGGGAGAGCTTTTGCATTTGATGTTACATGGGGCCAGGAGGTCTCTGGTGGACCAATGTCCTGAACTTGGCTGTCCCACCTCAGAGGCTCAGGCCTGACACTGGCCAGAGCACCAAGACCCTGTCAGCCACATGGCTCAGAAGAAAAGGGAGAAAAAAAAGAAAGAAATAAAGAATATAAAATAAAGTTATTAAAATAAAAAAAATTTTAAAAATAAAAAATAAAAAGGGTAATAAAAAAAAGAGAAAGAAACAAGAGAGCAACCAAACCAAAAAATAAATCCTCCAATGATAACAAGTGCTAAAAACTATACTTAAAAAACCCCAAAACCAAAAAACAGAAACCAAAAACAGACAGTCAGAACCCTAGGACAAATGGCAAAAGCAAAGCTATACAGAAAAATCATACAAAGAAGGATACAGATACACACCCACAAAAAGAGCAAAAGGAAAAAAAGGAAAAAAAATGTATATAACAAATTAAAAAAGGAGGAGAGCAACCAAATCAATGAACAAATCTACCAATGATAATAAGCTCTAAATACTAAACTAAGATAAACATAAAACCAGAAACAAATTAGATGCAGAAAGCAAATCCCCAGTCTACAGTTGATCCCAAAGTCCACTGCCTCAATTTTGGGATGATTCTTTGTCTATTTATTTATTCCACAGATGCAGGTACATCAAGTGGATTGTGGAGATTTAATCCACTGCTCCTAATGCTACTGGGAGAGATTTCCCTTTCTCTTCTTTGTTCGCATAGCTCCTGGGGTTCAGCTTTGGATTTGGCCCTGCTTCTGTGTGTAGGTCACCTGAGGGTGTCTGTTCCCTGACCAGACAGGACTGGGTTAAAGGAGAAGCTGATTAGGGGGCTCTGGCTCACTCAGGCCACGGGGGAGGGAGGGGTACGGAATGCAGGGCGAACCTGCGGTGACAGAGGCTGATGTGACGTTGCAACAGTCTGAGGCATGCCGTGGGTTCTCCTGGGGAAGTTGTCCCTGGATCACGGGACCCTGGCAGTGTGGGCTGCATGGAATGCAGGGCGAACCTGCGGTGACACAGGCTGATGTGACGTTGCAACAGTCTGAGGCATGCCGTGGGTTCTCCTGGGGAAGTTGTCCCTGGATCACGGGACCCTGGCAGTGTGGGCTGCACAGGCGCCCGGGAGGGGAGGTGTGGATAGTGACCTGTGCTCGCACACAGACTTCTTGGTGGCTGCAGCAGCAGCCTTAGTGTCTCATGCCTGTCTCTGGGGTCCGCGCTGGTAGCCGCGGCTCGTGCCTGTCTCTGGAGCTCGTTTAGACGGTGCTCTGAATCCCTTCTCCTCGTGCACCCCGAAAAAATGGTCTCTTGACTCTTAGGCAGCTCCAGACTTTTTTCTGGACTCCTTCCTGGCTAGCTGTCGTGCACTAGCCCCTTCGGGCTGTGTTCACGCCGCCAACCCCAGTCCTCTCCCTGGGATCCTACCGAAGCCCGAGCCTCAGCTCCCAGCCCCCGCCTGCCCCGGCGGGTGAGCAGACAAGCCTTTAGGGCTGGTGAGTGCTGGTCGGCACCGATCCTCTGTGTGGGAATCTCTCCACTTTGCGCTCTGCACCCATGTTGCTGCGCTCTCCTCCGTGGCTCTGAAGCTTCCCCCCTCCGCCACCCACAGTCTCCACCAACGAAGGGCCTTCCTAGTGTGTAGAAACTTTTCCTCCTTCACAGCTCCCTCCCAGAGGCTCAGGTCCTGTACCTATTCTTTTGTCTCTGTTTTTCCTTTTTTCTTTTGCCCTACCCAGGTACATGGGGGAGTTTCTTGCCTTTGGGAAGTCTGAGGTCTTCTGCCAGAGTTCAGTAGGTGTTTTGTAGGAGTTGTTCCACATGTAGATGTATTTCTGATGTATTTGTGGGGAGGAAGGTGATCTCCACGTTTTACTCCTCCGTCATCTTGAAGGCGCCCCCCAGACTTGAATTCTTTTGGAGAAATTTGTAGTGCATATTATACCTCTTGGGTTGCAAAGTGATATTGTTTTAGTAGAAAATGTTATTGTAAAACCCAGTGAGTGGGTTGCTTTGTACTGACGTCTATAGTCCCCTTCTCTCCCGCCCCCTTTCTCCCCAGTTATCTTAGCTTTCTTATTTAAGCCCAAGTTATTTCAGACAATAAGTTATCTGCTGAATGATACTTTCCTCGTTAGTTCTTTTACTGGAATTTTTTTGTATCCCCAGCATTCATTCATTCATTCATATGCTCAATCATTTATTTAATCGTCAGTCAGTAAATGCTAATGAAAAGATATATCTATATGCTTATATCTAACTGCAAAATCCACATATCTACTTGGATATATAATGTGAATATCAAACTTAATAGATTTAAAACAGAAGTTCTGGTTTCCCACTGCCACTTTTTCCTCCTGCCATGTTCCCCATCCAAATACATTGCTCACTCCTTCTGGTTATTTAGGCTAAAAATTCTGGCGATTTCCTTGGTCCCCTTATTTCATTCATAACCAATAACTGATCTGTTAGCAACTCTGTTGACTCTGCTTTCACTGTCTACCCAGAATCTGACCACTTCTCATCAATTCCACTGTTACTACCGAAGTCCAACCCACCATCAACTCCTGCTTGGATTATTGCAACAGCCTCTTAACTGGACTTTCTGCTTTCTCCCTTGGTCCCTCATCTTTAGTCTATTGTCAACGCAACAGCCTGAGTGAACTTTGAAAAATGGAAGGCAGATATGTCACTCTTCAGCTCAAAAACCTCAGTGACTTCCTATTTCATGAAGAGTAAAAGGCAGAGTTCTTACAGTGGCCTATAAGGTCCTATACATTTGACCCCCTGTTGCTTCCCTAACTTCAGTGCCTATGACACTCCCCTTGACTAACTCCACTTGACCCAAACTGGCCTTCTTGCAATTCATTAACATACCAAGTATGCTCCTGCCTCACAACTTTTGCAACCACTGTTCCCTCTGCCAGGAATTCTCTTTCCCCAGATATCCATGTGGCTTGTTCCTTCACCTCCCAATCTTTGCTCAAATGTCACCTTTTCAAAGAGTTCTTCTCTGTCCACTCTATTTAATATTATCACCTCTTTATACTATACACTCCTTTTGCCTCTTACTTACTTTATTCCTTTTACCTACAGCATTTATCACCATCCAACTTGCTTTAAATTTATTTGTTGATTCTATTTCTCCCCACGGCCCCTCAATACATACTAAAATGCAAACTCCAGAAGACCAAAGCTTCAGCTTGAAACATGGTAGACACAATAATTATTTGTTGAATGAGTAAATGATTTCATATGTGATGTAGTAGCCAATGAGGTCGCATATAACCTGAGGAAGTAGATGTATTTCGAAGTACTATTTTTATTTTTGTATGTCTTCAAGGTTCCATCTTATTATAGGTTCTCATTTGGAAATAAAAATGAGCTTTAATGAACCTAAAACATTCTGTAGACATAGTGAGATCTATCATTTGCTTACTAAAATAATCAGGATATTCTGCATAGCAGTCAGTATTCTAAATGCTAGTTTAAAAAATGTGACTACAGGCTGTGCAGTTGGCATTTTGAAGAATTCTATGGAAGAATTTTTCTAACATTTTCCTAACATGTTAGAAAAAATGAGATCACATCAATATTAGCTTTTCCACATCTAACTTTGAGTAAGGTATGCGTAGTGTACATGATATTTGTTTTGAGTAAAATTGTGTTACATGACAGTTGTGAGCCTCTATATCCGGGAACACACTTTAATGGTGTGACTTAGGAAGCCTAATAGCACCTGCATTTTGTAAAATGGGAAAATTTTGTAAAATGGGAAAATCCATTTTTGGCATGGCCCCCAGTTTGAAAGTTACTCTTTGCATCCAAAAGGGCAGAATGCAACCGATCCATGGTCATAACTAAGATCAGAGCAAAGGACAGAGCCAGACACAGAAAACACAGAACTCTTTCTAATCCATAGATGTAGACAGAGCTGGGTTCCTGTGGACAAAAGGAGTTTCCACTCCAGTGACACAGAACTTGTGACCCACATCTTGCAGAGGGTAGTTAAGGGAAGCAGAGACCTCTTAGGAATACTGTTGTCAAACAGCTATGTATTTACCATGAATTCATAAGCAGAGCCTGAAACATTTCTTCAAATAGAAATAACAGAGCTGGTCTAGAGATCCCAATACAAATCAGTTCTGGGCAAGAACAGTGTTGGTTCCACCAGTGAAGGTCAATAGAATCAAGGTAACTCAAGAGAAGAGAGATCTAGCCTGGACAGGTCTGCTTAACCTCCCTTGGTTATACATTTCCAGTTGTTTTTTAATGAGGGAGATCTGGAAATTTATATTTGAATTTACTCTATGTCATTTATGGTTTGCTGTATGTAACAATGCTTAAGTGGACTGTGTAATTACTGTATCATAGTTCTCATTCTGTATTTTAGACTCATTCATTCTTTTTTTTTTTTTTTTTTTTTTTTTTTGTGATACGCGGGCCTCTCCCTGTTGTGGCCTCTCCCATTGCGGAGCACAGGCTCCGGACGCGCAGGCTCAGCGGCCATGGCTCACGGGCCCAGTCGCTCTGCGGCATGTGGGATCTTCCCACACCGGGGCACGAACCCGTGTCCCCTGCATCGGCAGGCGGACTCTCAACCACTGCGCCACCAAGGAAGCCCGACTCATTCATTCTTAACTAATCTGTATGTGGTCATCATAAAGATCCAAGTGAAAGAACCTTCTTTTGCTCTACATAGATATTTGAGTTGACTTGAGTCCACTGGGCTATTGTACGTAGCATTCCAAGGACCAGAGTAGACAGGCCAAGAAAGTAGGGCTCATCATGGACAGCTGCCTCTCAAAGGCTTTTTCCTTTCAGGAAAGTATTAAGGTTATATAAGCAAATTAAAAAAAACCTGTCGGGTAATGAGTCAAAGCCATTAAGCATGGAGCTTGATGTTTTTTGTTTTCCAAACCTTATACCCTACTTCTGTTCTTTTATTTAAATTATTTAGTGGGTGTTCAATAATTCTGGCTAGAAAGACAGAATTTGTTCTTGCTTATGATGAAAGTGTCAGCAGTGAGAGATGCACTCCTTGGAGATGCACAGTTTGGTGATGTAGAAACCGATGAGGAAAAAGAACAAGGTGAATCACACCTCAGCTACTAGATTAATGCATCAAATTAAATGTTACTATTCAGGAAAGACAGCAGAAAGAAACTGCTTCCATGGTAACTGTTGTCAGAATTGTATTTTTACTCATCTTTCAGAAAATATATGAAAGCCAAATAATATAGCTCTAGTGATACTTGTAATGATTTACTCATTTTCAAATAGCAAGAGCTCTGAAGGCTTGATTTCATCTCTCTCTTGAGTTGGCATTGTCAGTTTAATATCCAGCCAACGTTAATCGCTGAGGGTGAATGTATAGAAGACAGTTGGTATAAATGTCCAAAGATGGTTTATCGTGAAAGTGTATTGTTACAAAGTTCTCCTGGGTTGCCGAGTGATCACTAAGGAAGATCTTAGTGGGACTCCCTCCCCGACCCTCAATAACATTAGATGTAGCTTCTCTTCTTTGGCTGGTCATGAGGAATTTTACAAATACACTTTCAGTAGAGAGAACTCATGATTTATTCACTGGACTATCTGTTTGGATTATCAATGCCTATTTTCTCTCTTTCTCTTCAGTGTCTATCTTTTGTCTGTATCAGACTTTGGAGCACTTCAAACTGAGGGGTAGGTAAGAAAAGGGAGGAAGATGAAATTGGATTCTCTTTAAAACTGGTTTATTTAGAAAAGAGCTCTTGTAAAAGATTTGGTCAGAAATCAGAATTCAACCTGCTATCCTTTTTTTTCTGTATTATCAGATTGGATAATTGAATGTTGGCTTGATTTCTTTCAGAGCAGACTTTCTATCTTTCTTGGCTAGGCTGGCACAGAGAACAAGGTCGTACAGTGACCTGCTTCCTACACTGGGAGATGCTGATCTGCTGTGACCTGTGAGAAGACTCTGCTTTGCTGATGTTTTGGTGTTGTTTCTGTAATATCCATCTAGGCTAGGACTTCAGCTTCCTAGTTTCAGGTTAAAAGATAGATTAATTAACAAAATACCTTAGTATTTGTTGGACTTGTATGTGTTCACATGACTCACTGACCTCGTGGAATGCTTATTTTGTAATAAGTTACCATGTGTTAATTCTCACAATTAAATTCTACAATCCAAACTACAGTTTAACTCTCCAGAGTGGAAGACTTCCTGTCTTTTACTTTAAAGGCATGTTTCTTAAGTCTCTATTTGTTAGCAAACACTTGGAAACACTTTGAAATTTCATCCTATTAATTCAGCCCTAGAGCTATCTGAATTCTCTCTTTAAATGCTGAGAAAGACCTCTCCAGCAAGCTTTTCTGAGCTCTCTCTAGCCCTCAGCATTCTCATCCCTCATATTTAAATGTACTTGCTACCCATACCGTACACTCGTTCCTATTAAATTGAGTAGTCAATCATGGTTAAATAATACGTGACATCTTTACAAATAATATTTACTATTATTATTTAATTGAAGTATTATATTTCTTTTTGGTTTCTCATTTCATTTCCCTAACCAGATTATAAACTTTTTGATCTAAATACTAATTCTTCTATATCTGTATATCTGCCACCGTATCTCACCCAAGGTAGGGATTCAATACAAGTTTGTTAATGGGTTAACCAAACCAATGCAAGTTTGTTAATCCTGTGAAATGGAACATGCTAGAAGTAAACTGATGATATTCTCTCCCACGAGCTACCTATTTAAATGCATCTTGGGAAGAACATTGAACAAATTAATTTGCAAAATTGCCTTCATGTAACATTTGCAGCTGTTCCACGTCTCAGGAAAATGATCCATATTATTTTAAAGACACGGCAACTTGAACAAGGTCAAAGCATAATACCTAATGGTATTTAGCAATGCAAATATAAAATTTGCAAATTTTGCAGAGTCTAAATGCGCATTGGATTTTCTAGGAGGTGCCCAGCTATATTGGGAGGGAGTTTTTAAGGTAGAGCTTGACTGATAACCTTTCCAAAACGTTAATATAGTTTTCTTCTTCTGTTTTTCTCTTCCTCCTTTTACTTTACCCACTCCTTTCTAAATTATTGATCTCTTTCTATGTGGCCAACTTTTTCTAGGAACTTTTTGTTACGTTGTTATATAATTTAATCATCACATACATCCTGTTGGTAAGCTATTATTATTTATATTTTAATGACCAGGAAACACTGAGGTTTGGAGGTTTAAGGACTTCTGGCATGAACTTGGCACTTTTTCTCACTGAACCTCGTCTTTCTTTCTTTGATGTGTGACCTTGTATAAAAATATCATTTAACCCCTCTGTGCCTTTTAAAAATGTTTTTCTTCTATAAGAGGATAATAAAAAAGTCTGCCCTATTAGCTTTATGTTATTCTAGATAATTGAGATAAAACACAAGAAATATAGGGCATTATTTTTATTATATATGAGTCTTGATCACATTGGTGATCACCAATGTGCAAACTTAGAATAAGGGATTAGAACTAGATTATAATTTTAAATGTCCTGTTGATATTTTCTTTTGCTCTTTAAGACTCCTAAAACATATTCCCATATTTGAGTTTTGGCATTACACAGAAAAAAGATCCACAAGCTGGACTTTTATGTTTCTCTAGCTGTGGGATAGACCCAGATTGCTCATGTACAGAAAAGCCTGTATGAGCAAAGAAAGTAACATGTTTTCTCATTTATTTTTGCTTATAAATCTCAGTTACACGGCTTTATTCAATAGAATATTAGATCAGTTCAGTTCTCAAGTTGTGATTTTATAAGACTTATGAGAAAATCTGTTGATAGTGAGATTGCTTGACATTTTCTTTTACATTTTGCTCCTTTCTCACTTCTTTTTTTTAATATTGGCATATAGTTGATTTACAATGTTGTGTTAGCTTCAGGTGTACAGCAAAGTGATTCAGTTATGCATATACAGATATCCTTAAGAAAGTGATGTATTTTCCTCAAACTGATTTTATTTTAAACTTGGCAGGATTCTGTGTCTCCTGTTTTTCTATGTAGAGAAAAACATACTGTGCAACCAAGATTGATGCAAGACTCCCTGGTGAAGGAACTCAATCCGTTCTTTCTTCAGCAACTCAACCCGTTACAACAAAGCATGCTTCTAGTATCTGATTAGCTGGTTCTCTTCCTTCCTTCTTAGTTGGGGAAATTTCCGAAGATGTCTTCTCTGAAATACCGTAAAATGTCCTGGAACTCAAAAGAAGAAGGTCTTTGAAATTCTATGAACTTTTCCCACTGTATTTGAAGAAAAAAGGGTGGAAACTCTTGAAGGATCTAGATCTATTGAAAAATCATTGAGAGTAGGGGAAAAAACCATGAGCAAAAAGATAAAGGGAGGGAAAAAATTTTCCTGAAAATGTTATAGTTTATACACGTGTACACACACAGACACACACACCATATATGTTTGATATTTTAATGAACATAGAATAAACAATATTATCATAGCAATGAGGGAAATAAAAACAAGAAAAGGGACTTCCCATATATATGGACATATTTTTCTTTCTTTAAGTAAAAACATTGTGTATTTCATCGTTTTAATGAGAATCTTTTAAAGTGTACAATACACTCTCCTGACTTCTTATATAGAGGACCCTCACTGTCATTGTGCACTTTCTAAGGAGGCAATGCTGGAAAGAAAACTAAACCAGGAGACCTTTCCCCGGGCTCCAGCTCATTCTTCTACTCACCAGCCATGAGACTGTCCTGATCATTTCCCCTCTTTTGTCTCAGCCTCTTCACATGGAAAATTCAGGCAAAATTTAGAAATATATTCTGCCCAGGTGCAACCCGCTTCCAGCTCCCTGTCTGTGAGCCAATATTGTTCCGCATTTCCTCCAATTAACTCTGATGATGTAAAAAGATTAAAATGCATCCTCCATGGCAGAATGGCACCTTGAAATTTTAACATCTGTGACTCCGTAGTTCTGTGATTTCCTTCTAATTATGTGGGCCAAATTTGGTTAAGTGGGGAAAATTCTCTGATTTTTCTGACAAAAATAAGAAAGAAAATTTTTTCTGCATTAAGATGTACTTTATAATGTGATGAATATAATAATTACTTGATGAACAGATTAATATTTTGCATATCTTTCTGTGATAAATATATTAGGGAACCTTATTTCCCAAAGTGATTGCCAAAAAAAAAAAGGGACTTCCCTGGTGGTGCAGTGGTTAAGAATCCACCTGCCAATGCGGGGGACAGGGCTTAGATCCCTGGTCTGGGAAGATCCCACATGCTGCGGAGCAACTAAGCCAGTGCGCCACAACTGCTGAGCCTACGCTCTAGAGCCTGCGAGCCACAACTACTTAGCCCACATGCCACAACTACTGAAGCCCATGTGCCTAGAGCCCGTGCTCCTCAATGAAGAGTAGCCCCCGCAATGAGAAGCCTGTGCACTGCAACAAAGAGTAGCCCCCGCTAGCTGCAACTAGAGAAAGCCTGCGCACAGCAACAAAGACCCAATGCAGCCAAAAAAAAAAAAAAAAAAAAGGAAAAGAAAAAATTTACCTACAGTCTCATTAGTAATCAACTGTTTACTTGTTTTATGTTTTCCATGATCCCTTCTGGCAGAGAAGACAGTTTTATTAATCTGGCTTCTAACTCTAATTATAGCATTTTTCTCTCTCAAGCACCTTCTTTCCTAGAAGCCCATAGCTCTCCTCTTTAGGAAGCAGAGCTTATATCATCCTCCTGGTGTCTGCTCAGCCTTGCTTGATACCTTCCAGATCTTCTGCTCTCCGTTTGTAAAGCATTTTCTTGTCTTATTGCTATGCCACTCTGGATATGTTTCCTTTGTTACTTAAATGAGTGTCTCCCTAACTAAACTGAGTACATCTTAAGGGCAGGGAAACTTCTTCTAAATTTTCCTCTGTTACCCAAACCATGTACCTTGTAGAGCATAGTAAAGTAAAATACATGCTCAGTGGATGTTGTGATTGATAGTAGACATCTCAATTCAAGTTCCTCATTTTCTACTGAAATTCAGTCTTGTAATATTTTATGAATTCTGAGAAAGTGTAAACTGTTCATTTCCCATATTCAGTTATGCACACACTCTGTAGAATTTACAACTCCTTACAAGTAGTAAAGAATACTAATTGAATACTTCTTATGTATTCATTTTTGCATGAAAACATATATATCCTGGAAATACCTGCTTTTTATTTCCATAAGTAGATAGTCATCTTTTTCTCTTGTTTTCATGTCCATATTAATGTTAACTATTCTAGACTATAAGTCCCAAGAAAACATAACTGTGTCTTTCAGCTTATAGAATGTACCTTACCCAAACCGAGCATTTATGATTGCTTAGTAGCATAACATTGCTGGATAAGATGCAAGGCCAATCTTAGGTGAGGACCCTAAAAGTCTTCTAAAGTTATTTAATATGATACCATGAGGTAAAAAAACAGGAAAACAAAATCCCACTGTTAGGATGTATAAATTGTTCTTCAGTGAAGGAGGTTTGTGTATGTAGTTGAGTTCAGTTGTTTCTGTTTATAGAGCTCCTGTAATTTCCCTGTGCCAGATCCTGAGTCAAAAGAAAAATCTCAAAGTGCTTAGGCAACAGCTGTTCTCAGTCTTTCAGGATGGTAATTCTGAGCCCAGGGTTGTGCTTATTCTTGTCGTGAAATGACGCTCTTTGACTTTAAAACCCTGCATTCTTCCACAGTGCTATTACAGTGACAGGTCTTGTCAAAACATGTGTTAATCTTTAAGTCTGTTTAGCAGATATCCCAGTGGAGAAAATAGCCCATTATGACCTTACGTGTGGTTCATGAACTCTTCTCTGAAGTATTCCTGTGATTTTGTATCATTGAACACATTCCTAAATCTCGCCGTGCAGGTCCTTCTTTGTAAAAGAAGAGCAATACTCTTTGAGGTAGTCTTTGTGTTTTCAGTGGGTTTCAGTGATGCTGGTCAGTTAGTCAACTCTAAGATATTTAATAAACCATAAGTGATGTGGCTGTATATTATAAAAACTTTCTACCCATCCTAACCATTCTTCTAATTTTTCTACCATTTGGAAGAAATGGGTTAATATGAAATAAAAAGAAATCATTTCAAAAAATGTGATTTGTAAAACATTAATGATGAGGACTCATTTTACCTGATTTGAAAACATATTTAAAATTGACAATTATCAAAACTATACGCATGGTATTTTGTTAAAGAAAAACGGATCAGTTGATATAGAATAACAGAGATACCAGAAGTTAAAACTCACTTTAATCATTTCTAGGGCAGAGCAGAAATAACAGAATGATAGGGAAAAGTAGCATTTGTCAGGTATTTATTTTGGTCTAGAGAAGAATCTGTACTCTGTGTACAAATGCAGAATGTATAGCAAAGGAAAGAGAAACGGAATGTAAGAAAAATAACATACATCACTGGATTGAAATTACTTAAAATGGATACAGATATTTTAGATGAATATACTGATTCCATGTGCTAACTATGCAAGGAAGATGAATGTTTAAGGAAATCTTAAATCATTTTATAGGAAAATGTGCTGCCTCTCAGCATTAAAGTGAATTCAAATGTTAAAACAGTCTTCCTGATAAAGGTAACAAAATCAGATTTTTTTTTTTTCCTATGGAGAAACAAGAATGCTGTTGATGACATTGCACTAATTGTTTCAGCTGTTGTGGAAAGTAATCCGTCAATATGTTTGAATCATAGTGCTGGCATTGATGATGATGATGATGATGATGACGACATATGCCAGACACTGTGCTGAGTAAGTGGGGGACATTTAAAGGAAAGCTCTGTGTCTTGGCCACATGTGTGTATATGTGAGCAGAAACGTCATTGATCACGTCACACAAAGCCCCACAGTCTCCTGCCCACCTTTTCAGATTCATTGTTTGACATTTCCTCCAAAAGCCATTTATCTACAGGCCATATTCATTAAAAAAAATTTTAAGTTTGTTTTCCGTATTCATTTTTTACTCTATTTTTTTTTTTTTTTTTTGCGGTATGCGGGCCTCTCACTGTTGTGGCCTCTTGCGTTGCGGAGCACAGGCTCCGGACGCGCAGGCTCAGTGGCCATGGCTCACGGGCCCAGATGCTCCGCGGCATGTGGGATTTTCCCGGACCGGGGCACGAACCCGTGTCCCCTGCATCGGCAGGCAGACTCTCAACCACTGCGCCACCAGGGAAGCCCCCCTTTTTACTCTGTTTTTAACAGATGTTTCCTCCCAGGTCCTGAATGTCTTTTCTTCTCTTGGCAGGAAGATTCTTACTCATTTTAAAAAATTTTGTTCAAACCGCACCTTGTCACTGGAGCCTTGGTCCCTGTGGCCCCTTAGGCACACGGAGGATGGCAGCCCTGCCTGCTTCTCCGGAGGCTGCCGCTTCCTTGAGCGTGGGGCTGTGTCCCAGCCATCTTTCTACACAGAGTTGGACTCAACACGTGTGTGTGGAAGGAGTAAATAAAATAAGCAAAGGAAAATCCCAGTATTAATATTATTTGCCAGCCCTTTCATTGAATTCTGTTAAACTGAAGCTTGTCACATTGACTCCGTATAAACTTATTTAACAATGATCAAATTGTCTGACTCTGAGCAATTTCTTTCAAATGGAGTAAGCAGTTACTACCGGGCTACGTTATTTTGCAACAGGGTTTTCTTGGGGTTTGTACTTGTCTCATTGCTTATTTGCTGTAAAATGAGCCTTTTGCTGGGAGATTCTTTACATCAATAACAAGCATACAGAGATTTGCCTAAATTTGAAATCAAAACACTTTTCTTTGGAATATTCATTTGGAAGTTTTGCTTCATTTGTTTTGCTAAGTCATAATTTATGTGTAGGTTTTTGTTTTATGTGTAGTTACTCTTTTTACCACAATATATTCTTGTTTATAAAGATGCTCAAAGAAGTACATTTATCACCTCTTTTAGGTCAGGGTGCCATTAATGAACTCTTCTCTACTATTTAATATTCTTAAGAGAAATATGCCTAAGGATCTATCTTATTCTCAGGAAGTAAGGTTTTTCTTTTTTTTTTTTTTTTTTAAACTTTTGGGACCCAGAGATGAAAAATTTCCCCTTGTACAAATTATTCATCAAATAAAAATTTTCATGAAAAAATTAATGCTTTAAGACACAGAATGAATTTAGATTAAAGACTCTGTGATATTTATAGTAGATAAATAGAGGTTCTGCTACAGATGACAGAGACCATACCTGACAAGACAGAAATTTCTTTCTCTCTCAAGGAGTTGTCTGAATACAGGAAGCTCAGATCAAGGATGATGACCCTGTTCTACTGATACATGGTTGTTTGGGGTAGACATGGCGTCCCGTGGTATTAGGGATTGAGGTGCCTTCTCTCTCATTGCTCTGTATTTAAAATGTAATATGTTAATTTCTTTTTAATCTTATTAATTTATTACAGAGTGACTATCTGATCAGCAATTATGCTTGACAAGAAGCAGAAGTCATGGTTTATTTATAGTGTTTTATAGGTTTAGCATGGTAAAAGAGTCTTGACAATAAATACTTGGTTAATTAATTGAAAGTTCATGTATTTGGGGGAAGGGTTGTTAATGTACAACTGTTGGCAAGACCCTTGTGGTATGAGTGGTGGAGCAAACTGTCCAGGGTGGGAAGCGATCATACATCACTGTGGAGGGAGGGACAAATGCAGTGCTCCTGAAGTCCTGAGTTCGTTCCCAGCAGGCGTGTGAAGGAAGCTTCCTGGAAAGTAATGGCGTCGGGCTGCCCTTGAAGGAGGAGTAGGATGTCTATAGTGCGAAGTGGAGGAGAAGGGCAAAGAGGAGCATGGGGTGGCATTGAGGGAAGGGGGACTGGAAAGTGTCTGGTTGCCATGCATGTAGCACTTCACACACGACACCCACTGTACCTTAGGAATGAGGTCTGGAGGAAGGAGGTTTGTGTGTGTGTAGGGAGTAGGTGTTGCATGTATCCTTGTCCTTTTTTTTTTCTTTCTGATTGGGTGACAAAAGAGAGTTTTATCTTGGATAATACTTGAACAAAACTTCATTGATTTGTTAATTTACGTTATGCAAGACGCTTCTGTGAGCTATACCAGTCTTTAATACCTAGAACTTATGATTCATGTTTAGATGAGATTATCTTTGTATTTGGATTAAATCACAATGAGGACAGTATTTGTAAAAGTGTGACTTTCAAAGGGGGATATAAACTCTCGCTATCCACGACGGGCCTGGTTTGAAGTGCTTGCTGAAGTTAACAGGTTGTGCTATCCCATTTTATGGGCACATTCTGCTGATACAGCATTTAGAGAAAGTTCCAATTCCTGATGAAGAGCAGAGCGCTGACATGAGTTTTCACTTAGGTGTGCAGAAAGAATCCGTTAGCTTTGTGCACAGAATAGGCTGAAATCAAGCTTTAGTTAGTCAGACTTTTGCATAATTCATCCCGGTCCCTTTGAAAGTCCAGTTGAATCTGCTCTTAATCTTTGTCACGATGGGTCCCTTTTAAAGGACTTTTATTAGTTCCTTGCTGCACAGATATTTAGGTCTTCCAAGTAAGGCCATGACAATGCACCTGATTTCTTAAAGAAATGAATTGTTACATAAGGATCCATAAAGAAATGAATCAGTCCATAAAATTTTCTTCTTATAAAATATCATTCTTGATATCAATATAATCAGCCTTAAAGATAGGAAAGTAAGCTAAGGTTCTGTCTGTCTTTTTGAATCCATAGGCTGTCCATCTGGCCCAGGCAAGCTTCCAGATTGAAGCCTTCGGCTCCAAATTCATTCTTGACCTCACACTGAACAAGTAAGTATTTAGTTATGATCCTGTTAAGAAGTAAGTGCAGTAAAACTCTACTTCATGATAATATTTTAGTCAAAGTAATGTCTGTTGTTGAAGCAACTGATATTTTCTAGCTGATTATACGTCATATAGCACTTAAAGAAAAATATAAAAGTCTGAAGTTAATTCTTTTAATAATAATAATGTCTTTTTATTCCTGAAAGAAGAGGCATTTAACATTTAATTTGTTAAAAATCTCAAATACAGTTCTTAGATATTGTGATTTTAAATGGGACAAATATTTAAAGTAATGCTAGTTAATTAAGTGCTAACTATAATCTTTACAATATATAGCAAGCATGATAAATTACTGACTCAAGTATAGTTAGACTTCAGTCTAGAAATTCCACTTTACCTTTCAGTATGCAATTCACACGACTTCTGTGTGAAGAACAGAAGAACAGAAGAAAATGATGACTTGCAAATACCTATTTTGAGAAGGTTCTTTGCTTCGTAATTTGCTCTAATACAGTTGGTTAGAAATTTTGGTCCTGATGAAGATTTACCCGATTTTTCTCCGAGCATGTGTTTATGTTGATATTTAAATGCTATTTCCCAAGTTGGAACCAATTGCACAGATGTCTTTGTACAAAGCACGAACAAGAGCTGTTGCCTTAAGCAGGGCTCTTCAGCCTCGAATTGAGCCAGCAGTGAGCCTTTCTTTGGTGAAAGAACTTTCCTGCATGGTTTTCTTTAGTTTAAGAAGCTCCAGTCAATATTTTAAACTCTCATCAGTATTTTGACCAAGACTGCATTTTTGCCAGAAAAATACCACGTAATGCTATCAGACACTATAATGTGGGTGACCACAGTCAATATCTGAGAGATTGCAGAAGACTATAAGGAACAACTATTAAATTTCTTGTGTGCCAAATTCTGTGAGCTCGGCAGAAAAAAAGATGCAGGGTCAGCTTGGGTGCTCCTTACTCAAGTGTAATTGCAGCTTTAAGTCAGAATGAATCAGCAGAACTCAGGATTTCCTGTGTTGAAGATACTGCAGGTTTTCCTCTTTGAGTATGCTGAGCATTGGTTGAGCTCCTTTTCACCATGCTGGGTCAGCACTGTGCCTGCGAAAGGGTCATATGGGGACATCCAGGGTACTTAGAGGTCTGGAGACACATCAGAAAATTATTTACCACTAATAGTTAACATGCAGAGGAATCAAATTGAGCACCTACTATGAGCAGTCTTTGCCTTAAGGAGCTTATAATCTACTTGGGAGAGGTTAATAGATAAACGTATAATTTTAGAGCAGTGTGAAATTGGTTGTGCTGGAGATAAACATGGAATGCTATGGTAGCACTAGAGAGAGGAAGCTCTCCAGGCTGGAGGAGTGTGAAAAGGCATCTTAGGAAAGGTGATGCTTGAGCTAAATCTTGGAGGGCAAGTGCTAGTGAGGAAGGGAATTGATGGGGATGGATGGGTGAGAGAGGGAGAGAGAGAGAGAGAGAGAGAGAGAATGGAGAATTGTGTTCTAGGCAGAGGAGAGAGTGTGTGCTAAGGAGAAGGGCCATGTAGCAGTGGGGCATGTTAAAGGGATCGTGAGTCTTTTGTTGAATTTCTTGGTAAATTACAAGGTTGAGGGAGGTGAGTCAGAAGAGGTAGGCCCAGGGACAGCTCAACTCATGCAAGATCTTGTATGTCACGCTCAGTGCTGGGCTATTATCCCCTAGACTGTGAAAAATGAAGTAAGCAGATAAACAGAAGTTCTGTTCTCAGGAAGTGCTAAAAGGCATGGAGAGGGAATGCTTTTAAGGCGTCTTCGATTGATAAAAATCATTAGGATTGCTTTGATGTGGGTGACAAGGCAGAAAGAAGGGCTAAAGTTAACAGGTACCTTGACTGCATAGCTGGGTGGAAGGTGGTATCCAGGTGAAATGGGCAGCACAGGGCAAAAAGAGGTTAAATGGTGAAGAGAAAAGAATGTGAAATCAGAGTAGACATAATTGATTTGAGGGGCTTTGGGACATACATGAAGCCATGTCTAGGCAGTAGGTGGATATAACAGTCTAAAGCTCAGGGAAGAGGTGGGGGCTAGAGATAGTAGAGTTGAAAGTAGTTTCCATATGAATGTTAATGACAAACGTGGTTGTGAATGAGACCATGTTCATTCAGGAAGGGTGGGTAAAATAAGGAGAGCGTAAGTTGGGAAGATTGTTACGGGTTGAGAGGAAGAGGAGCCAATGAAGGGACAGAGAATGAGTGATCAGAGTAGTGGGAGGAGAATCAGGAGCATGACTGAATAGAGAGTTTCAAAACAGAAAGTTGTGATGTATAGCCTCACATGCAGCAGAATGATCTAGTGAGGTAACGGGCAAAGATTGCCTTTGTATTTACCTATTAAGTGATCACTGATGGTCTGAAGGCAGCAGTTTCCATAAAGTTTGGGGCAGAAACCAGGTTACAGTGGGCTGGGAGTGACTGAGAGGAGATGGTTTGGAGACAGCATTGCTCATTGGGTAAGTTTGGGTGGGAAGGAAAGAGAGCTAGCATAGTAGCCAGAAGAAGACATTGGGGTCTAGGAAGGGGTTTTCAGGGATAACAGAGCAAGTGTTATGCTGACAAATGGAGGTGTTAAGAGTGAGAGATGAAGATACAGAAGAGAGGAGGTAACTTATGGAGCAAGATCTGGGTGAAGATAGAAGGGAGTGAGAGCGAGAACACAAGGGCAACTTAGTTTTGAACCAGGAGAGAGTTCGTTCCTAACGTGTATGAAGGTATTAGGGCATATGCAGGTAGAGATAAGCTTGTAGGAGAAGGGATGGAGTTCAGTGCATCTCTGAAGATTTCTTTCTTCTTGGAGACAGCATTATCTACCATTGGGATGGAGAAGGAGGGTGGGTTGGGCTTGAGGAAAATGATGAAAGTTTAGGCTAACACGGAGAGAAATGGGTGAGGAAGCTCACCAACGTCATGTTAAAGAATTTACGAGCAATCTTCATTAGAAGTCATATGTTATGTGTTGGTCTTTGTGTCATTGTACCTGATGGTGTTTTATTTTATTTTTTTAACCTGGAGTGCTCAGTAACTCCGTCACTGCACTGTGTGGGGGAGGAAGGTAGATTGTAGTGTGGATGTTTTCTGGTTCACGTTTTCTGGTGGTGTCTCAGAGGAAGAGCAGTGGAGACAGAGCTCTTTGAATACTGGTGAATAACTAGGGTAGTTTGCTATCAGGATCCAGTTTGCGTAAGAATGGAGATGAGGTCAAGAGGACCAGGAAAAAATGGAGGTCACTATAGGGACAAGTAAATGCAGTGAGAGGGAGACCATGAGACCCATAAGCACATGGTGTCTCCCCTGTTCAGAGTCCCGAGCCTTCTGAGCGCAACGTGTGTGTGCAATGCTCACATGATCTCCGGAGACAAGGGAATTGGGTAAGAGTGTGACGTATTGGCCAGGGTGGGTCTCTACTTTAAATAACTTTCGATGGCTGTGATTCACTAAATTTCAATGGCTGCTCCATTAGAATGAACGTAAAGAGTCAAGAGAATTTTTAAAATCAGTCATGGAGAAAGAGCTTCTGAGCAAAGAGGAATCTCATTTCCACCAAAGGGTGGTCGTTGCCACACTATTTACAAGAATTTTAAATTGTTAAGGTGGGGAAGGGCAAAAGGTGTAAGATAGATATAGGAGCTCAGTGAAGGAAAGAAAGCATTAAGGTGTTAACATAAACTAATCAAAGTGGTATCTGCAGAATCTAAGTGGTTAATGACCTCGCCAGGGCTGGACTGCCAGCTTGTGAACACTACCCTGTTGTGAGTTCCTGGGAGGAGGACTTTCTGAGTCTGCGCTTTCATGGATTGAACAAGTGAGGCCTTGGCTTGCTGAGGCATCTCACGGCAGCGGTGCGTGTTTTAATTTAGCCGACAAATATTGAGTGAGCGTCTGCTCTATGCCTGCAATTGCTCTAGGTGCTGATGCTGCTGGGGGTGAAATAGACAAGTTCGCTGTCTCCCCTCATGGAGCTTTGTTCCAGGGGAAGACAGACAGTGAACCACTAAATAAAGACGAGTGCATTGAAAAACATATAGCTGGGCTACGTGATGGAAAGAGACTTCAGCTGGGAGTGGCCAGTGTGGTTTAGATGTCACAGAAGCCAGAAGGTCTCTCTGAGGAGGGACATTGAGCTGAGACCTGATCATCCAAGGTGAGACACCACATGAGGCTGGAAGGTGAGAAGGTTCCACTCAGCTGGGACTGTGAGACAGCAAGTGCTGAGGAGAATGTGGGATGTTCAAGAAGGACCAAGGCTGATGTGACTGGAGTGCAGCGGGGGGCAGGGGATGGTGGGAGACTGAGGAGATGAGGTCAGAGAGGATGCCATGTAGCCAGACCGTGACGGGCCGTTGTCCACGGGGAGGCATTTGGGTAGGACGCCACTGGAGGGCAGGAAGCATGGGCATTCGGTTTACATTTTTTTAGCCCAAAAAGTCCTAGTTGTGGCTTCAGAAGATCTTTTGTCATCCTTTCAGGATACTCCCCTTTTCAATTTTGTTTTGTTTTTTCTCTAGAATGACCATTGTTCCAAGTTACGTAAGGTTTAAAAAGGACTACTAGATTAACAATTCTGTTTCTTTTTTGACTGTACCCCGTGGCATGTGGGATCTCCAGGGATCCAACCCGTGCCCTCTGCAGTGGAAGCACAGATTCTTAACCACTGGACCGCCAGGGAAGTCCCCAGCAATTCTTAATGTGTATTGTTGATCCTTGGAAGTCCTCAGGGAGTCTGAGGATTGTCTCTTTGATATGTGTGATTGGAATTATGCCATATTACCTATAGTTAAATTTGCTGGTGTCTTCAGCAAACGTTAATTGGGAATAATTGTGATCAGGGTTGCATAATGGTTGAGAGCATAGGTTCTGGAGTCAAACAGACCTGGGTTTGAATCTGGAGGCTGTCATTTACTAGCTGTGTGACCTTGGGCAAATTTCTTAACTTCTTTTTTAGTAATAGTTTGAGATACAATTGACACACCATGAAATTCACTCCTTTAAAGTGTTCCCTTCAGTGGTTTTTATTATATTCACAGAGTTGTGCAGTTATTACCACCATCTAATTCCAGAGCATTTTTGTTGCCCCAGAAAGAAACCCTGTACCTATAGCAGTCACACCCCCTCCCCCCAAGCTTCTGGTAACCACTCATCTACTTTCTGTTGCTATGAATTTTCTTATTCTGGACATTTTATGTAAATGGATTTATACAACTTGTGACCTTTTGTGATTGGCTTCTTTACGTAGTGTAATATTTTCAAGGTTCATTTATGTTGTAGCTGAATAACATGCCATTGTATGGATATATTCTAGCTTCTTAAGCTTTTGTTTCCTTTTTAAGCTATAGGTTGTTGTAAGGACTAACTAAGATAATGTGTGGTACTTATACATGTCTGCTAATTGGAAAGGCATGCCCCATGCTGTGGACTGAATTCCCCCTAAAATTCCTATGTTTAAGCCTTAACCTGCAATATGACTGTATTTGGAGATAGAGCCTCCAAGGAGGTAATTAAGGTTAAATGAGGTCATATGGTGGAGCCTTGATCTGATAGGATTAGTGTTATTATAAGATAGACACCAGAGAGTTTGCTCCCTCTCTCTCTGCCATGTGAGGACACAGCAAGAAGGCAGCCATCTGCAAGCCAGGAAGAGAGTCCTCACCAGGAACTGAATCAGCCAGCATCTTGTTCTTGGATTTCTAGTCTCCAGAAGTATGAGAAATAGATTTCTGTTGTTTAACCACCCAATTTATGGTATCTTTGTTCTGATTTTGGGGGGTATTTGATTTAAGATGGATATCTAGAAAATGCTGATTTAAAGAAATATATGCCCACAGTAGTTTGCTCATGAAATGTAGTCCATGCAATGCTTTTGAAAGAAGAAAACAGCCACACTGATGTAGTTCCAGCTAGATTAAATAAAGACCCTGGCTTTCGTGCTGATTAACATGGTTAATTCATTCTTTATTCAGCCAACAAACATTTATTGAGCATCTAGTTTGTGTAAGGTACTGTGCTGAGCAACCCAGGGAATTCAGAGCTGTGTAAAAGAATCCCTCCTCTCCAAGAGCCCATAGCAGAGAAAAGAGATTAAAATATATACAAATTATAGTAAACATGATAGGAAGCGACTTGGGAAGCCTTGGTCTTGGAAGGTTTTATGGGGAAGATGAGATTTAATGTTTTTCTTAAAGGATGCTCTCTTGGTTTTGGTTCTCCTGGTAGCAAGGAAATACATTTAGGGAGCTGAGGAGCGACAAGTGGAAGGGAAGGGAGCTAAAAAAGGGTGATTTCCCACATGCCCAACTGGGGCTCATTCCCACTGAGGAAACCCTGGGAGTCCATGGATTCATCCTCTAGAACATGCCAGAATATTATTGAACTGAGGGGTGAGGAAGCTGGAGTTTTGTTCACCAAGTGCCAGTCTGTCGTTGGTTGAGAGCTGTTTCTGGGGGCAATAACTTTTCAGTATGTCCCTCGTGCCTCCTCTCAGGTAGAAAAAAGCCAGAAATCTTAGGTATTTCCAGTCACCTGCCTTCAGCGTGTTATGCTGAGGCCATGTGGGCAGGGCATGTTGGAGTCTGCTACAGATGCTTCGATTTGGAAAGATGTGGTAGGGGAGAAAGGTGCATTTTACGTGGGGAAGTGGCAGAGCCAAGGTTTGAGAGCAGGAAAGCATCGAACCCCTGGTATGAGTGAAGACTAGTGAACCCCTTCTCTCAAAGAAGCCTGAACCACCGATCAGACGATGGAAGGCAAGCTGCCCGCTTGGAGTCACTGGATTCAGAGGGGGAATTTCAGTCTTGTTCTGTTGACTGTTTTTCCAGCTCTGCAAATTTGGAGATTTGAACTTAAAATTTGGTTTATAAGGAGAAGCATGCGGAGGAGAGACAGGTCTCCTGCCCCATTTTCCTTTTGTGAATGAATAGGAGCAGAAGCTGTGGCTGGGGAAGAGTGAGGCAGGTCCACCTGCAGTGCAGTCCGGGGCGGACTTGTGAGTTGGCTTGACTCCTGACCTAAGGTTGGCTGGCCATACGTGTCAGTGCTGACCCCCTGCTTCTCTCCTGTTATCTGCCTATCAGTCTCACTGCTGGAACTCCTCTCACACATCTGGGCGAGGGAAGGCGCTGGCTTTTGGGAATTCAGGCTTTTGGTCTCAAACTCGCTGCTGAGGCTGCCCGCTGAGGCATGTTTTCTGGTTTTGAGTCCAGACGAGTTAGAAATGACGAGTAACCTTGCTTTCCATTTCAAAATTCTGTGTCTTTAAGATGCTGCTAACTCGTAGGCTAAATGCTTTATTTCCTAATTTCAGGGGTCTGTAGAAGGAAGGCTATCTACTGCAATAGTAATGACGGTAATAGATCCTGTGCTAAGCCCTTTACTCATGTGCTCTAATTTAAATCCTGTCACCAACCCTGCAAGGAAGATGTGATCATTTCCAGCAGCCTGAGACCTGGTGACATTCAGTCACATGCTGTTGTGCAGCCTGGACAGTCTGTCTGGGGTCTTCTTCTGTGGCTGCTTTGATCACAGCCCTGGACTATAAATTTACAAGGGAGCTGGGCATAATTCTAATGCTTGCTCATCCGTTCACATTAGGTGAGAAAAAAGAACGTAACTATTTCAGTCAATTTTTAACAGTATAAAGAAAATGCAGAAGGTTCAGATAGGATTTAAAATAGTCCTGTTTTTTTTTAAAAAAAAATTTATTAGGTAACATTTGTTTATAGCATTATGTAAGTTACATGTGTACGTTAGATTTCTACTCATGTATACACTACAGTGTGTTTACCACCCAAACTTTAGTTACCATTCATCAGTACAATTGATCCCCCTTACCCGTTTTACTCCTCCCCCCCTCATTCCTGCTCCTTCCTCTCTGGTAACCCCTACTCTGTTCTCTGTATCTATGTGTTTGTTTTTGTTTGGTTTGGTTTATTTGCTTAGTTAAGTTTGTTTTCAGTATTCTACATATGAATGAAATCATATGGTATTTGTCTTTTTCCATCTGACTTATTTCACTTAGCGTAATACCCTCAAGGTCCATCCATGTTGTCACAAACGGCAAGATTTCATCTTTCTTTTAAAAATATTTATTTATTTATTTATTTGGCTGCATCGTGTCTTAGTTGTGGCATGTGGGATCTTTGTTGCGGTGCGCGGGATCTTCGTTGTGGCGCTCAGGCTTCTCTCTAGTTGTGGCATGCGAGCTCTCTAGTTGTGGTGTGCGGGCTCCAGAGCACGTGGGCTTAGTTGCCCTGTGGCATGTGGGATCTTAGTTTCCCGACCAGGGATTGAACCCACGTCCCCGGCTTTGGAAGGAGGATTCTTAACCACTGGACCACCAGGGAAGTCCCAAGATTTCATCTTTTTTTTATGACTAAGTAGTATTTCTTTGTATGTATATATACCATATGTTCTTTATCCATTCATCTGTTGATGGGCACTTAGGTTATTCCAATATCTTGGTTACTATAAATAATGCTGTAGTGAACATAGGGGTGCATATATCTTTTCAAATTAGTGTTTTCTTGTTCTTTGGATAAATACCCAGAAGTAGAATAGCTGGATCATATGGTAGTTCTCTTCTTAATTCTTTTAGGGCTATCCATACTGTTTTCCACAGTGTTTGCACCAATTTACACTCCCACCAACAGTATATGAGGGTTCCCTTTTCTCCACATCCTTGCCAACACTTGTTATTTCTTGCTTTTTTGATAATAGCCCTTCTAACAGGCATGAAGTGATATCTCTTTGTGGTTTTTATTTGTGTTAATTAGTGACGTTGAACATCTTTTCATGTGCTTGTTGGCCATCTGTATGTCTTCTTTGGGAAAATGTCTATTTAGCTCCTCTGCCTATTTTTAAATTGGGTTGTTAGTTTTTTTGTTGTTGAGTTGTATGAGTTGTTTATGTATAAGGGCTATTAACCCCTTATCAAATACGTGATTTGCAAATGTCTTTTCCCATTTGATAGGTGTCTTTTTGTCTGGTTAATAGTTTCTTTTGCTGTGCAGAAGCTTTTTAGTGTGATGTAGTCCCATTTGTTTATTTTTCCTTTTGTTTCCCTTGCCTGAGCAGACATATCCAGAAAGATATAACTAAGACTGATGTCAAAGAGTGTATTGCTTATGTTTTCTTCTAGGAGTTTCATGGTTTCAGAAATTACGTTCAGGTCTTTAGCCCATTTTGAGTTGATTTTTATACGTGGTGTGAGATAGTGGTCTAGTTTCATTTTTTTGCATGTGGCTGTCTAGTTTTTCCTACACCATTTATTGAAGAGACGATCCTTTCTCCATTGTATGTTCTTTGCTCCTTTGTTGTAAATTGACCATGGATGTGTGGGCCATCAGTTCTGTTCCATTGACCTATGTATCTGTTTTCTGCCAATGCCATACTGTTTTGATTACTATAGCTTTGTAATATAGTTTGAAATAGATTGTTTTGGGTAAGATGAACATTTTAACACTGTTCATTCTTCCAGTCCATGAGCATGAAATATCTTTCCATTTATTTGTGTTTTCTTCAATTTCTTTCAACAGTGTCTTAATAGTTTCCAGAGAGCAGGTCTTTCACTTCCTTGTTTAAATTTATTACTACATGTTTTATTCTTTTTGTTGTGATTGTAAATGGGCTTGTTTTCTTAAATTTCTCTTTCTTCTAGTTCATTGTTAGCATTAGAAATGCAAGAGATTTTTGTATATTGATTTTGTATCCTGCAACTTTACTGTATTCATTTATTATTTCTAACAGTTTTTTTTGTGGTGTCTTTAGGGTTTTCTATGTATACAATCATGTCATCTGCAAGTAGTGACAGTTTTACTTCCTCCTTTCCAGTTTGAATGCCTCTTATTTCTTTTTCTTGCCTAATTACTCTTGTTAGGACTTCCAATACTATGTTGAATAAGAGTGGTGAGAGTGGGCATTCTTGTCTTGTTCCTAATTTTAGAGGGATAGCTTTCAGTTTTTCATCATTGAGTATGATGTTAGCTGTGGGTTTGTCATGTATGGGCTTTATTATGCTGAGGTACACTCCCTCTATGCCCACTTTATTGAGAGTTTTTAGTGTTGAATCTTGTCATATACTTATTGGCCTGTAAATTTTTTGTGTGTTGTTCTGGTCTGGTTTTGTTATTAGGGTAATGTTGACCTCATAAAATGAGTTAGTAAACATTCTTTCCTCTTCAATTTTTGAGAAGAGTTTGGGAAGGCTAGGTATTAAATCTTCTTCAAATATTTGGGAGAATTTACCTGTGAAGCCACCTGGTCCTGAACTTTTGTTTTTTGTTTACTCTCTTAATCTCTTTACTAGTGATTGGTCTATTCAGATTTTCTATTTCTTCATGATTCAGTCTTGGAAGGTTATATGATTTTAAGAATTTGTCCACTTCTTCCAGGTTGTCCAATGTGTTGGTGTATGTATGTGCTTGTAATATTCTCATATAATCCTTTGTATTTCTCTGGCATCCATTGTTATTTCTCCTTTCTCATTTCTGATTTTATTTAGCAGAGCCTTCTCTCATTTTTTCTTAGTGAGTCTAGTTAAAGGTTTGTCCATTTTGTTTACCTTTTCAAAGGTCCAGCTCTTAGTTTCAATGATATTTTCTGTTCTCTTTTTAGTCTCTTATTTTATTTAATCCACTTTGATCTTTATTATTTCCTTCCTTCTGTTGACTTTAGACTTCATTTGCCCTTCTTTGTCTAGTTCCTTTAGGTGTAAGGTTAGATTGTTTATTTGATATTTTTCTTGTTTCTGGAAAAAGCCGTGTATTGCTATAAACTTCCCTCTTAGTAAAAATAATCCTGTTTGTTGAGCAGACCAGACCATCTGTTACGGGCCGAATTTTGTCCCCCCACCAAACTTATACGTTGAAGACATAACTTCCTAGTAACTCAGAATGTAACTGTATTTGGAGATAAGGACTTTAAAGAGGTAATTAAGTTACAATGAAATCTTTATGGTGGGCCCTAATCCCATATGACTGGTATCCTTTAAGAAGAGGAAATTTGGACACAGACTTGTGTGTGCACAGAAGAAAGACCATGTGGGACATGGTGAGAAGGAAGCCATCTGCAAGTTGAGGAGAGAGGCCTCAAAATGAAACCAGTGCTGCTTAGACCTTGCTCTTAGACTCTAGCCTGCAGAACTATGAGGAAATAAATTTCTGTTGTTCTTTGTTATGGCAGCCCTAGCAAACAAATACACCAGCCTCATCCATTTATTGCTTATTGCAGTGGGATAGTCAGCATTAAGCTGCTGCTTGTTAATGGGTAAGCCTGTTTGTTTCTGGTAGCTAATTCTGCTGCTGTAATTTCAAAGTGTTGTTCTGAGAGATTATGGTCTCTTTTGCATTTACGTACTTCAGGGAGAGTAGAACTATTTATGCAATTTTGAAAAAGTTTCTGTGATAATAAGGAAGCTTAAGAGGCACAGATCCCCAAAGTTGCTGTGAGTATTGATTGCCACTGTGCCATTTGCAATACAATGAAGATAAATATTGCTTCTCCTATGTCCTAGAGGCCCAGTTGTGTTCTAAGATTTCCAGTGCTGGCAGGAGTGAGCTGCTGTGGGGTTTCTCTCCTTAAGTCATCCTTTCCTGTATATTTTTAAGCATTTTGATTCCATAGTACAGGGTAGTTCTTTTTGCCTTACTTTCTCTCATCAGGTGAGTATCTATCAGGTCTCCCTTGGGCATTTCTGTTTGAAGAGTTAAACCTATATTGAATGCTTTGGATAATATCATCATCATTTGCTTTTGATGACCCATCTTTAAGGTGCTAGATCAGGTCCTGAAACTCTTGAAAAGATTTAAAATAAGTATTGCCTAAATGTTAGTAGGTTCTAGTTCTATTTTATAGGATGTGTATCTGACCTACTTTCAAAATGGGTTGAGAGTGACTTCCACAATTAAACATGATAGCAGAAGCATTAAAAGCAAAATCACAATTAAACCATTGGTATATTGTACTGATTTTTGGTTTCCGTAGGTGGATGAGATCTAGTGTTAAGTAGTGAAGGACTGTGGATGTTTGCCCTCTACCTGCAGTAGGAGACTTCATTACCCTCTCCCCTTCTTGCCTGTTGACAATAATTATTATGGGTGAATGGGATCCAGAGAAATTAAACACCAGGCTGAGGAAATCATGAGGGCTATAGGAGCTAGATTTAAATTCTCTTAAGTTCTAAGAAATGAGAAGACTGTGATTGCCCAGAAATGAGGAGCTGTGGTGATAGCCTCTCACACAGAAAAGAAAAAGAAATAGGCATCTAAGAATTTCTAGCAGAATCAAAGGGATCTAATTGTCAGTGGGATCACATGGCATTGTTTTTTTGATCTGGGATGTATTGAATTAAGAGACTATTACTTAAAAAAATTTATTTATTTATTTTTTGTTGTGTTGGGTCTTCGTTGCTGTGTGCGGGCTTTCTCTAGTTGCGGTGAGCAGGGGCTACTCTTTGTTGCGGTGCACGGGCTTCTCATTGCGGTGGCTTCTCTTGTGGAGCACGGGCTCTAGGCACGCACGCTCAGCAGTTGTGGCTCACAGGCTTAGTTGCTCCACAGCATGTGGGATCTTTCCGGACCAGGGCTCGAACCCATGTCCCCTGCATTGGCAAGTGGACTCTTAACCACTGTGCCACCAGGGAAGCCCAAGAGACTATTTCTTGACTGATGGATTAAAGAAAACCTTTTGCAGGTGTCCACCCCCATGCAGAATGTGGCCAAATTAAACTAGAACTTAGTTCATTCTTCAGACTACTTCTTGGTCAAACCTAAATAGGAAAAGAATTCAAGACAGATTAATGTTAATGAAGAATTACAGCAGAAGTTAATTTTGACAAAAAAATTGAAAAGCACAGAGGATTAGCTGTTATAAGGCATCTGAGATGAGTTAATTGCATAAGCTGCTGATTTTAGATCTTACTTTTCTGACAGTTAAGTGGGAAAGGCCAGGTGCTGGGGTGTATAATTTCCATTATCTGATAAATGAAGTTTATCTGTCTGTCTAGAGATATAAATGTTTTCCTATCAGGGAGAAATTTATCCCTTTGGTGCTGGTGTAGTAGAACATTTGGTAGCATAATGGTTAATGTCTGCAGCCATGATTTTGTGAATGACCAGAAAAGTTACATAAATGGACTTCTCACGTAGTAACCAAGCATAATATACTTTCTTTTTTCTTTTTTTTTAAAGAAGATGTTGGGGGTAGGAGTTAATGAATTAATTAATTTTTGCTGTGTTGGGTCTTCGTTTCTGTGCGAGGGCTTTCTCTAGTTGTGGCAAGCGGGGGCCACTCTTCATCGCGGTGCGCGGACCTCTCACTATCGCGGCCTCTCTTGTTGCGGAGCACAGGCTCCAGACGCGCAGGCTCAGGAGTTGTAGCTCACGGGCCCAGGTGCTCCGCGGCATGTGGGATCTTCCCAGACCAGGGCTCAAACCCGTGTCCCCTGCATTAGCAGGCAGATTCTCAACCACTGCACCACCAGGGGAGCCCGGGGAGCCCCCGCTACTTTCTAACCTCAGTGGATTGATGGATAGATTTCTATTGATTGAAGCCTTTTATGAACCTTTTCAAACACTTTTTTCCAGAAATGTTTATTGAGTACCTGCTAAGTCCCAGACAGTGTTGAAGCTGCCAGAGAGAAACTCTTCCCTCATGAAGCTTACAGAACAATGGAGGAGAAAGACAATCCTACAGCCATCTCAATTACATACAATCTGAGAAGTGCCGTGGTGGGGAAAATTGAGGGGTGGGATTGAATAGGAAGCTAAAGTTTATGGAACTAAATGTCTAAGCCCAGACCTAAAGTGTAAGAGTTGGCCAAAGGTTTGAGGGTCAGAGAGTGTAAGGGCCTGAAAGGTAGGCAAGAGAGATGAGGCAATAACTACCCTGTATCAACAGCCCATCACTTGCATACAGCCCGTGAGCATTCCATATCAAACATTGACTCTGCAGGCTTGGAGAAATTGATAAAATCACACAGCAAGTTGGAGAAAAAATAGAAACTTTGTCATGGCAGGGTGGTATGTCTGGGGCAGCTTTGTAAACACACACCTGAAAGTACCACCACTTGCTGTTTTTAAAATTGTATCTTTTAAGCAATAGGATTTTTTTCTCCTATAGGAGCTGTGGGCAGGAAGGTTAATGAATTTTACATTCTTCTCATCATCTACTTTGTTTTTTGCTCTGAATAGACAGTAATTGCCATTTTAGTACATCCAGCAGAATTTTATCTCAACAAAGATGGTCCACATTCCTCCCCATGTAACCTCCACAGAGGAAATGATAGACAAGGGGAGCATGGCTGACCTGCCGACAGGTTAGATTTCTTACAACCTGCTTCTGATATAATGGCTATTCTCTGTATAGTTCATGATTAATGGAATATTATTTCATGTACTCTGTCCTGGCAGTTTATTTTATGCCATGTTCTGACTTTTAATTCATTAAATAGTCTTTTTTCCTACTCTCAAAAAAAAAAAAAGAATACACAGTAAGTGACAGAACTGGCATCAGAATTCACGGTCACCCACTGTCAAGGCCTTTGAGAGTTGAGATGTTTTTCAGCAATAAAGTAATCCCATTGAAGTTATGTTTCAAAAGCTCTACAAAGGTGAACCTTAGCTATACATAAATAGAGACATAAATTTTATATCACTTGACTTTTTCATCTTGCTTTGCTTTCACTACTCCTATATTTTGCATAAATTAGTCCCAAACAGTAACTTATTAAATTTCCTTTAAGTACTGTAAAATCTATATGAAGTAAGGGTTTGACGTCAGATAAAAGAGCTCATTAAGATTCTTGGTCATCATCTGCTGCCAATAAGAATTATGTTGTTTTCTACAACCAATGTTTTGGTGATTCATAGGCTAGAATCATCATGTAGGATCATTTCCCCTAATCTTTTAAAATTATTTAAAAATTAAATAATTTAAAAATTATTTTAAAATCTTTTAAAATTATTGTAAGAGTAGAATCTCCAATATTAGAACCCAAACTATGGTTTATTATGACTTGTTTATAGAAGTGTTCTAAGGGGTCAGTTCTAACTCATCTTCCATGATGATAACCATGTGCTTTAGTATTTTGATTGTGTTTAAAGACAAAATCTATATAGGCTTTTTCATGTGACCATTTCTGCAAAAAGTTTCAAGTCTTTAATTCAATAAAAATAATTTTAAAATTAAAAAAGAATCATCTATCTTTCTTACAGGAATATTTTTCAAACAAGAGGCTGAAAACCTCTAATACATTGTAGAATGCACATTTCTTCTTCCTTTATTTTTTTGCCCAACACTTCATACGTGTAATAAGTTAGACTAAACTATGTGACAAGAAGGATCTCACAGCATAAGGACAAGACTATGTCTCTTATAAATCGGTAGAATTTCTTAGAGATTTGATTGCATCTGAAGCTCTTCCTCATTGCTGTTAGTATCTATTCATTGAATGCTGACCGACCTGGTACTTGACCCCAAGGAGACGCTTTGCTCTTTAAAGCTATTCAGAGAATGGTAAAGGGTTTCTTTATGTGACTCCTGGCACTTGACCATCCTCCCCACTTCCATCCCTCTACACTGTCCTAGGTTAAGGGAAAATAAAGAAGAATAAGATGCAGTCTCCTTATGGAGCCCACAGACTAGGGTGGAATCAGGGAAAGCTACACAGAGGAGGGGATGGTTGAGCCGAATTTTGAAGGATGAGTAATTCAAAGATGAGTGGTTTAATATTTTTGGATGGGCAGGGGAGCAGTAACTCTTTACGGCACCCGTTTATTTTTGCTGGCGAGTCAGTGTTTGATATGGAATGCTCACTGGATGTACACAAGTGATGGGCTGTTGATACAGGGTAGTTATTTTGCATTTTTTCCCCCACCAGTATCTCTACCTGATACAGCTTTAATAGTCAGAAGCAGTCTTATGGGCTGTGAAAATGAAGTATTGTTATTTTACTGAGGTTAAAAATTCATCTGTGCCCTTTTCTTTGGGGGAGGTTTAGTTAACTTTGTTCCCATGAAATCATTAATGCACTCGCGATGGAATGCAAACATTTAGTGACAGCAGTGCTCTCAGAAGTAAATAATACATCTACCTTTTTTCATCCAGCTTTGAATACCTGGTCCTTTGTGCGCTTTTGATTTGGTGAACTATAGAAAATGAGCAAACTGCAAGACACTATTAATTATTCTTTTTCATAAGAGCAGTTTGAGGCAAGGTTTCCAGGTCTGAGGATTAAAGGCGTCAAACTGTTTCTACACCCGGCACCATCAGCAAGATGCCCATATTGCGTGTTCTTTGTTTTGACTGTATAGTTCTCCTCAAGATATGCTGTTTGGAAGTACTTATTATAATTCAAATATTGCATGACTTATTTGAAAATAATTTTTTTCTGTTTTATATGCAGGATGCTTTTCTTTCTTCCTGCAAGGCTCAGTAGATAAGGCTTGCTTAATATCTGGTGGTGTTGATCAGATACTGATGTTGATGTAGAGTATCTTATAGCGTCGTCCCCATTTTCCTATAGTAAAGGTACGTAAAAAGCCAACAGAAAACCAGTATTTTTGGCTGTTTCTTTGAAGGCCACTTCCCGGTAAGTAATAATTAAATTACATGGGCCCCAAAGTACAAGCCTCACAAATCCTTAGGTGTTACTCAGCATGTGTGTAGCACAGGTGTGTGGGTGGGTAACCATGATAATGGATGATACTCCTACATTCATGAAAATTGGCCTTTAAGAAGGACACAAAACCTTTTATGTTACTAAGACTTATCTCGGTCACAGCAGAGGATGATATAGGACTCTGGAATCCAAATGTTTTTCTTAGTAGAATTTCCCTAACAGCTCCGTAGCAATGCTTTTTATAGAGCAGCTTAGGTGCCTCTCTCGTATCTTTTGTGCAAAATCCAGAGGTCAGTCCTATCCTTGCTTTGCTCTTGGCATCAGGGTAAGTCCAAGAACGTGAGAGTGTGCGTCTTCGAGCTAGATGTGCTTAGGTCTACTCTGATCTGTCTTCGCCCGTGAGAGGAGTCCGTGGTTAGCTGGGGGATGCTTTCCTGCCGCCGTTAATCCCTCTGCCATCTTCCACTTCTGATTTAGGGCTTTGAATGTAGCAATCCCATATTTATTATTTTTTAAAAATAGAAAATGTTTTCTTACTACGTAAAGAAAGCATGATCCAAATTATCTTTTGAGAGTTGGACTTAATTGCATTATTTCCTACTCTGGTGTTTTTGAGAGTTAAAAGTCAACATATAAACGTCCTTTTTAAAGGTCTTGTTTCTTGCATTAGAAGAGGCTAAGAGCTAGGTGACCTTGCTTCCTCTTTTGATTTGGCTAAAGTGTATGATTTTTGAATCTCCACGTTGAAGTTGGAGGGATTTACAAAGGCTGCTGAATTGATTAAAAGGGTTTTCACGATGTATATGTATATCAAATCATCACATTGTATACTTGAAATATCTTACACTTTTGTCAGTTATACCTCAATGAAGGTGAAATTTTTTTCACCTTTATTTGTGATCCCTGAATGAAAACTATTACAGGTATATTTGTGTATTTGGTTCCTGTTTCCAAGAACAAGTTACAGCTTCTTTTACGAGCTTCCTTTGAATCATGAGAAATTGAGGTTAGATAAATTCTTAAAAGTCAAGCAGTCCAGCTCCCTAGCTGATTCTCAAATCCTTTCTTATCCCCACTGAGTAGTCTTCTAGTGTATTCCAGAACACCTTCAGGCCTCAGGTAGCTGATTCTTAGACTGTGCTGATTTATCAAGTCCTTTTAAAAATATCTGTCTGAAACTTTTTACCTCCAAGTCTCAGATTTTGTATTTAAAATCCACTCATTCATGGAGACTAGATATTAGTCTACTTCATTCAATTATCAGCACTTTCTAGAAATCGGTTCCCATTGTCCCCCCACAATAGCCAAGACTCTGTTCATAAGGTGTTCACCTAGAATACAAAGTAAGAATGCAGATCATTTTTCACATACTTGAAAAGTACTATTTTTTAAGCATGTAAGAAGTCATTTATGGTTTCTCCCTGCCAGTGTTCAGTATTATTAAACAGCAGGAGCTTTTTGCAGTCTAAAAAATGATATTTTGAAGTCTGTAAGAACTTTCTGCAAGGTGAAAGCAATTCAGGTTGAATTCTGCCAGATTTTTGCTATCTCAACATGTTTTACAGATGAGCTGAACTTAATACAGTCTATTAAGAGAGCAGTTAATAAGTACCCATTAATCGATATACAACCCAATGTATTAAATATAATTTAGTTTTGTTTCTAAAATTGCATTGAAATATGATAAAACCTTTTTGCATTCTGGTTAGGATCGAAATGCAGTAACCTAAATATATTTTTAGTGTCTTCCTTGGAGAAAATATTAGGCTATTTCAAAAATCAAATTTGATGTCCAAAATTAATCTGTATCTGATCTGATTGTACTGGGAAGGATAATATAAAAAACACACTAACTTCCTTTGCCCTAGTTTGGAGAGTGAGGGTGGTGCATGGAAAAATAATCTAAAAACTGTCACTGTGAAATACCATGCTTTTAAATTTATTATTTATAATGTCTATTATTCTTAACGTATCTACCATTCAAATCTGATTGAAGATTCTCTTTTTATATACACACAGCAGGCACCTGTATGTAAGGGTGTGCCCTTTAAATTGGCTAAGTGTTTGACCATCCTCTTTATTCAAAACAGATCACCTTCTGATGAGTTTATGTTAAAAGATTTCATAAATAACTGTAGTTATTTTCTCCTGTGTTATCTGTGAACCAGCAAAAACATTTCCTCTGGGTTAAGGGGTATAAAGTTTGTTTTTTAAAAGCATGTTCTTTTTCAATAGCATGCTGTTAATTGAATCTTTACCATGTAAAACAAATATTAATGGTGAAAATCAGTATTTTCCATTGACTTTGAAGAACAGTAGAAAAGAAGCCAGGCACCTATAAATAGCACGCTTTGGTGATTATGACTGATATCTTGTTAATTTCCACATGAACTTCAGGTGCAGAGGGTTAGTGTGACACAAACACCAGACCATTAATCATCTTTCTCATTCATGTATTGGAAATACATACGACAGTGGCATAATATACTGTGTCATGGATCTGGGCAAAGCCCCAGTATTGTTTGCTGTTTTCATTTTGGTCTATCTCCAGTCCCCTTCTTATTCTCCCCACCCCTATCCAAATGAGGCAACCATTTTAAGGTATCTTACATGATCTTTTATCTGTATGTGTTCTTATCAATATATATATATATATATATATATATATATATTTCAGTTTTGTGGGCGTGTAATTTTATTTCATATAAATGGTGTTATGCTACTCAACACAATGTTTAAAGATTTATGCCTGTGACTGTGTATATCTAGTCCATTATACCTAACTGTTGGAGAGTACCCTATGGAGTATGTCCAACACTCTTCCATTCTCCCAAGGGAGAAGTCTAGATTCCCTTCGGCTCTCTACAACCACAAGCCAGGTTGTAATGGACCTGTGGACCCGTTGCCCATGGAACTGTGTAAGAATTTCTCTGGTGCATGTACCCAAGGGAGGATGCTGGATCATACATTGTAGACAGATTTATACATAATTTGATGAAGTACTGCAGAGTTACCCTGAAGAAAGGCATGTTGCTCAGTAGAGCATCCCATTCATTTGTGGGATGGATCAAGTGATTTTTTTTCCCTCCAGGCATAGTTATTTTCTGTATGTTGGGAAACTGATTGCTTGTTTTTATTGGTTAATGATTTCAGAAGTATAAGATTAAACCTTATGAGGTGAAGCAGTATCTCCTGTATAAATTAGTTCCCTTGGGATTCATGAATTTGGTCAGGCCACTGTGATCCTTCGGGAAACGGACTTTTACTCTTCCAGTGCACAGTGTTGTCTGATGTTGTCATGGTGTTAATTTGAAAAACTAGCATAATTAAAAAGGAGAAGCATATTCACTTTGTAGAACTGGATTCATATTTACTTAAAGTCAAGTGTCATACCGTATGCCAAGAGAGCGCCTGTACCTGTGGCATAAGAAGAAAAGTTTATGTATATGACTTCTTACAGTAGATGAGATAAAAAGGCACCTGTCTGAAAGTTGGACGAGAGGAGATAAGAGGTGAGAAGAGGAAGAGGGATGAAGGAATACATGGTCCGTTAACACCTAGAACCTTGCCTGGCATGCAGTAGAGATGCAGTTAATATTTGTGTGATGAGTGAATTAGTAGTGCGGTATGGTGGAAAGTATGCTTTAGATTTATAGCTAAACGTTTTGATTTGCATTCTGATTCTGCAACTTGGGGAAATCCCAGAACCATTCTGAGCCTCAGTTTATTAAACTGAACTGAAACTGATAGGAGGACTAAGCAAGTTGCCCTCTGTGAAAGAGACCAGTGTATATAATAGACACTTAACAGGTGCTCAGTTCCTTCCGTAAAGTACATATTTCTATTTCCTGACCATTAAGCATCTTTTGCAAATATTCTGTCATAAGTTGACTTTAGTCTTGGCCTTTTTGATGGCTGGTGTAAGGGTTTCTAAACAGTCCCTTATTTTCTGTTTTGCTATTCATGGAAGTACTTGACTGAAAACTATAGTAAGGGTCTATTTGAAAACCATTCAAAATGATGACCACTTCACTTACACAATTGTGTATGCTGAAACGACGTAAATTTTGACCTATTTTTTTCTCATCACCTAAAACCTATAAAAGATTATTTTTAAAGGTCTTAGATTGTGAAACTTCATTTACACAAGGTTGCTAGGCAATGGATTGTTCCACACGAAGTGGGTTTTCCAGATAACTAAAGTTTGTTCCTGGCATGCTAAACTTTAAAAAAAGAGTTATTTTTGAAAAAAATTCTTCTAAAATGGGTAACATATCTTCCTGTTTCTTTGATAGAATATATTTTAGATGTAATTTAACTTTAGAACAATATGCAAGGTTATTGTTTTGCTTGCCTGACCAGCAATACAATAGGTATTCTGTCTGGTTTCCTGCTGTAGGCTGTAGCTTTTTCTCTCAGTGAACCTGTTATTCTAGCCCAGGTCTTACTAATTTATTGTTTTTCATATGTTTTCACCTAATTTATTGTTTTTCATATGTTTTCACCTCCAGAATAAGAAATAACAAAAATTATTAGCATTTTATGTAAGAGTTAGTAACTTTGAATGAAGACTTGAGGTCTCCTTTAGCCACGTGTAAGAGATACCCTGCCTTTAAAATAGTGATTTCAAAGACTCAGTAAGCCTTTTTGCTTTGTGTCCTGCATGCTGGCCACATTCCAGGTGGTTAAGAGTATCATGAATCTGAGGAAAATAAGGGCTATTATTTTATTATAACAGAATAACTGTAGAAACGTATGTATCAATTTGATACATACTTTGTAGAGTCACAGAGTTTCCACCAAATTTCACTGTTTACAGATGAAGACCCTGAAATTCAAAAATAGGCTGTTTTGCCCAAGGTGACCCTGGTATACATTGAGTCCCAGGACCCATAACTTCTGGCTCTTGTCATTCTCCTTTCCCAATATGGAGGGCATTGCCTATAGGGCTCTTATGTATGTGACTATGGATTATATACATGATATTATTCAACCATACACTCTGTACCTAAATATTTCAAATTATTTAAATAGCACAGGTAAAGTAGAAGAAAGAATGAGTATATCAGAAATTTGATGAGGATTCTGGGACTGAGAAGGTAGGTTTTGAGGTATTAAATACCAGACTTGATTCCCATGAAGTTTCCTCTCCTGACCTTGGTAGAGCCAGGTGGCTTGCAGAACAAAGAAGGGACTACCAAGCCTCCCAGTGACTGAATTTGCAAATGCGTATATATTTGCAAACTAAGGCTTCTAACAACAATGGTTTAGATCTGGTTTTCACCTCCAGAATTATCAGCAACCAGACAGACTAAGTTAGCAGGACTTGGAATTCAGGCAGAAATGACAGTAATAAATGACTTATTGATCACTTCCAGGGTGTGCTGCAGTTCAGAGTGTCATCTGTGAACTGACTCATTTAATCTTCACGATAACCCAAGTGATGGGTACATTATTACCCACCCTCTATAGATGGTGAAACTGAGGCACAGAGAAGTTAGGTGTTGCACATTTAAAAAAAAATTCACTATAGTTAGTTTACAATGTTGTGTTAATTTCTTTTATGACTCATTTATACATATATGTATATTCTTTTTCATATTATTTTCCATTATGGTTTATCACAAGATATTGAATATAGTTTCTTGTGCTATACAGTAGGACCTTGTTGTTTATCCATGCTATATATATATAATAGTTTGCTTCTGCTAATCCCAAACTCCCAATCCTTCCCTCCCCCATCCCCTTCCCCCTTGGCAACCACAAGTCTGTCCTCTATATCTGTGAGTTTATTTCTGTTTTGTAGATAAGTTTGCTTGTATCATATTTTAGAGAGGTGTTGCATGTTAAAATCACACATCTAGTTAGTTAGTGGTAACCCCGGGATTTAATCCCCATTTTAGCTCTAGAGCTCCATTTTCTCTCTAGAGAGGTAACCCCATTTAGCTGTAAGGAAATCTAGATTTTCACCCAGCTTTTTACTTTCCTTGAGAGAGAGAGTTTGGGTATCTTGTGGGGCAACTCAGATTTACACTGACTCCTGGGAACGTCTGGCTTCAATTTACTTGTGTGTTGACATTTTATAAAATGGATCATCACATTAAGAAGGGTTAGATTTAACGTTTAGACTTCTCTTACAAGACAGCATCATTTCTTTCCCCTGAATTAACATCTGACTCTCGGGGGGGGTCACCAGGTTTTTTTGAATTTCTTACTAAGACTCTAGACAAACCATGCATTCTTTTTCACCACTACAGTCTCTTCAGATAGTGGTCTTTATCTACATGGTGATTCTTTGTTATATTTGAGCAAGTTTTCAGAGGAAAGAGCTTATAGGAATAGATTCATTACCACATGCTGAGAAGGCAGGATGGTGGGGGGAATAAAGAGGGAGAGGGAGAGGGAGAGGGAGGATACAAACAGTAGTAATTTCAGCTGAAAAGTGAAATGTGATGGTCTTAAATGAAGCCTCTGTTCCTGAGGTTCACCAAGTGGTTGGTGTTTTTGCTAGGGAGAAGAGAACGTCAGTTAGGACTCTTTCTCCAGGGCTACCTCACGTACTCACAACACAAGCTATCATACAGCTTAATATTCCTGTTTCCACTTTCCAGCCTTTGCTCTTTCTGACTTTTCCTCAGTTACAGCTTGAATCTATATTTGCATTTCCAGGTAAACAGGCTACCTGCATTTGAATTTTGTCTTAGTGTTGAGATCCACTCTTTTTATTTTTATTTTATGTTTTTTTTTGCGGTACGCGGGCCTCTCACCGTTGTGGCCTCTCCCGTTGTGGAGCACGGGCTCTGGATGCGCAGGCTCAGCGGCCATGGCTCACGGGCCCAGCTGCTCCGCGGCACGTGGGATCCTCCAGGACCGGGGCACGAATCCATGTCCCCTGCATCGGCAGGCGGACTCTCAACCACTGCTCCACCAGGGAAGCCCACACTCTTTTTATTTTTACAGATGTTTGCTGTTGGCAGGATAAAGCCTCCTACGTTTTATTATCAACTGGAAAAACAATTTTTAACTTCTCTGTTACTGACAAAACAACTTTTTTGTCTTTAACAGATGTGTCGTTATGTTCCTTAGTTTTGTCTAAGTAGAATGAGAAAAATTTTGTTTTCCAGTCAACCATACTTGTATTTTGACACAGAAAGATAGACATTTGTCAAAATTAATGATTGTCTAAACCTAGAAGTATAAATGAAAGAGGATAGGATGGCTGAAATCATTTAAAAAAATGTAAAAAGTTGTTCAGGGGATCTGAAAAATATTCTGGGATTATACATTATCTTGCAATAAAAGGAAATTCACATCTATTTAAGGACTCTTGCTTTTCAGCATTGCCATAGTTAGAAATAAAGGCAGGGCTATTTTTTTTTTTTTTAACAAGAAGAAAGTGTATTTAAAGTTTTGACAGTTGACAAAGTCATGGCATTCTGGATGACAAGTTGCAGTCAGATCCTTGCCTGATAGGATTTACTGTATGAAATTTTCCCAAGGGCTTCATTCGAAAATGCACTTAATGATATTTTGTCTGAATGTCCAATGCTGTGTATTTTAAAGTCAGTCTCATGTTTGTGTTTGGTCTTGCTGATATAAAAAACGCAAACACGCTTTTACATTTGTGGGTGTCTTTAAACTTTTCAGGAGTACCCTTTTCTCCAGGTAGACTTTATTCCAGCCTTTATTTTTATAAGCTGGGAACAGACAGTGATTATAGAGCACAGATCTGCAGGGCAGTGATCACTGTGCAGCCAGCTTGGGCTTCCTTCATTACTAGGTCTGTTTTCCAGGGTAGGTAAGGGTAGGGAGGGAATGGGGAAGAAGAGATAAAAAGATAACTTTTTTCTTTTTTTTTAATTGCCTAGTTCATTTTAAAATTACTTCCCCAACAGTACTTAGAAAAGGTCTCAGTAAAGCCTTCTGCTTTTTAGATGTCACTTAATTAAGGTAGATGTTAGCAGGCACCAGCAAGTTCCAGGTGCTGACATAAGCATTTTGTATTTGGTAATAAAGATCATGTCTTATTTCTGAGAAGTCAGTGACAACATAGACTTGTAACAAAAGTACCTTTTGTGAGTATATCACCTCACACCGTCAGAATGGCCATCATCAAAAAATCTACAAACAATAAATGCTGGAGAGGGTGTGGAGAAAAGGGAACCCTCTTGCACTGTTGGTGGGAATGTAAATTGATACAGCCACTGTGGAGAAAAGTATGGAAGTTCAAATAAAATCATATGCTAACACACATATATGGAAGAACAAATACCATATGCTAACACACATATATGGAATCTAAAAAAAGAAAAAGAAAGGGTTCTGATGAACCTAGGGGCAGAACAGGAATAAAGACACAGACGTAGAGAATGGACTTGAGGACACGGAGAGGGGGAAGGGTAAGCTGGGACGAAGTGAGAGAGTGGCATGGACATATATACACTACCAAGTGTAAAATAGCTAGCTAGTGGGAAGCAGCTGCATAGCACAGGGAGATCAGCTCAGTGCTTTGTGACCACCTAGAGTGCTGGGATAGGGAGGGTGAGAGGGAGACGAAAGAGGGGGGGGATATGGGGATATATGTATACATATAGCTCATTCACTTTGTTATAAAGCAGAACCTAACACAACATTGTAAAGCAATCATACTCCAATAAAGATGTTAAAAAAAGAAAATTAGCTAGAGAAGTGTAACTCTTCCTCTAAGGAGCAAAGTTCCCTATAGCCTGGGCCTCCTGTACTTCCTCCTTTGCTTCCATAAACATGCATTGGTTATCTACAAAAAAAAAACAAAAAAACACAACAGGGGCTTCCCTGGTGGCGCAGTGGTTGAGAGTCCGCCTGCTGATGCAGGGGACACGGGTTCGTGCCCCGGTCCGTGAAGATCGCACATGCCGCGGAGCGGCTGGGCCCGTGAGCCATGGCCGCTGAGCCTGCGCGTCCGGAGCCTGTGCTCCGCAATGGGAGAGGCCACAACAGTGAGAGGCCTGCGTACCGCAAAAAAAACCCCCACAAAAACCAAAAACCACAACACCTTAGTAGCTCTGCAGATAATTTTCTCACCTTTTCTCTCTGAGATTGCTGGCAAAGCTGTCTTAATTGATTTCCATCCTGAAGCAGGAGTTCATTAAAATGGCAGCTTGCCATGATGAAGTAATGGCTATCCCAAGTAATGGATCTCCCCTGTTACCTCTTAATCCTCCACACTGAAGCTACAGGTGTGCTGTTACCCAGCTACCGTATGAGAAGCAGCTAATGGTGAATGTTTCAGTTAGTTTCCACTTCACTGTCAGAAATCTTTGTACTTTTGAGACATAGAAGAGTAGCTGTTATATCAAAAGCAGTTTTCTGATGAAAATATATTGTTGTTTTCATAAAATGATACTGCTCATTATAAAATTTAAAGTCAGTACAAAATAAATGCAAAGGAAAAGTTAAAAATTACCATTCAGAAGTAACCATTACTATTATTTGTACACTCTATTTCGTGAACTCTCTATGCATACAGATAGGTGTGATAGATAGTTTGCAAAAATGGGGTTATATTATAATAATATTTTAAATATAAATGATTACACTTAATAAAATGCAAATATAATGAATACTAAATTTAACAAAAGAAAAGAAAACAAGTGAAATCAAAGAGATGTATGAAGACGAGATGAATATTTCTTCATAACAAGAAATGTTACTTGCTAAAAATGTCCTACCAAAGTTGTGAAGAACATTGTTTGGAGTCATCAAAAAAAAAACAAAAGAAAAGAGTTATTTTAACTAGATTGTATATTTGAATGAAGATAAAATGAACACGTTTATACTTTTTCCACTTTCCTTCCTTACCTGTTAGTTATAATACTTTTTACATCGTTAAGGTGTATAACATTTGCATTTTGCTCAGTAACTACAATTTCCATAATAAGCATTCGTTCTTTACTTAAGGGATTCAGAACCCACTGTGAGTCCTTTTACCATGGTTTCTCCATTCTTCCCGGATTATTTGTATTTTGCTTGACCCGAATTAACTGAAGAGTATAGGTGCAAGATAGATTTCATGAGTTCTTGAATGCTTAAAAATATTTATTAATCTTATACTTGAAGAATAACTGGGTTGGATATGAAATTTTTGCTCTGACCTATTCAAATTCTGGGAAGAGGTATGTTGGCTCAAATTTCCCAGTATTTAGCTTCATAGTTTTTAGTAGCTTGAAATTAGGACCATTTCTCTTTATAGGGAAATGCAGTGGTTTTTTGTTCCTCTAATTTTTATTCTTCTGTTGTAATTTATGAGGAGTTTGTAATCCTTGTAGGAATATGAACATGGAAAAAAAATCAATGATAGTCTAAGATGGAAAGTGGGAGGGAGGGGAACATTTTCAGTCTTTGGAAGTATTTTGACCATCATGTATTTCTCTTAGGTATTTATAGTGAATTTGTAGAACGGATTTATAGTGAATTTGTAGAACGGATTTATAGTGAATTTGTAGAATGGATGACTTAGTAACAATGAGGGTGTATTAACTAGGAACTTTCACTGAGTTATCCAACACTAGGTGGAGATGACTGGGGTTTGGGGTTTGTTTCAGTGGCACCTGTGTTAGAATTTAGGCAATTTTAGAAAATGATGCAATGCCTAGAATCCAGATAAAAGAGCTAAAGAGGGTTTCCCTGGTGGCACAGTGGTTGAGAGTCTGCCTGCCGATGCAGGGGACACAGGTTTGTGCCCCGGTCCGGGAAGATCCCACATGCCGCGGAGCGGCTGGGCCCCTGAGCCATGGTCGCTGAGCCTGTGCGTCCGGAGCCTGTGCTCCACAACAGGAGAGGCCACAACAGGAGAGGCCACAACAGTGAGAGGCCCGCGTACCGCAAAAAAAAAAAAAAAAAAAAGCAAAAGAGAACTGATATCCACATGCTTTTTATCTGAGCTTATGGGATAAAAAATGAGAATTATCTTTCAATTTTTTGTACAAGCTGTTTAACATCCTCTTAAAGGATAAGCAAACTAAAATTCTTTTCTAGTTAAGAATTATAGGAATGATTGCGCCTGAGGCATGGAAAAAAGGGAAAAAGCCTCATTATGTTATTACTTCACTCATCCTTTCTGATTTGGGGTTGAAGTTTAGTGTGGGTATTTAAGTTATTAGTCATCTCAAAACTGTTCTCTGGTTTTAGATATTCTTAGTCATCCAAAAAGGCTGTTAAGTGCCATTACATGGCCCTAGGATTTAAAAAATTGTGTATAAAAATAGAGATACTGATTTGACCCTCAGAGCATGCATGTGAAAACACTCCTCGAATAACCTTTTTTAGAATTATTGGATGTTTGAAATGTCTAACACTGTAATACATTGTCTTTGATGAAAAATAGGAACTCTGGAGAAGATTTTATCCTGTTGAGGATAAAACGTCTAGAAGTGGCTTGTATTGTGTAACATGAGTAGGCCTTCGTATAGCTGTGACACAGGTCTGGCTTGTTCTCGGACCCACTGTTGGTGTTGTCATCCATAAATTCCACTTTCCTGTGTACAGATAAGTCTGTTAAACAATAGGAGAATGTGGGAGTGAGAAAGGGAAGATACTTGTTGGCATTACGAATTCATAAATGTGATTGTACATGATTATCAAAACAACTGAGATTGATGTTTTCCAGCGATGTTAGTCTTGGTGATTGAAAATGAGGATTTTTTTAAAGTTAAATTTAAGTTTGAGTATTTCAGTGAAGGGTGTAGGATGGTATCTTTTGCCACTTTATTTGGAAAGCAGTCAGATGCCATGGCAGTGCTCTCTATGAGGTTTACTTAACCTTATACCACACACACTCTTTACTTTTTAAGTGTAGTTCAGCAGAAAATCAGTGCGTGGAAGGATTTTCTTTGCCTCACCCTCTCATTTTCTGTTCCTTTACCTCTTTAGTCTGAGAGTTAAATATTTTGATACTAAAGTCATATATAGTTCAAATTCTGTCTGGTCTATTACATTTTGTTACATTTCTGAACTTTTCTTTTCCATACTTTGGTATCCTCCAGGAACTTCTTTTCCCTTTCTAAGTTTTATTCTTTTAATAGAAATGGACTCCCATGTGAGCACTGGCTCTAAAAGTGGCCTAATAAGCCTGCTATTTTTAGAGAAGAAGAAAGTTGCCTTTTGTTCTCTCTGTGCTTTTCACCTCCCACTTGTTCTTTAAAGTCTTTTTCCCCTCTGGTCTTAGTAGTGATAACTTTCTAATTCCAGGTGCCTTTTCCTTGGTCCATTTCTGGCTCAAGTTGTCTCGTACTCAAATTTGTCAATGTCAGAATTGGACTAGGCTCTTCTGTTTTTATTACTTACAGATATTTTGGATTCCTTTTTCTTTATTTTACTAAAATTATAAAATGTACACATAAAGGAGTGGAAATATATTTTTACAGTCTAAAGAAGAATAATAAAATGGATATTTGTATAATGCCCACCATCCGGGTTGAAATAGAACATGGCTAGTATCTTAGAAGCTCTCTGTGTGTCCCTTCACCAAAACATTTCCTCCATCCCATCCCTGGGATTGGCTTTTGACTTCATGGATACTTAGCTATAAAAGATAGAGACATGGACTTCCCTGGTGGCGCAGTGGTTAAGAATCTGCCTGCCAATGCAGGGGACGCAGGTTTGAGCCCTGGTCCGGGAAGCTCCTACATGCTGCGGAGCAACTAAGCCCATGTGCCACAATTACTGAGTCTGCGCTCTAGAGCCCGTGAGCCACAACTACTGAGCCCGTGTGCCACAACTACTGTAGCCTGTGCTCCACAACAAGAGAAGCCACTGCAATAAGTCCGCACACTGCAACGAAGAGTAGCCCCTGCTCACTGAGACTAGAGAAAGCCGGTGCACAGCAACAAAGACCCAATGCAGTCAAATAAATAAATAATTACATAAATAATAAATAAATAAATTAATTAAAACAAAAAAAAGAGAGAGACAGAAAGTAGCCTGAGTCTCAGTTTTCTTGTTGCTTCTGCCACGGACTGTCTCTGTCCTCACCTTGCCTACCTGGGGAGCTGAGCTCTGCTTGTAGGACCCTCGAGTTCCTGAGGATTCCTCTGACTAAAGTGTGACGTGCCATCTTGTCTTTTATTTCTTCTGAGCTTCCTGGACTCATCAGCCACAGAACTTGATTAGATGCTTCCTCTGTGTAGGTGGCAATACCAAGAGCTATGGAAACAGCATGGTACCTGCCATTTCTGTGGGATGGTAGTTTGGAGAATCTCATTTGCTTATCTGTTGTTTACATGCTGGTGTGATCTCTAGACTCTATATGCATTTCAACTCCTGAATATGCTCTTGGCCCAGAGTTTTAACTCTACCAGACTATTAGCTTCTGGATTTTTCTCTGAAGGTAGTCCACTCCATTTTCTATCCCTGTTGTGAATTACCAACCTTGGTACTGCTTTCTTGGATGTGAATCAGTTCGCTTAGGATCTTTCTTCTTCCCCATCATCATCCCCAACCCTAAGTACTCATGATCCTTGAATATACTATTGATACACAGTGAATTGGCCACTATGGATCACATAGTGAATTGTTAGACTTTCCACCAGGGTTCTAAAAATGTCTGGTTTTAGGATTAAGCTAAAAATAGTTTCTCTGAAAGAACCTAAACCTTTTTTCTGTGTCAGTCTCTCTGAGATTTGGCTGCTTCTAAGAAACTTATAATGGTTTTGCTTTTCCTCCAAACATTGAGAGGCACTTTAATGGTGACGGTGGGTAAGATTATCTACTTGGAATTAAAATTTTAAGACAATTTAATGAAAGTTGTCTGGCTGGAGGAAAGGCCCATTTACAGAAATTGTCTTAAAACTCTGATTTATAGATTTGTTGTTCTGCTTTTTTCTACCACCACTGACTTGATTTTATTACTGGCACATTATATTTCTTAAAATAGAAGGAAGGTGTCTGTCTATACATTATTTAAAATGAATTTTAAGAGAGAATCAAATGCAAATAACTAATGATCTGGGTAGTTTTGAAAGATAAGAATTCAGTTTTAGTATTACGCAAAATGTCCAGACGATATAATAAAACTGGACTAGAGTAAATTACACAGCTGTAGTCACTGTTGTATACATGTCTTTCAAAATGACATCAGGTGTCATCAGATTTGCTTATCATAAGCAACTTACACAGGATAAGTTCTTATTTTTCCCTGTTTTCTTTGGTTTGCAATATCTTTATGATAAAGCATGATAGTTGATTTTAAGTTTTTGACTTATTTTTAGTTTCAATCAAGTAACAGTACTGGAATTGTGTGGTCTGATTTTCAATACACCCCTTAAATAGGTTGGTGTTTATACAATGTAGCTTTAGCAGATCTTGATCATGGCTCAGTTTAATTTCTATGTAAAAGTTTTTTTGTTCTTTATTAATCTAATCTGTAGGAAGAGTTTATCACTTTCCTTCTTGGAAATTGAGGTGTTCTTTTTTGGTTGAGGTACACTGAAATACGTAGAATTAGAAAATAAAATTATAAAGCAGCTCTTTACAGTATATATGGAACATGAATGCGACCATTCTTTTAGCCCCATTCTGGTAAAGTTGGCCTGAAGTCATCCCAATATACAGACAGTTGATTATTTGATAAAGCAGGTAGCAAATATTATAGATGAGATGTGTGTGTTAACAATCCCAAGTCCCAGCTTAGCACAGCTATACTTTTAGGGTAGGAGATGATGGCAGTCATGCATTCACTATTTTAGACTTGGAAGTTTCCGTAGAGATGCTATAATCCAACAGTCTTCGTTTTTGTAAGGGAGAAAACTTGTTCGACAATGTTAGGGACTTCTCGAAGGACTCAGAGGCAATAAGAGTCAGGTTAGGAGTTGGATCTCCTAATTTCTGTTACCTGTTCATTCATTAATTATTTGTTCATTAATTCAACCAACAAATGGCTCCTGGGTGCCTGTTTAGTTCAGGCATTCTTCCTTGACTGAAGGTATAACAGCGAGCAGTGTGAAAAAGGCCTAGTTAACACTCGAATGACCTATACTGAATCGGAAAGTCCATGCTAGTTGGAAGAAATCCCCTTTCCAAAGAAGCTACAAATTAATGGTAGCTTTTCCAATAAATTCTATAATTTTCAGAGGTCTGTTGTCATTATTTTGAAATGGTACATAATTTGGAAGAATGAAAAAATCTCTTTGGTTAGAGAAATTAAGGACATCATGACTTTTTTTTTTAAACGATTAAAGGCCCAGTGAATAATTTCTCGATGTCATGAAATGTGCTCAGAAGTTTGAAGATCATTTTTCTAAAGTGCTAATTTAAAAAATAGGTGTCACTTTGTATAAGAGTAATTTTATAGCGTCTTGAAGAAACTACAGAGAAGTTCTCCTTTTCCTTCCTCGTCTTCTTCTTGCTATGTGGTGGTCTTAGCTGCTTACTGGTTTGATATTACTGCAGAACTGTGTTTCTAATTGCTACATTCTGATCATTTCATAAACATATCTAGTATTTAGAAGGACCATGGTTATCATCTCTAAAGGTCTCTGTGTTCTATGTATGAAGGATCCCATGATCGCACAGAATGTTGTTTTCTGATCAGTACAGAGGAATGACAACGTCAAATGCCTTTTCCTTTATAGGGCCGTGCAGGTTCTGTGGAGGCCTTGGGTCTCAGGTCAGCCAGCAGATACCGTACATGCTCAGACTGTGTCAACACAAGAGAAAGAAATGGTTAGGCTCCTCCTTGGTAGGGTAAAAAGGAGGAGGAGAGCACACAAAAGACAACTGTAATTGTTCTACAAAAATCTTACTCTTTACTAAAACAGCATAAAATCGCTGTTCACGCTAGTATTTGCATAACTAAATTTTAGGACAAATATCTATAATTCACAGTAAAAACATTTAAAGAAATTTTGCCATTTGCAGCAACATGGACAGACTTGGAGGGCATTATGCTAACGAAGTAAGTCAGACAAAGACAAATACTGCATGGTATCACTTATATGTGGAAGCTAAAAAATACAACAAACTAGTGAATACAGCACAAAAGAGGCAGGCTTACAGATACAGAGAACAAACTAGTGGTTACCAGTGGGAAGGTGGGTCAACATAGGGGCGGGGGAGTGGGAGGTACACATTATTGGGTGTAAGATAGTCTCAAGGATGTGTTGTACAACCTGGGGAATATAGCCCATATTTTTAATAACTGTAAGTGGAAAGTAACCTTTAAAAATTGTATAGAAATTAAAAAATTAAAAAATAAAACTAACTGCATTAATACAAATAAAAAAAGAAATGGAAATTTTAAATAAAAATGAAATAATCTTTACTTTTTGTTAAAAATCATTTCTTTATCTAACCTTCATCTATTTTTCTGTTTTTTCGTTTTTTTTTTTTTTTTTGCTTCTCATCCAGTCTTCAGCCATTAATTGAATGAGTGAAGGAAAGTTAAATCTACAGGTTTTCACATGTGGAAAGGCCTTTTCTTAGTGTCTTTGCTGGTCTCATGCCGTTCTCTCCTGCTGCTAACATTAATTACTTTGCAGATGGCTCTAATTGACCCAGTAAAAGAGCCAGTATCTGTGTTAAGTCCTTCTCAGGCCCTAAAGACTTTGCAGCTTCTGAAGACACAAACGCAGTGCTTACTCTGAGCTCTTCCAAGTGTGAGTTCCTGGTCCTAGAGTGCCCTTTCCTTCAGAAGTTCCAACTCCTCTGCTTAAATCTGTGTACTGCCTGGTCCCAATCCTGCCTTTTAAACACCATCCACCCGTGACTTATGCCCTGGCCACTGGACTTCTATCCATACCCTGAATATCCTCCCTGGCTGCACATCCTGGTTCCTGTCTATGTGACCTGTTCTTTCCTGCCTGTATTTCCCTGTCTATACTCTGTCCTGAACCTGTGCTGGCCCTACTTTCCTGATCATCTTAGTTGAAATTAATTTTCCCTTTGGGGCAGCTTGATGGTTTACTATTTATGATATTAGGGTACATGCTGTCCTGTCTTATTTTAGCTGTGAGATTATAGTCACCTTGAGGGTGGGGATTGCATTTTGTTTCTTTTTCTGTCCTCACCCCAACCTCCATGTAAGGGGACGGAGGCAGCCGGGCCTGACCACTGCACCCAGCGAGGTTAGTGGTGGTTGTCAATGCCTGTGACTCTTTTCCTGGGCCTGAAACTAGTCATTAATTAATTAGTTAATTAATTCATCCCCTTCCTAAAGAGCTATGTTTCTCTTCCTTTAAAAGAATATAGCTTGTATTGTGGTTCCTCATTTTAAAAGGCAAAAGTATGTTCATTGTAAAAACTTTAGGAATTATGGGTAAACAAAGAAAGAAAATAAAAACCTTTGAAAGTTCTACAGGAAGCGATAGCCTACTGTTATATTTGTGTGTATATCTCTGCAGATTTTTTTTTCTATATGTGAATATACACGTATAAACATACTTTTAAAAAGTTACCAGATAACATCATAACATTCTCTCATTAGCATTTTTCAATGAATGATGTGAACATCTTTCCCATGTTTCCAAGCATCTGTAATGTAAAAGCACATTTAAACCTACTCGCATCTGCATCACCTGCCGAGATAGCTGTGTGTGTGTGTGTGTGTGTGTGTGTGTGTTTATTTGCTCTTGGCTAGCTATTTCCTCAGGAAACCTTTATAAGTAGCTCTTATAAGATTATAGAAACTTATGGATTTAAGGTGAACATGCTTTCAGGGATTGATGGCTATTGGTAAATTGTCCCATAGAAAGACATATTAATTCATTTTCCCCACAGTAATGTGTGAAGTGCCAATTTTTCTACACTCTTGCCAGATCTAGCTACTATTACTCATTTTTTATTTTCTGAACTGATGGGGGAAAATGGTCTCGTATGGCTATTTTAATTTACAGGTGTTTTATTACTAATACAATTGTAGATTTGTGTATGATTGATCACCGTTAGTATTTCTGTTTTCTTTTCTCTGTGAATTGCATTTTGTACATAATATTTTGTGAATCATCTGCCCATGTTCTTTGCCTACGTTCTGTTGGGTTGTTTGTTTTTATTTGTTTTTGTCTCCTTATGTCAAAAAATAGCAACCCTTTGTTTTTCATATACTTGTTTTTTCTCAGTTTGCCTTGCAATTGTTTATGGTATTTTAAAATTTAACTTATGGAAATTATAAAAACTTATATAGTCTTATCGGTTATTAAAAATTATTTCTGGGTTTAAGATCATGCATAAAATGGTCTCTGCTTCCTAACATTCAACTATATTTTTATAGTAAGTTTATTTTAAAACATGCATTCCTTTAAAGCATATATTATTATTTGGTGTAAGATCTGATGTAGGGATCTAACTTTCCCAAAATGTTTAGTCACTTGTCCCAAACCTATTTATTCTCTTCTTTACCAATTTAAAATGTCATTATTTCCATATATTACATTTTTTATATGACCTTGAATCTCTGGACTTTCTGTTCTGTCCTTTGGGCTGTCCATCTAATCAGGCCAGTGCTCTAGTAGTAATATGAGGTCCTATTGTTACTCCTTTTTTGAAAAACATGTTTGGGTTGTCATAAACATTTATTCTTTAAGATGAACTTTAGAATAATTTCATCAAGTTAAACAAACTTTCTGAAATTTTGTTTGGAATTACATTAATGTTACAGAGTACATGTACATCTATACATATATGTGTAAATACCCGCATGCATAATTATGTATATAACATTTGTTGCCACTGTTGTCATTGTTAGTAGAAACTTTTCCCCTGGATTATTTCTAGGTTATTTTTGCTTGTGCACATAGAAATGTATTTTGCTTTTGCATATATATCTTATAACTGGCTATCTTACTTAATTCTTATTATTTCTGGTAGTTTTCCCATTCATTTCCTTTTTACACTTTTGACTATTTCATGTATACCTGAGAAGGATGGACACTGTATAAACACATGTACACTTTTTCTCTATAGACTGAAAAATGAAACAAGTAGGGAGCTCTTGTCCTGGGAGATGGCAAAAACTAGACTTGGAGGAGAGTTTTTTTCTTCGAGACAAAGTTACCAGAAGGCAAGGCTGATAATAGATCCATATCTATTTCTCTACGATTTTACTGCATGTAAAGCCTGGTTTGATAATAGTATAAATAAATATTGGGCAGATCAGAAAAGAACCTATATTAGCAATATTCAACAAACTATCATATTCATTATTAGCTTTGAAAATGGTGCACCAAAGCATTTCAGTCCTGCATAACTGTGTTCAAAAGGTATGCTATCTTTATTTGCATCCAGTTTTCCCTGTGTTTAAAATTGTTTTTGTTTCATGACATATGGGGGTAAAATTACCCATTTGTGTGAAAGTAACTACAATTCTATCATAGAGGAATCTCAAAATTACTGGTATACTTATAGAGATGCTGGCAGCCATGCTAGGAATGTGTTAAGCCACTTCAAGTGGTATGGCTTAAAAGCTGGGGAGGAGAAATTAGACATCTTTTATTTTTGTGTAAGTAAAAATGTCTCTATTGATGCTACTTCCTCAGAGGGGAACTCATAATTGGCTCCTCTTATCGGCTGATCATGTGGGGGTCCTCAGCTTTTATATCACGTCAAGTTCATCCCTTATTTCTCCCCTAATTCCTCTTCTCTCTACTGCCCTATCTATTAACTTGCAGCCCTGCCTATGTTTCCTATTCTTAATATACTTGAGTGTTCTTCACTGTATTATGGTGCATGGGCCATCACTTATGAGTCCCTACACATTAAAGTGGTTTAGGAGCTCATTAAATTCCTGTCGTGACCCTCAAAGAAGCTTACATCTCTACAAGCTGCCTGTGCTAGGAGTACTCTCCACCTCCAGCTCTGTTCCTATGAAATATGCCCACATTCCCCAGCCCTTGCCTACCATGCCATCTTTGTTTGACTTAACACCAAGCCTCAATTCAACCTATAATTACTTTCACCCACTTAATGTATCATTTCTACTCTCTTAAATCTCAACCTCTCCATGTCTACAATCTTTGAACACAGCTTTGAAACTCTTATTTTATTGTCTACACTCAAAGGAGTGTATATTTCCTAGCTGAAATAACTTTTGGCATACAAATTATTTTAGGTGGGATGAGTCTAACTTTTTCTTAAGACTTGAGAGAAGTGGTGGTTGAAGAATCATCTTACTTTTTAAGTCTGTTGTGTTCAAAAAGGAAAGAAGGGCTTCCCTGGTGGCTCAGTGGTTGGGAGTCTGCATGCCGATACGGGGGACACGGGTTCGTGCCCCGGTCCGGGAGGATCCCACATGACGCGGAGCGGCTGGGCCCGTGAGCCATGGCCGCTGAGCCTGCGCGTCCGGAGCCTGTGCTCCTTGGCGGGAGAGGCCGCGGCAGTGGGGGGCCCGTGTGCTGCAAAGGAAAAAAAAAAAAAAAGAGGAAAGCAATGTAAGGACAGTAGGATAATAGTAAAGTTACAAGCTTCTGCTTGTATGAATGTACTAGTTTAAATTCTGTGTCTCTCCTCATTACAACTTAGAGTAATTATTTAATGAATTAAAATAATTATGTGTATAAAAGGAAAAATGTGAAGCTTCTAGTGGGAAGAGGGGGCAGGCGTGGTCCAACGCTGTCATCCTTGCTGCCCCATGAAGTTGAGAATCTCCATAGTGCTCAGCAATTTTGTCACTAAGTGAATGAATGTGTTACCAAGCCAGATCCTCGGACTCTTTAATCAACAGAAATTGGTAAGAGGGCAGATGACCACATCTTGTGGTCCAATGTTTGCCATTCTTAGTAGTCTTCCTTAGAGCTCAAGGCCCTGTTCTCTATGTCATCTCATTCTGAACAATTTAATTTGCTTGATTAACCCTCTCACAGCCTGCCATGACCGGGATTGTCCAAAAGAAGACATCTAGTTCTTTCTTTAAAGTAAGGGATTCAAGTTATCGACCAAAAAACTAGAAGTCATTCACTCTTCTTGGTTAATGACTTTTCCAGGCACTAGGGATTCTTGATAAGTTACTTTTCCAATTGCTCAGATCCTTGGCTTTTCCATAATGAGCCTCCTTGGAGGAATGTAAGATATAAACTTTTGGAGTTTTGACCACCTGACTATTCATGTACCTTCTTTCATTAGACACATAACTCGAGGACTCCAACAAATATTTATATAGGCAAAACTTCCCTCTTTGTGTGATTTTCCAATGCCTAGATCTTATAGAAGTTCTCTTTGTATACTTGCTGATGATTCTGAAATTCTTTGAACATAAATTTCTAAAACTTTTTTTGTGATAGATGCTGGAATTAGAAACATTTAGACCATGTTTCAATAGTAAAGATGAAATCTGAGAATTAACGCTGTAATATTTTGTCTCTTACCCACATTATGGTCTAATGCAATTTGAGTGGCTTTCCTAGGAAGCTCTTCTCCAGTCAAGATGTAGGAACCTAGGCTGCATTCACCTTGTAGCTATGCCATCTAGGGCATGTGGCTTCCAGGGCATGTGACTGCCAGGGTTCCAGGGAAGAGAGAGCTCGGATAATCGAGCATGGATTTTAATGGTCAAACTGGAAGAATAGATATTACTTCCCCCCATACCTCATGAGCCAAAATTCAATCTCTTGACCCCAACCTAACTGCTCTGAAAGCTGTGAAATATAGTCTTACTGTTCTAGGAAGGGGAAGATGAAATGGGATTTGGTGGATACTCAGCATTATTTCCGCCACAGTCCCCTTCATTGATCTGACTCTTGGCTCAGTTGCCATGTTTTAATAGTCTTGCCATTCTCCTGCTCTTGGAGTTCAGCATCATTAAGGTGCTTATACTTGTTCTTCATATGCCGAGTAAAATCACATTGTCTAGTTCAAGTTCTTTTCACTACCTTTGTGATGCAGATTTACCATGAAGGCGGTGAGCAAGAAGGTTCCATAACAATAATCAAAAGAGAATTTTCTTATTCCAATTCTTCCACTCTCTTTCACCTTGCATTTATCTCCTTACTTCCCAAGGCCACCTCTCTTTCACCAGATAACCTGCATGAGAAGGACTGTAGTAGCTGGGGTGTATAGCTTTTCTGTAACTTAAATGACTAGAAAAAGGATGTTTATTTCAGAACTTAGAATGTTCAGAAATTCCTTTTCATCAGTCCTCCCAAGTTATCAGACAACTCAGAACCAAACACCCGACTGGCTGATCAAGAAAGTACAATGACTATTTATACTCGGGACCATAATTGCTAATTAGATCAGTATTGGCATGTTAGAACATTGTATTTTCAACAGGAAGTTCTACTAGGGAAACTACAGAGAGCAGAAGTGGAGGAAGGGCCTTGGAGAACATGTGCAGGTGGAGATTGCCAGACAACTCATCTTCAGGCCTACAGAGATACAGATGACCTGTTCCTTTTCTGCAGGGTGGAGCTGGAGACACACCACCACACAATTAGCTATTCAGTTCTTCCTTTCCAGTGTTACTTGCCCCTCACTGAAAAGTCTCATTTCAAAATTACATTAAGACTTTTGTAATTAGATTACATTTCAGTTGACATTAATTCACTTTCAGGAAGATTACAAATAATATTCTAGAATGAGATGGCGAATCTCATACATTTGTACTGATTTGCTTAGTTTCAGTTTCAGAGAGTTGCATTCTTCATCCCCACTTCCCAGCACATGGTATGGGCCTGGCGTATAGTGGATGTTGGTAGGTGTTTGCTCACTCAGCAAATGTTGATTAAGCATCTGCTATACACTAGGCATTATGCCAGGTGCTGGGGACACTGTGATAAGTGAAAGAAACAGTTTTAAGGGAAGAATGGTCAGACAGGAGGGAAGGGTGGTGCAAATGGGGATGTGGTGCTATTTGTAGGAGGTGGGAGAGTAGAGTGTCTCTGTGAAAGGGAGGATATGGTCTTATGTCTATCTCTGTCCTTCCTAGAAAAGTAGCTATTTTTCTTCTTTAAGATTCTCAGGGCTTCCCTGGTGGCGCAGTGGTTAAGAATCCGCCTGCCAATGCAGGGGACACGGATTCAAACCCTGGTCCGGGAAGATCCCACATGCCGCGGAGCAACTAAGCCCGTGCACCACAACTACTGAGCCTGCGCTCTAGAGCCCGTGAGCCACAACTACTGAAGTCCGTGCACCACAACTACTGAAGCCCGTGTGCCTAGAGCCCGTGATTCGCAACAAGAGAAGCCACTGCAATGAGAAGCCTGCGCACCGCAACGAAGAGTAGGCCCCACTCACCGCAACTAGAGAAAGCCCGCGTGCAGCAATGAAGACCCAACACAGCCAAAAATAAATACAATAAAATAAATAGGTTAAAAAAATCTTCTCAAATGCGGGAGATATTAGAAATAGGTATGTCCTTCGTGGGGAAAAGGCCCTTGAAAAGATAGAAATACGATAATTAAAGTAACCTTTATCCGTTGGGCAGTTAATGGTTAGAATGTTTTTATCTGCTTTTGTAATTACAAACAAGAGTAGCGGTCTAAAATACCTTGTTTTCAACTGTTAGACATGCTCCAGTGATGGTGTGGTTGAGAATTTTGAAAATAATGAATGACCTGTAGAGAGAGGTCATTAAAACGCAGTTAGTGCAACCTCCCTGCCTCTTGGTGTTGCGGAAAGATTCCTCAGAGAAATGCTGCCAACAACAACCCTGTTTATGTACATTCGCAGTGCTGACTTCATTAACTAGGACTGAAAGAATTTTCTGTATCTTCTCAGGTGTTCTCAAGTATAGAGAGCTAAGAACTCTCATTATTGTTAAGATTATTGAGATTTTGAAAAGGGAATGAGTAGACGTACCATAATTAGTTTCAAATGTAGAATCATCAGTAGACACACGTTTGATTAGTAATTTCAGTAGGAAAACCTGTCCAAGATACAAGCACCTGCTTTATTTCCATGTTGTAAAGGTTGTCCTTCTGCTCACACAGGAAGCCAGGCTGGACCAGGCACACACGTGGCTCCCAGTTATTCAGTTGACTGGCTCCGAGCCTCCTCCAGCCCTCTGCACTGGGTCATTTTAGAACCACATCAGGTGCAGTTCTCAAAATGATGTGAAATCATTGGGTCCTCCCATCCTTCTGTTAAAGAAGCAGTGTCAAGTTTTCCTAATAAGAAAACCTACTACTAGGCAGAATTATAGAAAACAGAATGTCAGAGCAAGAGGGACCTGAGGCATCGTCTGCTCCAACCTTTTTGCAGAAGAGGAAATCGAGGCCTAAATGCAGGGCACACATCCAGCTCATCGTAGAACCTACTGTTGTTCTTCAGTTACCATGAGGGTTAAATGGGTTCTACCTTTATAGTCCTTAGAACAGTGGCTGGGATGTAGTAAGTGTTCAGTCAATGTGAGTGATCTCTTATAATCATTATTTCTAGTGGCAGAGCCCAAACAGGAACCCGGATGCCCTAACAATCCAGAGCTGCCTCGGAGGCACATATTCTTATTTCCCACATTGTATAGGGAGAAATGCGTTGGAAGAAGCTGAGTTAAAAATAGTGACAGCCGCAGTGCCCGTTACTGGGCACACACTCAGCTCTGAGTTTTCATGTGGATGCTTTCATTTAATCCTCTTGGGGTGTATGAGATTCACACTCTTTGTTGTCTCCATGTGACTCATGTAAAGGCTGAGTTGGGTAACTTGCCCACAGTCACACTACTAACAAGGAGCTGGGCTAGGTTTTAAACCCCACTCCGACTTCACAGTCTATATTCTTAACTGTTATTCTTTATTCCGGGAGTTAGCAAACTATGGCCCGTGGGCCAAATCCAGCATTCCTGTTTTTGTACAGACCTCAAGCTAAGAAAGTTTTTTACACTTTCAGATGGTTGAAAAAAATTAAAGACGAAAAATTTCCTGACTGGTGAAAATTATGTGAGATTCAGATTTCAGTGTCCCTAAATGAGGTGTTGTTGGAACATGACCATACTGCCTGTGGCTACTTATGTGATAATACAGCAGAGTTGAGTAGTTGTTATAGAGACCCTGTGGCTTGAAAAGCCTAAAATATTTTCTGTCTGGTCTTTTCTCTGTACTCTTCCTCAACGATTGTTTTGAGATTCCACTTGTTTAGAGCGTAACTGTGGGATTTATGTAGAGCCTGTCTTCTCCCGTTACCTGCCTTTTTGTTTGTTCAATGTTAACATATCAATCAAATGATGAATGTGCGTATAAAAGGAGTTCATCTTTAAATTATTTGTATTTTATCTTTTTTAACAGACGGAGGAGTGATTTGTTGCAGGATAACATTTGAGACTCTTGATGATAACCTGTTCTGTCCTTACTGTGGACTGGAGCGCTTTGCGGTTTACAAGGCTCTCACATCCATTTATTGAGCTGGTTATTTTTAAACCTCCAAGTGTCTTAGATGTGGAAATCACTCTATTTTCTTTCCTTTGTAGTGGTTTGCTGTCTTCTGATTATGTGGAGATTCACTATGAAAACGGGAAACCACAGTACTCTAAGGTATGGTCAATAGCACATGGACATCCTGTAGTATAAATGTACTTAATCATAGAACTGTTCCTTGCACACTGCATTGTTTTGTTGTCTATCTTACTAAAATCCTCTGGCCTCTTATACAAGGCTATTATTTTTAAATTTAAAATAAGTTTAGGAGAAATTGATTAAAATTTACAAATGTTTGAGATAACATTGGAGACTCCAGCCAATAAAGAAGTGATCATTGTTTTGGTTATACATACAGTATCTTATGTAAGTGAACGGTATCAAGAGCTCTCCAGTTCCATGGCAGCACTAGGCTCATGGGCAGAGAAATTGAATGATCGGACTGGGTGGGCTGTTAGAGTGACTGTTTAGTCCAAGGGACCTTGGTACCCATGAAGGGCAGAGGACAGATGGGGAAAGGAAGATGTCGGGAACATTCTCCCTCTCAATCTTCACAACAATCCTCTGAGGTGGGTATTATTATTCCTGTTGCTCAAAGGAAGAAATTGAAGTGGAAAGAGGACACATAAGCCTTCTCAAGGCCACCAAGCATTGTAATATAAATGCAGTGGGGTGCTTGATTTCTTTCATTTGGAGGTTAACTGTTCTCTTCCTGGAAGATCAATAAGGAAAAGTGGGTTTAGATTGAAACAAGAGAGAGAGATGTATGTACTTGTATGTAAGGAACACAGTTGCTCTCCACCAGTCAGGGTGAAAATCCCTGGAATGGCTGCATCCAGAGACTCTGATTTGTCAGAAGGCCACAGAGTGCCATTGAGCCTAAAGAGCGTCCATGGGTGCCATGGGAATGGGACACAAACAGGGAAACAAAAAAGGGGGGAAGCATTACTGGGTTGTTTCCTTGATTGCTAATGAGCACTGGCACAAAAGTGGACCTTTCATGTGTGGGTTTGTTGGGTTGTACAGTCTGGTAACCTGGGCTTGTCCGTCTGATAACCTCTTAACAAGTATTAATAGGTGGTATGAACCGAGATTACTGCCATGAGGGGTCATGGCATTTCTCCGGATTTATAACTGTCCAACTAACAGTTGGGACGTTTGTAGTTTGATGTGCGTTCCAAACCTTTGAATTTTATGCCCTAGATTAAGAACTTCCATCTATTATTCTTACTAGTCTGTCAGTACTCGCCTTAGGCTGCATCTGGGGGGTTGTTGAATCTCCTTAAAAGTTAATGCTGTGGAAAGTGAACAGAAATGCTAAATCAAGCACGGGAACAGTGCTGCCTGGCATTTGTACGAAACAAAGCTTCTGTCAGCTGCGCTAGTGCTGTGAGCACCGCAGATGCTGAATCATGAGTCTGGAGAAGAGAAGATTGCCTGAGACCTTTACAGACTCAGCAAATGAACCACCTTTGCAGGCTGCGGTAACCTGATCCAAACTTCTCACAAGAAGGTTTTTTTTTTTTTTTTTTTTTTTAAGAAATGAAATAGCTAATTGGCCTTCAGAGGTCATTTGAGGTCCCAAATGGAGGCCTTATCATGAATAAGACACATCAAATCTTGCATCAGTTGTAACTAAAACTTAAAACAAAGGGTATTTTAACTCTGACAAAAGAGGTGTTCCTTGCAGTTTGTTTTTGTATTCATTGCTTTTTTCTTATTTATGACCCATTTTCTCCAAGCAGTTTCTATACCCAAACTTACTTGCTTTATATGTAATGAATGTGTATGTATCTATATAAACACTCTAAAACCTGAGATGATATGGTACACATTATCTTGTGGGAGAATTTTTTAACCTAACAATATTATAAACATTTTAGCATTCATTCAAAATTCTTCTAAACTTTTATTTTTAAAAAATGTATCATATTGTTTCCAATTCATTTGCTATAATTTGTTTAATCCTATAATGATAGACATTTAGATTACTTCTACTCTTTCACTGTACAAATAACTTTAAGGAAAGGCCTTCCAGATACATTTTGAACACTTCTTTAATAATTAAGGATTAATTTTGAGAATGGAATTTTCTGGGTTAAAGAGTTGGTATAGGGTTTCCCTGGTGGCTCAGTGGTTGAGAGTCCGCCTGCCGATGCAAGAGATGCGGGTTTGTGCCCCGGTCCGGGAGGATCCCGCATGCCGCGGAGCGGCTGGGCCTGTGAGCCATGGCCGCTGAGCCTGCGCGTCCGGAGCCTGTGCTCCACAACGGGAGAGGCCGCAACAGTGAGAGGCCTGCGTACCGAAAAACAAACAAACAAACGAACAAAAAAAAGAGTTGGTATATTTTTAAGGCTTTTGCTACATATTGAGAGTTTTTTTTTTCTGAAAGTTTGTATAAATTCATGCTTCTACTACCATTACATACACATTTTTAAAAACATGTTTTTAAACTTCACATTGCCTTCCATGTTGTTTAAGAAAATCTTTGTATCAAGTACCAGAAAAGAAAATCAGTATGTAAGAATGGCTAGATTAAATAAACCTGTTTTTACACCCGTGCAACCTTTCTTCCAAAGATCTCAAACTATTTAGACAAAAGTACATGTGCATGCACACGCACACACACACACACACACACACACACACCATTATTCACATGACTAGGGAGGAACAGAATCACTAATAGGCTACTTGGCTTTGAAGTGAAATCTGAATGTGGACATTTAAAATATTCTGGGAATTAGAGTCGAACAAAATGATGAACCACACTTAGGAGGAACCTGTCTAGGTCTTCCCATATCACAGCTATGAAGCCCCTACCTACTTCCCACTTCTAGTTAAGAAGAGGCTAAAGTCTTAGGCTTTTACTTTTATTGGATGAAAGTGGGCTAAATGGGCTTCTTTCCTTGTGAAGCAAATATAGGAACTGGAGAGATCAGCAGATTAAGTAGGCAGTGTAGAATAGATGCCAGGTATTAGTAAATGCACGTGGAAGAACTTTCCTTGTGCACCAACAGAGCGATAGCTTTTTTTTTTTGTGGTACGCAGTACGCGGTACGCGGCACCCCGCACCCCCCACCCCGCGACTACCGTGGCCTCTCCCGCTGCGGAGCACAGGCTTCGGACGCGCAGGCCCAGTGGCCACGGCCCACAGGCCCAGCCGCTCCGCGGCACGCGGGATCCTCCCGGACCGGGGCACGAACCCGCGTCCCCCGCATCGGCAGGCAGATTCCCAACCACTGCGCCACCAGGAAAGCCCGAGCGATAGCTTTTGTTAGAGTTCCTAACACAGTGCTTTGCACACAGTATGTGACAAAACAACTTTGTTGATTTGTTGGTCAACTTTGTTGATGAAACTATTAAAAATAAGTTAATTTTTAGTGTGTCAGTTCTTCTAAAGGAGTTAGGCATCAGTATGATGGTATAATAGTTATTTTCAAATTTAATATATTTCTATTAAATCCCTTTTAGGTGAACCATTAACTTTAAATGCCTACTAATACTTTGGTTTCTCTTCTTATGAAAAGAACTGCCACCTGGCCAACAGTGTAAGACTGAATAGATAGATAGAGTACTTCTGTCCCTACTTCTCTTTATTGCTCTTCATCCTTATTAAGGGGTGAGGAAATCGTCCTTTCCTAGTTCTATTTTCTCACCCTGGCTTCTTCCTGTCCCCTTGCTCCCTCTTGCCCAGGGAAAGAAGAGCGACTTAACTGGTGGGAAGGAGCTGGGCACGGCTACATAGTCCTTTCCTCCCTTTTTTGGGTGAGATCCACCTCCCTACAGGAAGGGCACATTTTTCTCTACTTGTTCTCAGTTATGCAGTGGCAGCCCTTGTGGGTGTGGGTGGGTTGGGGGAGGGTGTTGGTTATCCCATGTTGTCTGTGCCTTGGTGGGTAAGTCTGGCTAACTTAGGCGGCAGCATTAGTAGGCCCACTGGATTCTCAGCTGATCCTCTCCTCCAATGTAGCAACACTAAAATTGAAGGTGATATTTTGATCCCCATTTCACCTGTGTCACTCTCTCATTTGAGTTTAAACTTGGATGGGTACCACTTCACACCCTCTAGTATGGCTATAACCAAAACCATGGACAATAGCAAGTGCAGACAAGGATCTGGAGAACTGGAGCCCTCATATACTGTTGATGGGAATGGAAAATGGTGGATCTGCTTTGGAAAATATTTTGGCAGGTCCTCAAGAATTTAAGCATAGAATTATCTTGTGACCCAGCAATTCTACATCTCGGTATATATCCAAGTGAATTGAAAATGTTATGTCCAAGAAAAAATTTGTACGTGGATGTTTATAGCAGTGTTATTCATAATAGCAAAAAAATGGAAACAAACCGAATGTCCATCAGTTGGTGAATAAACAAAACGTGGTATATTTTTCAGCTATAAAAAGGAATGAAGTACTGATTGATACATGCTACAACATGGATGAATCTTATAAATATTACGCTAAATGAAAGAAATTAGTTCCAAAGGACCACATATTATGTGGTTCCATTTATTTGAAATGTCCAGAGTAGGGAAATTCATAGAGACTGAAAGTACATTCGTGGTTGCCAGGGGCTGGGGGAGGTTAGGGAGGTATAAGGAGGAATGGGGAATGACTGCTAATGGGCAAAGGATTTCCTTTTGATGTGATGAAAATATCCTGGAATTAGAAAGTGGTGATTGTTACACAACCCTGTTTTAATATACTAAAAACCACTGAATTATACTCTATAGAAGAGCATCTTAAAATAAAAAACTTCTCAAGTAGGTAATGGGAGTTTATTTACCCACTGTCTCAACAAACATAAATCCTCTGGTCCTTTCAGATTGGTCTTGTCACTTAGGCTCATGAAGAAGCCATTCTTATTTATCTATTAAACAGATATTGATTTCACTCACTCTGATCTAGTCGCTGATCTAGCAGCTGGATGTGCATTAGTGAACCAAGCAGACAAAAATCCCTGTCCTTGTGGGTTCTATACTCTATTCTCGCCTTTGTTCTTTTGTCATTTTAATCACGTCACCCTCCTAGGATGTGTTTTATGCTTTCCTTATCAAATCATTACCATGGTTCAGCTCAAGCTCACTTCGTCCATGAAGGCTTCTTGGCAGGGACTGTTGTCAGAGGGAATGGGCTTCTGTGGGCAAGGCTCCTGACTGGGAGGCTAAAAAAATTCCCCAGGAAATCAAGAGAGCAGACCACACTGGCTCCTCACAAAGCTATTTTAAATTTGAATAGTGTGATTTGTGTGAACTATTAAAAATGTATGTAGCATTAAAATATATATAGTACAGCCAAACTTCTCATACCTGAACATGTTTTTCCCCTTGAGTTTAATGAAGGTAAATAAACAGGTGTTGAGTTCTCAAGTTGTCCAGTTCTCTGAAATGTTTTTTGTATCCTTTTTCTGTAGTATTCAAATTCAGGTACACTTGTCCCATTATCGATTTTTTTTTTTTTTTTTTTTTTGTAGCATGTGGGATTTTCCTGGGCCGGGGCACGAACCCATGTCCCCTGCATCGGCAGGCGGGCTCTCAACCACTGTGCCACCAGGGAAGCCCCCCATTATAGATTTTTTAAAAATTAATTTTTGGCTGTGCTGGGTCTTTGTTGATGCACGTGGGCTTTCTCTAGTTGTGCTGAGCGGGGGCTACTCTTCATTGCAGTGCACAGACTTCTCATTACAGTGGCTTCTCTTATTGGGGAGCACGGGCTCTAGGCACGTGGGCTTCAGTAGTTGTGGCACGTGGGCTCAGTAGTTGTGGTGCACGGGCTTAGTTGCTCCGCGGCATGTGGGCTCTTCCTGGACCAGGGCTTGAACCCGTGTCTCCTGCATTGGCAGGTGGATTCTTAACCACTGTGCCACCAAGGAAGCCCATAGATTTTTAAAAACATTTCTTTTTTTGCAACCAGCCCAATGATTTATTAAATAGATTGATATATCATGCTGGTTGACAAGTTTGAAGTATTTAAAGATATGCATATAGAATAATCACTTGAGTATAGTGTCAGAGTTTTTAATTACCATATTCAGAACCTGGAATATCATAATATACACATTTGTGAGATGTGGCCTGTGGAGTTTCTTTTCAAATGTTTATCCAGATGTACAGGAGTTGATTGAAAACATCAGTGCCTGGTCACCATGAATGCCCAGGTTTATGAGGGTTTCGTAAGCAATGAGGATAATAAGAATTGGCTGATTGAACTTTACTGAAGCAGATGAGATAATTAAACAGACACAAAGGTGGGGCAATTTTAAAATAAATTATATTGAAACGATAGATTCTGTTTCCAATAGGTTCTATTTAAAATGAGTAAAATCAAAGGGGAAGGTGGAGGAGTATGGGGTTAAAATATACACAGTACTATATATAAAATAGATAACCAACAAGGACCTACTGTATTGTAGCACAAGGAACTATACTCAATATCTTGTAATAACCTATAATGTAAAAGAATCTAAAAAAGAATATAGATAGATAAACTGAATCACTTTGCTGTATACCTGAAACTAACACAACATTGTAAGTCAACTATATTCCAATTTTAAAAAAAGAACAAAAAAAAGTGAAAAAAATAAAGTGAGTAGAATCAAATCATTTCTGTCATTCAGTCAATAATACCAGGGAGCCAAATCTTTTTTTTCCCTCACGAAGTTATCACTAGACTCACAGAGCTGTCACACATCTGATTAGGAAATGTGTTAAAGGATGCACGTGACTTCGGTGTTTCATTATTTGAGGGAGTTGCCTGATGGTTTCCAATGGGGTTGTTTGAGCATTATCTGGCTTGTGGGGTTTTATGTGGAAGTGGTGGGCTGAGAAAGTTGGGGAGCACACTTGCTAGGATTTTTAAGTTCCTTTGACTACCCAGTAATCTTCATTTATTAGATGTTCCATTTTTGTTGAATATAAGTAACTGACTGACAGGTTTTAATCTGAAAATGCTGATGCCCATGGAGGCACACAGAGACTTGTGTCATGTGCTGAGTGAGCCCTTTTTGGTTCTCCTGTCTGCTGTTTGCCTAGTCACAGATCTGTGATCCACTCATAAGTGGTGATCTCGAAGGGTCTGGCCAGCACTCTTGAACTGTCTGAGGCCTTCCTGATTGGAGAAAGAAACACTGGAGCCTGAAGTTGTGGGATTTAGTTTGGCTTTCTGCTGTCTTTGGCAGAGCCTTTTAGCACTTTGCGAGTGTCTTCCTATTTGTGCATAGAGATAGCAGTTACAGTGAGACAGTGAGTGTTCCAGATAGCTAGCGCCTTGGGTGGAGGCACCCCCAGAGCTGACTACTCAGTGTCTTCGTTAACGAGGCCCTCTGCCAGGGGCCCTTCTGCAGTGACCCGCTCCTGTCATCCTGATATCCAAGAGGGAATACGTCTTCTTAACGGGGATTTATTTAATATGAAATACCCGAAGATGTTACTTTGTAGTGGTGTTGACAAAATGCTGCATAATCTGGAGAGTTGCCAAACAGTACTTTTCTGGTAATGCTTTCTCAAAAACTTGGTATAAATTTAGCAAGAAGAAACTCAGAAAATCCTCTAATGCTACTAATACTGACACTAAATGAGAACCTGCCAAATTGTGTATAGTGCTTAATATAATCCCACAATTTAGATACTAAAGCTTTCTTATGATAAACATCAGGGATTAGATGTTACCACAAATATCATTTAAAGTCGAGAAAATACGGTGATCCACATCCAGATATACAGTGAACCAAACAGTTCCCTTCAGATAATATTCTGCCTTAACTCAAACAGGTACCAATGACCTTTATACTGAGAGAGCATCAACCTTCAGCAAGTGAATGAAACTGAAATCTAAGAAAGGACTTGGAAATATTTTCTGGGGGGAAAAAGATTGTTTGTAGGAAAATCTAAAAAACCGAGCTCTTCTTAGAAAGGTCAAATAAATATGACAGTGTTTGCTGTGTACTTCTAACAATCACCTGACTTAAGATAGCCTTTTGGTGTGACACAAAGTGCTAAATAACTGGTGTGATGGAATTTACAGTTACCTATGGTTGTTTTTAGAATCATGGGAAGAGTCTGAAATTTAATTGCCGAGTATCGACCTGGATTCTCAAATTACTGAAATGTGTGACACCATTTGTGCTTATAAGTTCCAGAGTTGAAAATGGAAGTAGAACTTGACATGTTATATAGAAGTCATTATTTATATACAGAGTTGCTCTTTGAGAACGGAAAAGCAATCCTTTACAAAATAGTAAAAATATTAGAATACCAATTTTAGAAACCAACATTGAAAGTGTGTATTATAGTTACTAAAAGGAAACAAACAGAATTGGTTGGGGAGTGGTGATTTGATGTGTGGGTGAACCCCCTTTAGGCACTTAAGTAGCCTCTGAGGCTATTGTAATACACTTTAATAAGCAGTGATCAAGATGAATGTAAATCATTAATAAAAAGTCAAAGTCAGTATTCTCTTTAAGGAATTTGTGATTAACATATACACACTACTGTATATAAAATAGGTAACCAACAAGGACCTGCTGTATAGCACAGGGAACTATATTCAATATTTTGTAATTACCTATATGGGAAAAGAATCTGAAAAAAATGAGATATATATGTATGTATAACTGAATCCCTTTGCGATACACCTGAAACCAACACAACATTGTAAATCAACTATACTTCAATATGAAATAAATAAATAAATAAAAGAAAACAAATAGGAAGCTTCTGGTTAGGCAATGTGGATTCAGTGCTTCTATTTATCTCAATTTCCTGACAATAAGCCACTCAAATAACAGTTAAGGAATTTTAAAAAGGGTGTAAACAAGGATAAAGACAAGAGAAGAGATGACAGCTGATCAGAGGTGTCCGTAAAATTGTAGGTGATAGAAAGCAGATGGATGAGGGTTTTTTTCTTGCTTTGCTAAGTTCCACTGGGACAAAACCAAGCAGAACAAAGCCAGCTTGTGTCTCTGTACCCAGAAAGCCCCAGGAATTGAAGGTGCCAGAAAACAGAAAGATTGGTTGAAAGTCTACATAGAGAAGGTACTAAATTCCTGATCTACTCCTTACCCCAGATAGACGGGCAGCCATTCCTTCCCTACGCTGGTAGAAGAGCTCAGCTTGTAGAGAAAAATGGAAAGGAGGGGGGTTATCAGAGAAATAATAGAAGTTTCCCAGAACTGAAGTGCATGCATTTTCCTTTTTAAAATATTTTAATGGATATATTATTTATTACCTGCACTGCCACAGGCTCAAATATGTTTCATGAGGAGTCTGAGTTGTTTTTTTTTTAATTTTTATTTTATATTGGACTATAGTTGATTTACAATGTTGTGTTACTTTCCGGTGTACAGCAGAGTGATTCAGTGACATATATTATACATGTATCCATTCTTTTTCAGATTCTTTTCCCATATAGATGATTACAGAATATTGGATAGAGTGCATTTTCTTGATTCAGAGGTGCCACAGAGTGCCCAGTGCAATCAGTAAGCAAAGTCCCCACGGAGGCACATCCTGAGATTTCGTGGAAATGGGTGTGAATAGAATTTCCTACAGTCTTCTTGAAAGGGGAAAAATAGATTGTATAGACAGCGTCAACAATTAGAATAATTTCCAGTTCTCAAAAGCAACACTAGAAGCTTGAAGACTGCACAATTCCTTTGAAATGCTGAGAGAAAATAATTGTCTATCTCGAATTCTCTACCCACCCACAAGATCAATCTAGGGTGAAGATAGAAAAAGGGGTTTTCAAACATGAAAATTCTCATCAAATTTATCTTCTACAAACACTTTTTCAACAAATTACCAGGGGGTGTATACCTCCAGGAAAAGGGACCATGAATGGAGAAGACATGGGATCTAGGATTCAATACAGAAAGGGGACAAAGGAGTTCCCAGGATGATGCTACAGACAGGTCCTGTAAAGCAGCTGTGCATCAGGCCCAGCAGGAGGGTGAAGCAAGAGGGGTGTCTCCAGGAACAAAATGGATGTGATAAATTACCTGATGTGCTTGACCATACTAGAAGAGTTATAGATAATGTTTTAGATAATAGGGCCTATGTACGTGCTAAATACGTGGAAAACCAAAGAAGAAAATAAAAGTTCTCGAAAAAATTTAAAATGGAGCAAAAAAGACAATGTAATCAGAGTGGCACAGCTATGAACAATATGTGCATAGTTATAATACGGACACTAAGTATCAATTTAACCAAAAGTCTGTGACGTGTGTTGGAATGTATGGGGGGCGAGAGGGGATTTCAAGATTCTATATTAGGAAGGTAATTTCTAAAGTGAAATAAATCAGGACATAACAGTATAAATATTCCATTCAGAAATACATTGGTGGGCTTCCCTGGTGGCGCAGGGGTTGAGAGTCCGCCTGCCGATGCAGGGGACACGGGTTTGTGCCCCGGTCTGGGAGGATCCCACATGCCGCGGAGCGGCTGGGCCCGTGAGCCACGGCCGCTGAGCCTCCGCGTCCGGAGCCTGGGCTCCGCAACAGGAGAGGCCACAGCGGTGAGAGGCCCGTGTACCGCAAAAAAAAAAAAAAGAAAAGAAAAAAGAAATACATTGGTAAACAACAGAAGAAACAGCTAAAAGTGTTAAAAATGTGTCGGTGGTGAGAGAAAGCGACAGGAAACTGCTGTGTTTTTTAAAACAGTCCTCGCAGTTACTATTTGCCTTTGAAAACTAAGTTCGTATATTATTTCTAAAAAAATTCAAAAACTGATTTTAAAAGTTAAGAAAGAAAATTCCCAAGCTTTGTGTAGTTTTCCATAAAAAAATGATTCTAAACAGCACCTTTGGGGGCCTCTCCTCAGTGATGTATAAGACTTTATTCCCTAACAATATCTGGTAAGTGTCTACTCCCTCACATGCTTAGGAAAGGTATATAAGTTGTTCCAGTTGCATTGGTGTCTTATTCCTCTGTTAAAGGCTTTTCTCCTTCGTTACATTGAATATACACCTACTTCTTATAGAAAAGTTGAAAAATTGCCTAGTGCTCTTTGAGATTTCCTATCAAACAGGAGGAGTTTCTAGGATCATCCTTGCCTTTCTTTTTGCTTTACAGAATCATCCCAAAGAGTGAATCGTGATGGACAAAGCATAATTTGTCAATGAAATCTTCTTCTGCATTGCAGGGTGGAGAGCACTGTTATTACCATGGAAACATCAGAGGTATCAAGGACTCCAGGGTGGCTCTGTCGACCTGCAATGGACTTCAGTATGTGGGACTGTCATTGGGAGAATGAACTTGGTTTCACCCATTCACCCTTTCCATCTTGTCTTTCATAGTTATTTTAGTGACTCTTCTGTAGCAGTCCTGGGTTAGAGAGTGCATGTGGAGTCATGAACAAGGAGGGCAAAGTCCCTGCTCTGTTAACACATAGTTTGCCGGTGATTTAGAGATTAAACAAATGATTATACAGATTATTATTTTATTGCCATTTTGGTGAGTACTGTGAAGAGGAAGGACAGGGACTTTTGGGATGACTGACCCTAGTAGAGAAAGATTTCCCAGAGGTATCCCCCAGAGGAACTATCACTCAGCATAACCTAAGGATAAGCAGGAAGTGGCCAGGCAAGGGTGGGGTTCGAAAGAGAGGAGCCCATGCTTCGGCCTTCAGGCAGGCTCTTAAAAAACATCTGTAGATTCCTTTTAGACTCGAACACAGTAACAGTTCATGTAAAGGTCTTTTGTGGCCATGTGATGAAAGGGATCTTGAAAATCCTATCTACACACTTTATAAAAACTCCTGTGTCTCTCAAAATTAAATGCGATTTTCAACACAGAGTCTTAATGGAAATTCGCAACTTGCAAGCGTAAAGATACTTCTGTTTGCCTCTTCAGAATCGGATGGTTTTAGCTTTTTCTTATACATGAAGAACCTGTCTATCTTCTCACAGATGATATTGGATTTGCATAACAAATTTGTGCCAGTTGTACGTGGTTCTGTAATAATAACTTGAGATACTGGAACAGTGTGAATAGTTCTATCCCAGTTTAATCTTCTTATCTGTCCATTTAATTTCAAAAACTAATTATGCCAGGTATAATGTGTATGCTCTTGGTGTACACTTTTTACACTCTCTGTAGCCTATACGCTGTCTAGTGCAGTGGTGGGACCACAGTGTGATTCCATGCAGGTATGTGAATTTGATTTGGGACAGTATAAAGGTATTTATTCAGATACACTCTTTATCTTTAAAGACAGACTATGTTTGCTATATTTGTTAACTCTCCTTCTGTGGTTTCTTTTCACAGTGGTATGTTTGAAGATAATACCTCTGTGTATATGATAGAGCCACTGGAGCTGGTTCATGATGAGGTGAGTCTGACTGTGACATCAGTTTCCTTATGTTTTCCTTACTTTTCCAGCATCTTTGTTTTTGAGCAATAAAGAGACAATCTGGTAGGTTTCAAAGTGCATTTATCTATAGCACCTTATTTCACACTTGGACTGATACCATGAGTTTTGAAGCTTAAGTTACACATCCCAGGTCACATACCAGTAAGGCATGGTAAGAGGCATCAAACCTAGGTTTTCTAAAGCTAAGACCAGTTCTTCCCAGTCTACTGAAAGAGCAGAGAGGATGCTTTATTTTGTACTGACCACCTTGGTTTCCTTTAAGCTAGCTTTTATTCTCACGGTCTTTAGATAATTGTACGACTCTAAGCAAGTACACAACTTTTGTGAATCTAAGACTCTTCAGTGGGGAAATCTGTGGGTTGAACTATGATTATATTATACAATATTTAGTTTTCTTTTGAGATAGGGGAGAAAATAATGTTAGGAGTCATGTATAGGCCAGCAACCTAGATAAGAAATCAAGAAAGCATTACGCTGAGTGAAATAAATCAGCCAGGGAAAAGCAAATACTGTATAGTTTCACTTACATGTGGAATCTAAAAAAACTGAACTCATGTAAACAGAGAATAGATTACTGGTTACCAGAGGCCAGTGGGGGAAATGAGCGAAGGTGGTCAAAAGGTACAAACTTCCAGTTATAAGATAAATTCTGGGGATGTAATGGACGACATGTAACTATCGTTAACAATACAGTATTGTATATTTGGAAGCTGCTAAGAGAATAGATTTTAAAAGTTTTCATCACAAGAAAAAAATGTGTAACTATGTGAGGTGATGGATGTTAGCTAAACTTATTGTGGTGATTTTTGTGTAATATATACATGTATCAAATCATTATGTTGTAAACTTTAAACGTATCCAATGCTATATTTCAGTAAGATCTCAATAAAACTGGAAAAAAAGTAAATCATGTACTCTAATCATGTTGCTCACTAATAGAAGGCAACCAAATTTAATATTTAATATATATTAAAAAATATTGTAATGAAGGCTTTCTACATACTGGGTAGTATTTAGGTGCTGGGGATACAGTGGTGAACAAAATAGACACAGAGCCTGAGCCTAGTAGGGCTTGTTATCTACAGGGGCGGAGACAGGAATAAATAGGTGGATAAGTAACTGCATATGGTATGTTAGATAGTGCATGCTAAGGAGAAAAAATGAAGCCAGGAAAGTGGAGAGGAGAGTTAAAATTTGTATTTTAACACACAGTGAGGTGGTGAGTTTTGAATGAAGACCCTCAGGAAATTAGGGGGCTGGAAAAGCATTGCAGGAGAAGAGCTAATGCAAAGGCCCTGAGGCAGGAGTATTCCCAGTGTGTTCTAGGAACTGTGAGGAACCCAACTAGGTTGGAGAGGAGCAGACAGGGGAGAATGGTAGGAGGTGAAGGCACTAAGGTGTAACAGTAGGAGAGTCATATCAGTGAAAAGAACTGCTAATGGGAAAAGAATATTTTGAAAGTGATATAGTCAGGATATTGCAATAATTGATGGAGAGCAGAAAATGTTTTCTTGTTTTTTCTTTTTGCGGTACGCGGGCCTCTCACTGTTGTGGCCTCTCTCGTTGCGGAGCACAGGCTCCGGACGCGCAGGCTCAGCGGCCATGGCTCATGGGCCCAGCCGATCCACAGCATGTGGGATCTTCCCGGACCAGGGCACGAACCCGTGTCCCCTGCATCGGCAGGTGGACTCACAACCACTGCGCCACCAGGGAAGCCCTTGTTTTTTTTTTTAATCTTTAGAGATTTCAAATGTAGACAAAATAATTTTGAGACAGGAAATAGTCATTCAGGCTGTTGACAAGAACAGTTGACAAACGTTTCTTTTCTTTATGTTGCTGTGTATGTGTGAATATGGGATAATTTCAAATTTGAGGCAGAAAAGTCATTGTTTTAAATGTTTTATGTTTGAATAAACCAGTATTATTTTTCAACTAGTAATTATAAAAATTACCAGATAATGAAGGCCATCCCACCTAGATAAAGACATTTTGATTAAGTAAAATATTTTTCCCCTACTCCAATTGTAGGCAGATAACCTGTACACAGCAAAATTATTTGACTCATCAAGCAAAAAATTGACTTTGATTTCTGGCATTGATTAATGGCCCTGTGACTCTAAAACAAAACAAAACAAAACAAAAACAAAAACAAAGAACAAAACAAAAAACCTAAAATAACTCCCTAAGCCTTGAGTTTTTAAATAGGTAAAATGAGATACTTTTTCATTACATCCCTAGTAGGGCAATTTTACACATTTGATGAATTAATAAATATATGTGACTATGTCTATTAAACTCTTGAAGAGATTCATAAACTGTTACTATCATAATGTTTAAAGCATTGCTTTTGCATTGTTAAACCCATAATCATATTCTTTAGGAGCTGATTGTTTTATACTTCATGCCTTTTCTTTTTTGCCTTCCCTTTTTACTGCCTGCCTTTCATTCATGATGTAATGATTACATAATCATGTAATGAGTTATCCTCATTTTCATCATGGGTAGAGGGAAAGGAGCACTGCTTGAAACTTTAAATTAGTCAGTTTTTTAAATTACGTTACTAGTTGTGAGTTTCATCTGTGTATCTTTCTTTTCACCTGATATCAGAATTAAGAGTTTAGTCTACTTGAATTTAGATTTTTAAAAAAAATACAGTCCTTAAAAAAATTAATTTTATTTATTTATTTAGACTGTGTTTGGTCTTCGTTGCTGCACGCGGGTTTTCTCTAGTTGCGGTGAGCGGGGGCTACTCTTCGTTTTGGTGCGCGGGCTTCTCATTGCAGTGGCTTCTCTTGTGGCGGAGCACGGGCTCCAGGTGCACGGGCTTCAGTAGTTGTGGCGCACAGGCTTTGTTGCTCTACAGCATGTGGGATCTTCCCGGTCCAGGGCTCGAACCTGTGTCTCCTGCATTGGCAGGCGGATTCTTAACCACTGTGTCACCAGAAAAGTCTGAATTTAGATGCTTGATGTTTAGTTTATTATTATTATTAATTTTAGTATGCTTTATAATAAGTCCAGTAATATGGATCAAGTATTTATAGTAAGAATTCATGTTATTTCTCAAGTAATAAATAAAGAGCAAAACTTTTCATTATTGTAAATCTTTTATGTAATCTATTAAGAACACTTTTAAAAATAACTTTTCTGATTATAAAACACTGTAAGGAATTTGGAAAAGCAAATTAAGCAAATACTTAACCAAATAGTAATTATCCATTATCCCAGCCCCCAGAGATAACTTCTCCCCACCTTTCAGTGTACATTCTTCCAGTTTTTCAATGTTATGTTCCCATATTTTCAAAAATAAATTAGATCATTATTTTGTAATATAATTTTAACTCAACAATGTATCTCTCTGAGCCTCAATATTTTAATTTGTAAAATGGGGATAAAATATGTACTGTATGGAGTTCTCGTGAGGATTAAATTGGCTGACACATACTATGCACTCAGTAATGGAAGCTAATAGTAGTGATGGAAATAAGACTTTTCTAAAAGTATAGTATCTAGGGCAAAGGATATGAATATTTTCAAGATTGTTGATAGAATTGCTAAATTTCTCTCTGAACTATGCTACCAATTTACTCCTACCAGCAGTGTGAAAATGTTTGGCCTTGCAACTATAATTGACTAGAGTTATCATAATTTTTAAACCTTTGCCAACTTGATGTCAGTAATTGGTATATCTTTTTATTTGCATTTTGAAGGAGTGTTCAAGTAGTATTTACCTTTTAAAAAATATATTCATTGCCCATTTGTGTTTTTTTTTCTTGTGAATTTCCTATTCATGGCTTTGAAGAAAGCCAAAGTTTAAGAGTAGCTAAGGAAACTATGCTTTTATCTAAACTGGGGCAACTGGATGATGCTCTATTCTATTTAAAATTCAAGTTTCAATAAACCATCTACTTTTCATTTTTGATAACTAACACATCAGCATATAAGTGTTTCCATTTTAGGAAAGATATTAGAGAAAGTGCTAACACTGTTCCGTAGAGGTGTGATCACGTCTTGCTTTTTAATTGACTACAATTGTTTTTGTTTCAGAAAAGCACAGGTCGACCACACATAATTGAGAAAACCTTGGCAGGACAATATTCTAAGCAAATGAAGAATCTCAGTAAGTTTTAATTAAAGAAGCCACTCTATTTTCTGTACTAGGAGCCTTGACTTGGAGCTCAGTTGCACATGCAGGCTTGTTGGGAAATGGAGTAATCTGGAGTGAGCAGTGTGGGTGGGCAGTGGAGTGAACTGTGGCTTTAATGTAATGAAGCATGGAGAGTCATTTCTGATGGAAAGACTGAAATATGAAGCCCAGAAGTAAAGCTGTGTTAGGAACTGGAGAGTGTGGCCAGATTTAACAGAGTGATTTACAGGGAGGTTCATCCTTAGATTTTCCTGGAAGTTTGCTGCTCTTTAACCAAGTTGTAGTGTCTTATGCTCTTGTCCTGTGGCATCTCAAGCATGCTGATCTGGCAAAAGCTTCTTTTGGATTATTGGAGTATGTGATGTTACTTCTGTATATTAATACCCAAAATCTTTAGTAATTTATGCAAAAGCTTATGCCAGACATTATTTTTAATTCTAAAATGAATTAAGCATAGTAGAATTCTTCTAACTTTTCAGATATCCAGGGTCAGGTGGTTGTAGATGAAATACGCATATCCCAAGGAGTCTTGAATAGCTCGTAAAGTTTTTCATGAGGTTCGGAAGAAAATTATACCTTTGAATTATATTAATATTTGTGACTAAAAATGTGAAATACTTAATGGTTGGCCTGCGTTTTTCACCTTAGTTTATTTTGATTTTGAGATGACAAATGCTATCAGTGCTACTTTTCCTTCATATAATATTTTTAAAACATTCTCCCATTGAAATGCAGTCAAACATAAATTTTGGTATTCTTTTTCTTTTGCACAGGTATGGAAAGCAGTGACCAGTGGCCCTTCCTATCTGAATTACAGTGGTTGAAAAGGAGAAGGAAGAGAGCAGTGAATGTGAGTGTGGCGTTGAGTTGTAGGCGGGGCTCTTTCACTCAAATTGTGTGCCTGTCATCACACTGTGGCTAAGTGTACCTAAAACGGTTTAGATTTGGGCAATTTCCTCTTACAAACAAAACCCCAAACCAAAATACCCTATGATTTGAGTCTTATGGGCATGGTGCTTTTTATTCAGCTTTCCCTGTAAGTGATACAAACTGATTTTGATGTTCTATGAACCCTGAAGGCATCTGAAGAATGTATTGTTTTAGCTCTGTTTTCAAAGCATTTTTCTTATGAAAATTGCAGTGCATTTTTTCTATTGAAAGTAGAGCAGGCTTTTTATTTGTTTATTTTTTTCTGGTATGACTTATCATATAAAATAATCTACTAACAAAAAAGTAGGGGAAGAGTTAGGTTTTGAAATGTTGACTAATCATGCTTATTTGTATTTCTTTTCAAATTAAAAACAGTTATACCACACTTTGAAGCTGGATGTGTTTTTCTGAACAGAATAAATCTCTTTGACCATTAGTATCATGATAGTTACTGAATAAGAATCATGTAATTATATAATCAACAACTGTCATAGAGCTCCCATGTATTGATAAATGTATAGGGGCTTTGTAACTGAAATTATCTTCCTAGTCTATTTCATAATAGATTAGAAAGCTGTAATGATGGGGACTGTTTAGTAATTACATGGTGAATGCTATGTAACCGAAAATTAATTCCATGGCATATAGATTACATGGTAATTTGCTAGATAACTTAATGAGTAATTATACTGAAAATTGCACACTTTAGATAATGTTTTGCTGAATGTACTTTTGTGAAAAAATTAGACCACCAGCCATCAAAAACTTGGTTGTAGGTCAAATCATCCTCTTTTATGAGCCTGTCTTTGTATTATGGTGATTATGGAAACAATTTTTTTTAACTTAGAGATCTCTTTTTGCTTACTCTTGAAGATGCAGTTGGTAATAAGTTTTATATAGGCTATTGATGTTTCACTACAGCCCGCCCCTATCAAATACAACTGATCAATGCTCATGTACTCTTCCAACTATGAAAAAGAAATAAAAGTCCAAACGACAGGTAAAATCCTTAGCCCTTGCTCTTAAAGGATTATCTAGTAGTAATCAAAATTTAGAAGAATTCAGAATATTGTAACTGTCAACATTTGTTCCTTTGAGAAGTTGTGTGGTTAAGAATTAGTACATTATTATGAGAACTTCACTCCACTGAATTAAGGTTTCTATATGATTGCATTGGTACCTGTTCCAGGTGTACTGTGCTATTCTTATTAAAGTTTTATGCAGTTTTTCTTTGAAGTTTTGAGTAGATGTGAATATTTTTATCGTATCCTAATGCCAAAGAAATTGAGATTTATTTATTTTAACAGAATTACATTGAACATTTTTCTCTAGAATATTTTTACATATAAAAATCAAATAAAAACAACATGAGCCCTATCTGGATGAATACTTTAATGATAATTAAATACAGTTCTTTTCTGAATACTTGTATGTTTACCCACACTTTACAGTCACTTTGCTTTTCATTTCCCTGACCAAGTTTCTTTGAGGATGTTCATAAAGTGAGCAGCAAAGAGTTCTTTTGAAATTCAAAGTCAGTCTACCACTTAACGGTCAGCATCAGAGATATTTTCTATCAACCACCATTCTGACCACATATTTTTATTTTCCACAGCCATCTCGTGGTGTGTTTGAAGAAATGAAATATTTGGAACTTATGATTGTTAATGATCACAAAACGGTAAGAATATAGAATCAATGAATTTTAAATCTGACAGCTTACTTAAGAAAGAATAATAATCTTTTGTTAACTTCGGTCAAAATAAAATGTGATTCAGTGCTTAAAAGACATATGAAAACCATTATTGTCCTCCATTGGCCCTTCTTGAAGATAAAGTAGGAACTTTCTTAACCATACTCTGCTTAACCATTTCCCTTATAAAATATCTTGGTTGATACCATATGACCCAGCAATCCCACTATTGAGCATATACCCAGAGAAACCATAATTCAAAAAAACACATGCACCCCAATGTTCATTGCAGCACTATTTACAATAGCCAGGACATGGAAGCAACCTAAATGTCCATTGATAGAGGAATGGATAAAGAAGATGTGGTACATATATACAATGGAATATTAATCAGCCATAAAAAGGAATGAAATTGGGTCATTTGTAGAGATGTGGATGGACCTAGAGAGTGTCATAAAGAGTGAAGTAAGTCAGAAAGAAAAGCAAATATCATATAATAACGCATATATGTGGAATCTAGAAAAATGGTATAGATAATCTTAGTTGCAAAGCAGAAATAGAGACACAGACTTAGAGAACAAATGTATGGATACCAAGGGGGAAAGGGGTGGGGTGGGAGGAATTGGGAGACTGGGATTGACACATATACATTATTGATACCATGTATAAAATGGACAACTGATGGGAACATGCTGTATAGCACAGGGAGCTCACCTAGAACACTGTGGTAACCTAAATCGGAGGGAAGTCCAAAAGGGAGGGGATATCTGTATGTGTATGGCTGATACATTTTGTTGTGCAGTGGAGGCGAACACAACATTCTAAAGCAATCATACTCCAATAAAAATTAATTAAAAAATAATAGAGTTAAAAAAAATATCTTGGTTGAAGCCTAGAGCATTCTGAAGGGTCTTGGTCGGTACGCTATTTGCTGGTATAGTTGTATCCACAGAGGCAGATGGCCGACTGAATCCATTGTATTGTACTGCACCAGATTATATAAGGCTCTTGAGCGTCAGTGGATTTTGGCATCTTTGGGGCTCCTGAAACCAATCCCCCTTGGATACTGAGGGACAGCTGTATACTCAGTACTTGTGCTGTGCTGGTAAATGTTTAATACCTGGCTCTCTGAAAAAAAACCCTTGATTTATAATGTTTGTTTATATCCATGGTGTAAATACTCCCACCGTGGCTGATTCCAAGCTACCAAAGTGAGGTCATTAAATGAGGACCTGGGAAAAGATGCATCCAGTTGAATCCTGAACTGGTGGGAGCTGGCTCCAGCAACCCACTGCCCCACTTTCCAAACTGTTTAGGCCACTTGTAATTTTTGTTGTAATTACATAATTTAATTTTTTAAATTGTATAAACTAAGACAAAGAGTAATTTGCTTTATGAAAACTAAATTACATTTCTGGAGAGACTTTATAAAGGTGAGACTCTTAAGACATACCCAAGAGTCAGGTATAGGTGAAAAACTTGTGAAAGATTGCAGCGAAAATTCTGATTGCTTTGCAAATATCTTGAAGTCCTTGTTTTTCTTTAAGGAAATCAAAATTAGATTAGTAGACTATAGAATAAGGTTGTGTTTCATACAAAAATGAAAAAGTGAAATTCTAATCGGTAGAAAAGACCTTGAAACCATACATTTTTTAAAACGATGATTTAATTTATATTTAAACTCTTGTCTCTACTTTAGCAGGTGTTTTCTATTAATTACCAAGCACTGGCTCAATTATGCTGAACATGAAGTTATGCAATAGCATACCTCTTAGTATGGTATGCAGATTTATTTTCTGTACCAGTAGCTTTTAAGTACATTGCTTGAGATATGTCAGTAAGAAGCAGAATTATTGGAATTACATACAATTAAAAAAAAAAGAATTACATACAATTTAGGACAGATCTTCCCTGATAGGAAGGAAAACCAAATGGGTAGGTAGCCGTTTTAGATAATGAAGGCTAAGCTATGAGTTTCTGATGGGCATTAATTTCCTTGAAACCCCAAGATAACTTTTTCATCTGAATTATTTTTGTTGATTGGGTCATTGAGATTTTGTCCAGCTACTTCTCAATCCTTAACATTGTGGCATGTTGTGAAATTATGGCTTTAGAAGGTTAAACTTTTTCCAACATCCAATTTTAAAGTAGTGAAAATAATTAAGATATATACAGTGCCTTTAAATTCACAAAGTGCATTCACATACAGCTGGTAATTGTCAGAAGAATTCTCCAACCCATGACTTGTAATTCCAAATCTCTTGTTCTACCAAATCTCTATGAGGAAAATACATGAAGCCATTAATCAGAGAGCAGATTTCAGTAACTATACAAATAGGAAATGATAATTTTTTAAACGTTATATATATTTTGAATTTATTTGTAAATCTTTTAAAATGGGAAGCATTTAAATAATCTTGTCTTTATCTTATGAATAGTAAAATAATGTCCTCCTTTAAAATATTGGTTTTGTAAATAGAAAATTTCTAATATTATACCATATAGTCTGTGATAAAGTTACGTTATTTAGGCTACCAGATCTTTTAATGGTAAATTTTGGTAACTTGTTTTATTATTATTATTAAAATGAGTGAGAACTAGGAATGTATACATTTATCTTTGAAACCAGAAAAAAACCCTGTAATTTGTACTGATAAATCTGGAGGGAATACATGTTAGGAAATGAAAAAAAAATGAAAGCGTTTATTATTGAGTGATAATAATGCCTAAAGTAGAAGGAAATTACCTAAGAAGACTTCTATTGTTTTTTTTTTAATTGAAGTGTAGTTGATTTACAGTATTTCAGGTGTACAGCAAAGTGATACAGTTACACAGATTCTTTTCCATTATAGGTTATTACAAGGTATTAAATATAGTTCCCTGTGCTATACAGTAAGTCCTTGTTAGATCTCTACTATTTTAATAAATATTGCATCGATGCAATAGAACTAAATAGATTCCTTTTCCTTTAAGACCAGGTTATACCCTAGTCCATAATAGTCCCAAATAAGTGTCATTTTATAAGAATTTTTTTTTCTTTTGAGAGTTGAGAAAAGTTCTTTTTCAAAGGTGTGCTTTATATGAGATGAAGATTGTTTTTGAATTTGAATGCTTCAAAGGAAGGGATGGATCAGAGTACTTAAATTCACGTGTTGAAAGTAAAACTAAACTAGAATAATTGACATCTATTCTTTAATAACTGGAGATTTGCTATTGGATTTTAAAATGTCATCCCACTGACAGTACTCATTTTATAATCTTTGTGCTAGATGAGGTAGCACACTTATTTTGATAACTATCACCCTCAGGTTGAAAGTCAAGCTCTAATTTTAATTTTTTTCAAAAAGCAAATACCTTAAGGATTGTGTTTATTCAGACAGGAAAAGCAAATTTGGCACTTTAAATGTAAATTATTTTCAGTGATCGGAAAATGTGGAAATAAATTCTATCATAAATGGAGATTTCATGTTTTTCTTTGTAAAATTAATTCTCATTCATGAAGAAAGTAGAAACATTTTGCCTGCGTTTACATTCACAGTTACCTCTTTAATTCAGAGTAACCTTTCTGAAAAAATGCAGATATCTTATTTTGAACAAGCATCATATATTATCAGCTTCAATTAGAAAAGAAAAATCCCTCAATTTTGTATAAAGCATTTTAGTAGCAGGCTGGCAGAATCTAATTTGTGAGCCAATTAAAGCCTTATAGCAGTCTGCCAAACATTTCTTTGAGCCACTTCGGCTCAATATAAATATTAAAAACCTTATTCTATTAGAAAATTAGTTGAAATATTTTAAAGTGCATGAAAAACAAATGTTTTTCTTACATCGTTGCTATATCCTTATGTATATAGGTGCAAATATGAAAGCATAGCTCATATATTTTTTAATTTAAACCTCATTTGGTTTTCCTTATTTGAAAGCCACTATATTTTATAGGAGCCCAACATATTATGATTTCTCATCAATAATCATGATTTACTAGGAGCATACATAAACTATTTTATATGACTTGTTAACTGAACAAGTTTATCTCCTGTGTCAACCCAGGGTAAGCACTGAATTTCAGCTTTGTGATCTTGGATAAGTTATTTGTCCTCTCTGAGCCTCACTTTCCACATTTATAAAAATGAGGATAATAAAACATACCTCACTGAGTTGTGAGGAGCAAATATTTGTTGTAGGAGAAACACTAATGATAGACCCTAGTAAATCCTAGGTACTCAATTATATGGAATTTCAAGTGAATAAATCTAGTGGTTATTCTTTGTCCTTATCATACTTGCCTTCTCAGTAGCATGGGACACAGTTGATTACTCTTTCCTGTTTGAAACATTTTCTTAATCTTTTAGCTTCTATGACACAATAGCTTTCTCACCTCACTGGCCATTTCTTCTTAGTCTTTTATGTCTGGCCTCTAGAGTTACGGGAGTGCCCCATAGCTTGATTTGGGGCTCTCTTTTCTTTCTATAACTCTTCCTAAAGTGATCACTTCCAGTCTTAAGTCTTTAAAATATATCATGACTTAAATTCATTGCTCTCAACTTTATACTCTAGCCTTCTGTGTTCCATAGTTCTATATTCAACTGCCTACTTGACATCTTTACTTCAGTATTGAATAGGCATCCCACATTTAACATTTCTAAATCAGAACTCTTGGTTCCCTAGTTCTAAGGTGCCATCCCCCAGTCTTTCTCATTATTTTAAATGGCACCTCCCCCACCCCCAGCTATTCAAGTTCAAAACCTAGGAGTCATCTTTTTTTCTTCTCTTTCCTTACCTTCCAACATCCTATAATGATGTCCAGCCTTCATTATTTATTAACCTGGACTATTGCAGCAGTTTCCCAACAGGTCTCTCTGCATGCATTCTTGACCCTTTTTAATTCACTCACCTCACAGCAGACAGAGTGATCTTTCTAAAAAGAAAACCAGAGGGAATTCTCTGGCGGTCCAGTGGTTAGGACTCTGCGCTTCCACTGCAGTGGGCACGGGTTCGATCCCTGGTCAGGGAACTGAAAAATCCTGCAAGCCATGTGGCCAAAAATAAAGAAAATCAGAGAATTGGAAGTTATAAATATGAAATAAATGGAAAACATCACATTTTAATAGACTTTTAAAGTCCTCATTGTTTTTAACTTACATGTCATGTTTTCCATGACCATTATACTACAAAAGACATATCCCAAAAGGACAAATAAACGTGCAGAAGCAAAATAAAATTCATTTGAATAGATATGTAACACCACTGCATTAGAATAGGTGTCAGCTAATATTTTCCCTTTCTTTTTGTGATAAGTGCTTCTTCATGTCAGGACTTTTTTTTTTTTTTTAAGTGTACAATTCAGTGACATTTAGTACCTTCACTATGTGGTACAATCATTACCTCTGTCTAGTTTCAAAACATTTCATCACCCCAAAGAGACTTAATGTTGAGGCTTTTGCTTCTACTGTGTTGGCCAAAAAGTAAGATGTTACGGAAAGACCCGAACGAACTTTTTGGCTAACCCAATATTTTAAAGGATAGCTTTGAAGTTTTTCAGCTTGTGGAATTTGCTGGGCAACTTAAAATGCTGAGCTCTTTACAACAACTTCTTTATGCTAAGTTTTAAAAAAACTGTTAAAATGTCTCACTGTGTCCTCACATGGCGGAAGGGACTAGGGATCTCTCTGGAGCCTCTTTTATAAGGCACTAATCCCATTCATGATGGCTCCACCCTCATAACCTAAGTACCACTCAAAGGTCCCACGTCCTAATACCATCATTTTGAGGGTTGGGATTTCAGCATGAATTTTGGGGGCACACAAACATTCACACCATTGCAAATATTATAAATAGTCATAAATTAATGAATGCTACTAATAACACAATACAAAGTTATTGCACATTTATCATAGGTTGTCAGTATGCTCAGTATTATTAAAAAAATATATATCAGATCTATAAGCATAAAGACATATTCTTCATTTAAAAAACGTAGTAGGGGCTTCCTTGGTGCGCAGTGGTTGAGAGTCCGCCTGCCGACGCAGGGGACGCGGGTTCGTGCCCCGGTCCGGGAGGATCCCACATGCCGCGGAGCGGCTGGGCCCGTGGGCCATGGCCATTGAGACTGCGTGTCCGGAGCCTGTGCTCCGCAATGGGAGAGGCCACAACGGTGAGAGGCCCGTGTACCGCAAAAAAAAAAAATAATAATAATAATAAAAATAAATAAAATAGAAAACATAGTAACAGGGTTAAAGAGAGAATGAAATGAAGGGGGTCTGACAAATTTATAATGTGAAGATGGGCAAAAAAGAAGAAAAGAATATCATGATATTTCAACGTGGAAGTATTTTTAATCTTTATGAAGATGCATTATTTTTATAATTATAAATGAAGTCAAATTTTAAAGACATGGTGCAAACCTGATTCAGTAGTTTTGAGGATGTTTTCTTTTTCCTCAGCAGAGGGCATTATCCCCCTGTGGTAAACTTTAGTTTTTAAATGTCCTCTCAAAGCCATATTAATTGCAGTACTCTTTGCTAAAACTGTAGCCCTTCAGATGTTATGTAGTTATTCTATTAATTTACTTTATTTTCCTAAGTGATCATAAATAACCATAAGCAACTATACACTATCGGCACACTTCAGTTTTACTTTTTGTCTCTTCTTTGTTTTGACTTCTGAGCCGTCAAAAGCAAAAGGCTTCATTTGGAGAAGGCATTCTTCTGAAAGAATATACTAAAATGTACGACAGACGCGTTCCACATCATGGACTGAATCTGAAGTGTTGCCTAAGAAATTTTCTTGATCTTTGTATGCGCTTGAATTCAAGTGAGGAGGGTGTCCAGTTGGGATTAAATTTCTTGATCTAAGCTCTTTATAAACTGGTAAAGTTCATTTCCGTGACACAAACAAATAAAAAAAAAAAGGATTGCATTTGTTAGACATTGAGACTGAATTAACAGCTTACTTGTCAAGTGTAAAGTTTCTCACTCAGAATCACTAGGCTGTCTCCATTACCTGGAACATCATGGGTATTTTAGACAGCTATAGTTTTCCTGCCTAACAGAGAAATAAATAAGAACATCACTATATCCAAACACGGCACAAACTAAATTCTGTATTTTTAATCCTTATTTCTACTATTGCTGTCAGATTTCTGTTTTTACAGAATTTTGAAATTTACCATTAAATTATGGTTTGACAGTGACTGGTATATCTTTCCCCCTCTCAGTATAAGAAGTGTCGCTCTTCTCACGCGCATACAAACAACTTCGCGAAGTCTGTGGTCAACCTTGTGGATTCTGTAAGTATCCTGGTTTTCTTGAACCTCTTTTTCCAAAGTGGAACGGTCTATCTCTCTATTTTGCTTACTTGCTGCTTTAGTTCTTTCTGAGACAAAAGTAAAAATGCTATCCTTATCTCATCTGGCTAATAAGGAATTATAGAGTGGTCTGCTTCAAAAAGGGCAGTGTTATCAGAGTTTCAGGGGACTGTTGAGTTACTCTTGGGATCCCAAAGATGCATTGATGTTGCTTCTAAGTGATGTCTAGATATTATTGTCACAAGAGTTTAGTTGGGACAAAAATACTGGAGAAAATTAGCTACCGAAAAGAGTGTAAATTAAACTTGGCAAATGAGACTTCATTAATAATAATCAGTTGAGCTTATCTTCTTAAATATAAGGTAGAAGAACTAATAGATTGAGGTGGATTATGTTTGGAGGATATAGGCAATACAAAAAAATTTTTTTTAAAAGAACCCAAATTTACTTTCTTCGTGTCCCCATGAGAAAGCTTCAGACTTTATTTTTAGATGACAGAATTAAGTGCAGTCCCAAAATAAAGCTAATTTAAAACAGTAAAATGTGTATCTTCTTAAAAAGACTTCTATAAATCTTTCTTATTGAGTTTTTTTCCTCCTCTCATTCTGTCAGTTACAGAGAATGATGGTTAAGATTTTCTTCCTTTTTCCTTTAGATAGGAAATCCGTAAATGTGAATATTATTCATTACGTTCCAATAAATAATTCAATTTGACTAGTCATAAATATAGCATAGTATTTTGTGTATTCTAATGTAAAGTGCTGTTTTGCTCAGCTAAATGTATGTTTATCTGATATTTATTGTATGTTCCCTCTTAACTGGGAAAAAAACCTTTATAAATTGCTTAATATCTAAATGATACTTATTTTCTCTAAAGAACTGCCTTCTTTTTTGCCTTTTAAACAGTCCAAAAGTCTCCAATCATGTAAACACTCATAACATATAATACGTGGTAGGCACAGCTGAGCAGTATAAAACGGGTGCAGGGTAATAGAGTAGCATATAGCGTTAGGATTGAAATTCTGAAAGCCAGTTATCACCTGCTTTATTAATTTTCTTTAATTTCAGCCCTTGTCAGTCTTCTCAGAGGAAAACTATAAATGGATATGAAAAAGAGAATGTTAAACACACCTTTCCCTCTGCCCCAGCTGTTTACTTGGTAGAATCTCTGTGGTTGTCATTTCACCATGATTGAACAGAATCACATCTTGCAAAGCGTCTTTTTTATTTTGATTTACCATACAAGGTTCTGAAGCTGACCAACTAATTTTTTTTTTAAAGACATTACACTTAACTCACTCCCTGTTGTAAAATCATTGTAGCTTCAGGGTGATTTAGGCATGATAATCTTTCCTTTCCTCAGTGTGTTCTAAGATCATCCATTCTTTTCTTAATTAGCTTGAAAATAGGACAAAATGACAACATGCATCAAAATTGCTTACATGTGTGAATTATTTAGCTACTGGGCCAAAAGCAGAAAAAGAGAGCAGAAAATTACAATTTAAATATTGTGAGTGATGTCACCCTGTGGTGAGGGTGACATAGGTCATGTAAGTCTGCTTTTCCCTCCTTTGGCCTCAGATCGTGATTCTCTTCCACTGTTATTTTACTTTTCATACAACAAGGCTTCCAAGGGCAAAAGCCAGCCATGGTGTTAGTGCTTGTCCAAGGATTTAGTGATCTGTTCCAATCCTGCAGGAGTAACTGGTCATATCACACTTACTCAGAACCAGTATATCAGGCTCCAACCTGTTATCTCCTATGGGGTTTGGAAGGGTGATTTTACTAAACCCTGTTTTGAACTTACGTCCAGACTTTAGAATCGTGATACTCCTAGTATAGATCCCCTAGTGAGATGCCTGGCTGCCAAAGATGCTGATTTGGGATTGAAGTAACTTTGTAGGAGAGGCTGAGTTGTGTGATGGTTCTTTCTTTTTGCTCTTGGAAAAGAGAAAGGAAAGAAGATTCTCTCTGATGAGCTGATTCTGACGTCGTGTTCTCCTCTCACCTCCCCTTCCTGTCCTTCCGCTGACTCTGAAACACTGATTGTGCATGTTTGACCCAGTGTTTTCCTCCTGCACCTGTCCTGTTGTATACCCTCAGATTTACAAGGAACAGCTTAATACCAGGGTTGTCCTGGTGGCTGTAGAGACCTGGACTGAGAAGGATCATATTGACATCGCCACCAACCCTGTGCAGATGCTCCACGAATTCTCCAAATACCGGCAGCGTATCAGGCAGCATGCTGATGCTGTGCATCTCATCTCGTACGTATCCCCAGCCCTTGGCTTGACGTTGATCTTTATCCCTTTATCGTATCAGTTAGGTTATATATCAATAAATCAATCCTGAACAAGTTTGAGGTTGATTCCTCTGTTACATAAGAAGCACAGAAGTAGGCTGCCCAGTGCTGGAATGGTGGTTCCACAGTCATGAGATTTGCTTTCAGAGCACATCTGTACCTTCAGACCTTCCATCCTCAGGGTCAACTCATGATTCAAGACAGCTGCTGACACTCCAGCCTCCACCACAGGCAGCAGGCATGCCAGGGAGGGAGGATTGCGAAAGGGCCCTCCTTCCAGCTGAGTTAGCTCCTTTAAAGCAGATTTCCTGAAAGCCTGCACACATCACTTTCACCAACAAATCATTTGCTAGATCTTTTTTTTAAAATTTTTATTGGGGTATAGTTGGTTTACAATGTTGTGTTAGTTTCAGGTGTACAGCAAAGTGAAAATGAACTATTGACTGAAATTGACGTTTCATCTCTAAGGAAAAGGGGTGCTTTGCTCACTTTTGATATCATAAATTGCTCCCTTCCCCCCCTGGTGGCTAAGCTGTTTTCAGGCAGTCCTCTAAGGTTCTGTCCTGGGATCAAACCAACCAAAGTCCTCCTTCCTTTCTTCTCACCTGTTACTCTTTGCTTTTCTCTCAGTGTTTAATCACCAATTTACAATCATCAATATTTTGTATAACTACTATATAGTCTCTACTAGAAAAAAGTCAAGGGCTGTGGTCTGTTTATCTTTGTGTCCTCAGTTCCTGTGCCAGTACATGGTGCTTAGTTAGGTGATCAATTGATGTTTGCTCAACTGAGATTATTTAACATAACATTAATCTAAAGGTATTTATGATAACATACATTTAAAGGTATTTAAAATACAGTTTTTGGTTTTGTAAAGGAAGGTTGGTTTGGGGTATTCAATGTAGGACAATAGACATATTTGCGGAGAGTTGAAATATAATGGTCACTACATTGGTTTCCTAATAGCACTTATTCTTCCTAAGGCGTGTGACATTCCACTATAAGAGAAGCAGCCTGAGTTACTTTGGAGGTGTCTGTTCTCGCACAAGGGGAGTTGGTGTGAATGAGGTAAACGTTATCAATTTTCCTAAAGTAGAGCTTTATCTGTGCATCTAGTCTCTTTCTTCCCCATGGCCTAGTTTACTTCCCTTTTCAGGCCTATGACATTGAGACTATAGTATGAGTGGTTCGTATTAGTAAATAGAACCCGAAGTGGTCTTTGGGTTTAGAAAAGAGGTAATTGTTTCATATCATAATGATAGTTTTTCATATTTATCAGGCAGATGCAAGCCAAATATTGGCCCAGAAATTTCTTGGCCTCTATAGATAAGTTTTTATAAGCTTGTTTATCCTTCTTTTATGATTTTTTAAAAAAGTTATTTGCTCTTCTGCCTATGTTAGGTTTAACACATCCCAAAAGTCGAACCAACCAAATCTAAACCTTGGTCAATACCTGAATCTATTATACCAGGTTATCCCAGTAGCCATCATTCAGTGGAGACCTCTCTTGACAGATTTGTAGTAAGTTGAATTTATTCTTGGTTTGGTATGAATTGAAATGGGGTACAGCCTTTTATGATTTTATGTTTCCATGTGAGAACATCAAGTTCTGAGAGATGCCACATAGTAAGAGAGGCTTTCTGCTTCTTGGGCCCAGTTGCAAGGAAGAAGTGAAAAGGAGCGTAAGCCGTCTTTTGATGCTGTGAGGCTCTACTTAGGGGACTGAGATGAAATGTGGTGATGATTAAGAAATAATAACTAGCTTTGTGCCCTCTCTCAAATGTTTCCCACACACTTCCAACTCTGAAAAACAGTATGGTCTTCCAATGGCAGTGGCACAAGTATTATCGCAGAGCCTGGCTCAAAACCTTGGAATCCAATGGGAACCTTCTAGCAGAAAGCCAAGTATGTACATTGACCTTCTTACTTTCATGTGCTATTCTGTCTGTATAATGCATGTCCGGTCAATAAAGAAATATTTTTCATTTCTAAGTCATAATACCTTAACTGTAGTGTATCTCCTTCCTCTAAACAATGATAAGATGAGCAATTTAAGGTGATTCTTAATCTGTGTGGGTTGGAGAAATGTCCCCTTCAAAGTCCATAAAATCGTATTTCTCAGGGCGTGATCAGCTCTTTCTCACACTGCAGAATGTTGGGGTGGGTGGTGGTGAATACTCACCCTCTGGATTCTAACCAGTTGAGTGTAGCCACAAGATGTCAGTGAAGCTCCACCACAAGTACAGTTGGATCAGAAAATAGCTTAGGCCTAGAGTTAAAAGGAGCTCAAACTCTAATTAAACGTACCCATCTACTTACCTCTAATTAAACTTACCCACCTAGTACCATCAGAAACATTGGAGAAGCTTCCTGTACAGGCAGTCCCGTCCTGGAACTTTTAAACATGGGGACAGATGATAGAGGATAACTCTACTGGGCAGGCAGGCCAAGAGAAGCAGCCACAAATCCCATCCAGTAGGAAAACACAGCTGGTGACTGCTGGGTGTCACTCTCCTCTTTGACCAGAGGAGATGCAGATGGAAAGACAGGGCTGAGATTCTAGTGGCGAAGTGTTGAAGGCCCACAATAATTTTAGGGGGCCCTTGAACGTTTTTAACTTCCTTTAAAATCGGTATAAAATCCAAATTGGATTAGATTCCTCTTTATATCCATACACTAGTAAAATATAATTTCTAACACACTTTTGTGGCAGAAGGCAAAAGTGCCTAGGACACACACAACGAGATCCTGTGGAAAGAAAAACCTGAGGTATTCACTCCTAATCTGTTACCTAGGAATTAAGTGGAAATCTACTCCCCTCAGTGAAAATATCAGATGCTAGGAATAAAGGTCCCCCTCTCTACCACAGCCTCCCTAAAGAGGAAGAGGACAAAAATCTACCTTAACATTATCCTGTATTTTATACTTTTTGACTACTATCAAATAATTATCATTAATACATAATGTTATGGAAACTTGAAGCAAAATATATATCCAGGGTGTCTTGGTTCCCTTTAAGGGCATATTAAGTCATCACTTTATGGGTACATTAAGTCTGGTGGCATTGAGCAAATCTCCACAAACTTTCATCTATTAATTTCTTGCTCAGAGTATTTGCTTTCCCAGGGAAACACATAGTACACATTAAAGGAAGTGATTCAGGTTTCACTGGCTGGCATCAATACCTGAAAACCAGAAAGGAGTAGAACCAGGTTTATGTCCTTGTTTGAAAAGCCTGGAGCCAGGAAGAGGCCAGTGCTGGGGGCAGCTGAGAGATATCGCTGAGTCAGATGACGGAGTAGGGTGAGCAATAGGCTTCATTACTAATGCCGGGCATAATTCCTTCCTAAAATTCTTTATTCCTTTGTGAATTGTTTGTTTAGGTAGATTCGTTCTGTACTTCGAATTTTTAAAGATCCATTTGGAAGTCTTTCTTTAAAAATATCTTTGTCTATCATAGGAAAGAGAATAGGAAAAAATAAATGAAAAGGACAGCCCGTCACAATACCCATATGTCCATCTGTGGTATCTATGTTAAGTTTATGGTTGTTATTTAATTTAGATGATTTTACATTTCTATTTTAGATTTCTCTCTTTTGCTGAACCTTTTCGCTTAGTGTTCTTCAAGTCTCTGGCTGATTCTTGCTTTGACTCCAGCAAATTGAATTCTCTCCTCTAACGTCCGGTGTGGTCTGTTAGCAGGACTTCAGTGAGGGCTCATTGCATTTGTGCAGTAGAGCTTTGTAGTTCCCAGAGAGCACACAGACTACCGTCTCATGTGAGCCCCAGAACCACTCTGAGAGACAGAGAGATGCATTCGCATTTTAGAGGTGGAAACACTGAGACCCAAGAAATGCTAAGTCACTTGCCTATGAAACTCTCTCATCACACAGAACTTGGACTAAAACTCAGGCTTTACAATCTCTAGACCAGGTACTTTTCATTAAACATTGGCACTAGGAACTTAATTGAATTCTCTGAGTTACAAAAATGGAGAGGCACAATTTTATCTCTTGCAGCTGTTGTCTTAGGAAGCAAGCTATACTGTCGGAAAGGAAAAAGAAATGTTGATTTAAAAGAAATAGGTTTTGTTTGGTGAGACTTCACATTCTGTACCTGTCTGACATGGAATTGGTAATAAGGAACTATTTCAAGAGCTGTGATGCAAATTAAAGCTGTGACTTTTGTTGTTTCCCTTTTCTTTTGTTGCTTTTTGTTGTTTCATTGGACTAGAATGTGACTGCACAGAATCCTGGGGTGGCTGCATCATGGAGGAGACGGGGTAAATTTTCATTGCAAATGCATTGTTATATACCTTTTACTGAAATTGTTACCTATAATTAGATACACGGTCTCTCAGGTGCTGGTCTTTTAGGCTAAGCCTTAGAATAAATTCAATAATTCATTGTCTGATCCTTTAAAAAATGAAATGGCTAGTTTACTTTATACTTTAATTTTTTATTTAAAGTTGGTAATAAAAGTAAAATAAAGTAACCACTTCTACATCTATTAACCCTTAAAGGAAGCACATGGTTAAATGCTTCTAAGTTTAGTGGATGCATTAACTTTTTAGTACAGTTAGGATAAAAGCTGGGTGTCTAAACTGTCAGTGAAAACCAATTTAGTCAACAATTTATATTTTAAGGAACTCGTAAGTAGGCATGTTTACTGTAATAAAATTGTACTGCATTCCTTATATAATCAATAAAGCTTTTTTAAACAAATTAAGACAGATTTATCGTGTCTAGGTGGTCTTCTACTGATAGACATTTGAATAGTTGCTCGCCTAACTCCTGTCTCCTATTGTAGATCATTTGGAAACTACAGGGTTGCTGTTGCATCTGTGAACCAAGGCCTAGAAACATTGCCCTCTTTCCCAGGGACCCCTGCCCCATGGGAGCCACTGCCGCAAGGCCTCCTAAGCTAGAGCCCACTCCTAATAGATAGAAGAGGTTTCCTCACTCATGTGTCTCTCCCACTTCCTTTGCCCATGCCAGACATCTGCTCAGCACATCACCATTTCTGGTCCTTCCCCCTCCCTGTGATCCCCAGTTGCCAGAAGCCCTGACCTACTTTTACAGAGTCCCTTCCTTATTTGTGCACCAGGAGTCCAGGGAACAAGAGGCGTGTGAGCATGAAGGCTTGAGGAGAGAGTCAGCCATTATGCTTGCTACTTTAGAACACGTGTTTCTAGAAATGTAGTTTAAACTTGAAACCGTTAGCTTTCATGCTCCCCCTCCCCTGAGGCTTCCTACAGACGGTAACACCATTCATAATACTGGTTTTATCGGGAGAGGCCTTCTGTCTTCTAAACTTCCAGTTTCTAAATAGATTTTTAGACTGACTACACATAGGATATAATAAAATTATTTAAGCTTAATTTGTATTTTCTCAAGTATATGTTTCTACATGGTTCTTGTAAGAGATCACTGTCAACAATGGTAGATTTTACCTACTTCCATACACTACCCTCATACATAGGGAAATATAAATCTATTGGATCACATCCTAGAATAAGTGACCTAATACTCTCAAATCAAGTACTATGACAAATATGTCCAAGGAATCAATGTGTATGACTCAGTTTAACCTTGACCATACGTATAACATTCCCCTATGTACTGACACAGTGATAGTAATTTGATTAACTCACAAAGAGGTTCACTATATTCCTGCAAAATCATGAATATTACCGAATAGTATTTGAATTTGAGAATAAGGAGCTATTACCTAATTCTAATTCAGAAGGCGCTTACCCTAATTCTGTTTTGACTGTGTGTATATACACATAAAAACATATATAGTCTAACACATCTCTTTAGGGTTTCCTTGTTTACCTCAATTGTGTCGCTGAAGCCTGCAATACATAATCTTTAATCAGTTGACCCTCACAACTTCCTTCTCCAAAGTAAAATCTAGTAGGTTCCCAAGTTCCTTTTGTTCAGGACAGAGGCCGAAAACCCCCCAAAAAACCCTGCTTATCTTTACTGAGACAGAGCGAATAAAAGTGACTACATTTTTTTTAACATCTTTATTGGAGTATAATTGCTTTACAATGGTGTGTTAGTTTCTGCTATATAACAAAGTGAATCAGCTATATGTATACCTATGTCCCCATATCTCCTCCCTCTTGCATCTCCCTCCCACCCTCCCTATCCCACCCCTCTAGGTGGTCACAAAGCACTGAGCTGATCTCCCTGTGCTATGCGGCTGCTTCCCACTAGCTACCTATTTTACATTTGGTAGTGTATATATGTCAGTGCTAGTAACCACATTTTAATATACAGCCTAGATGAAGTTTGGGGATGAACTTTTCAAAAACTCTTTCAAGCCTGAGCACAAAGGGTCTTGACTGCTAAGGAGATTGTAACCTAGCCCCCAAATCTGTGATTTTCTTTGAATTTCTATTTTTACAGACTCTACCACACATACTTACTTAGCAGTTTGAACATAAGTGCCTTGTCAAAGTTTGTGTAGAATCATCTGGATCCAGAGTGATGATTTTATTCTAATTCAAGGGTTTTAATTTTCTTCTCTGATGACTGCTTTTGGTAAATTTTTTACATAATTGATTCTTTATTTCCTCAGGGTATCCCATTCCAGAAAGTTCTCAAAGTGCAGCATTTTGGAGTATAGAGACTTTTTACACAGAGGGGGTGGAGCCTGTCTTTTCAACAGGCCAACAAAGGTTAGTAATTTAGAAAGTGTAATTATTTCTCCAATTTTTTTACAATGGAATTATGCCAAATATCAGATACTTGGCTTGGAAAGCAGGTTTCTTTCCAATCAGATTAATATTTAGTTATAAAAGGCTTTATCACGTTAAAGATTAAGTCTCGTTTAAATGAATTACAAGACCATAGTTTTACTGCTCTGAAGCTCTGGTGTTTCAGTGCCAGCTGTACCTCCTCTTGGCCCTCCCCTCCAAAAAACAAACAGACAGTCCTTCAATTAAAATATCTTTGAAATGTTCTTGTTGGTGTCTTCATTTGCTGCTAAGAGATAGTGGGTTAGATTAAGATACATTACTTTAGCCCATTTCTCTGACAAAAATTCTATTTCCCCTTGACATTTTCTCTAGGGGTATAACTAATTTCTAGGCTTTTCTTACTTTCTTTTCTTTTTTTGGCAGGGGGCGGTATGTGTGGTCCATTCTCCCAGATAGAAAGCATTACTAATATCAGCCAGCCAAAAAATGACCCAAAGTATTTATGGACCCCATAAATACAGGCATATATATATATACATATATGCCTGTATTTATGGACCCCATAAATACAGGCATATATATATATACATATATGTATATATATGTATATATATATATGAAGAGATATATATATCTTTACTTGGGAAGGTCCACATTGTCAATTGGCATTTCATTAAAATTTATATACACAATGTCATATTCTCTTATCAACAATTCCTTATTTCAAAAATTCTGAAAATTGGAAGTATATTTTATGAGTTTGCAGAAAACATAGTGGACGGTACAACTTATCCTGAACTGAAAATCTTTATTTATCCCTCATAGTATAAGTATTCTTAAGTCTTACTGCACAAATGTTAATGTGTTTGATTATAGGGTGTATACCAGACCCCTCAGAACAGGGTAAATGCATCATACTTTTCTAAAATCCAGCAAAGCCAGAATTCTTAAACTCACAGGCTATAGAGCTTTTGGATATGGGACTGTCGACCCATAACATGTTTAGAAACGAAGTTGCTTAACAGGCAAACGGACAGGATTGATGAGAATTAGCAGACGGCATAGACATTCTAACATTGCACATTTCATATTTCTTTTTAAGATACTCCATCATAAGTCAAATATAATCCATTGCTGTACAAAATGTTTAATAACTCTGCAAATTGAGAGAGCAGTGAAATCATGTTAGCCTTTTTAAAAAAAAATCAGTGTCTGATGTCGATAACTGTCAGAATAATTTATTCCTATCCCCATAACTAAGTGATCCTGCTAAGTTAGGGATGATACTTTGATGCCCGACAGCTGTATAAAATCTCAGTAAGGCTGCAGAAAAAGAAACAGGAATTTTAAAGTGATCTTGCATCATGAAACTCAGCTCCCTGCTTTTCATGGCATCGAACTCAATGCAACAGAAATCTGAAAGCTTCAGAGTGTTTAAAATGGGTGCAGTGAGTAATAATGAATTAATGTGAGCTGTTGACATTTCTGAATTGCAAAGTACATGGCTAATTTTACCTGCCTTGCAGCTCACCAGCTAATTATAAGCATCATGCCTGAGGAAACAACACTGAGTTGTTTGAAAATACTAAGATCTCTAGTGTGTGTATAAGGATCCATCATTAGATTTCTGAAATTGCCTGTGAGTAGAAAGCAACTTATTCGGATTATGTGGAAACTAAATAAAAATACACATACATCTTCAATTTAAAAAATTAGTAAATATGGAATTTTTTTTTTTTTTTTTTTTTTTTGGGGAC
>NW_020172591.1:3611669-3786829 GCF_003031525.2 Neophocaena asiaeorientalis asiaeorientalis
TTTTTTGTGGTACGCGGGCCTCTCACTGTTGTGGCCTCTCCCGTTGCGGAGCACAGGCTCTCGACGCGCAGGCTCAGCGGCCATGGCTCACAGGCCCAGCCGCTCTGCGGCATGTGGGATCTTCCCGGACCGGGGCACGAACCCGTGTCCCCTGCATCGGCAGGCGGACTCTCAACCACTGCGCCACCAGGGAAGCCCTGAAATTCTTTCTTTTTAAACAACATATATAGAAAACATTTTTAAAAGCTGCTATGGATTACAGTGGAATAATTTATATGTATGTGTGAAAGAACTGACTTTCTTCCAAGTGTTGTAGTCAGTGGATGTATGTATGCAGGTTTTATGTGTTATTTTCACATTATCTAAGTGCATCTTTTCTGTGCTCTGGGAACCTTCTCAACTGCCATGTTTGCCATATGGTTTGTGATAGTGACCTGTCTCAGGATGGAAGAAGAGTCCTAAGAATGAAATCGAACAGTGGGTTACATGGGAGTCCTGATACAAAGCACTACTCATGTTCCAGTCTGCCTTCCCCTTTTCCATTTTCTCCTCCCTGTTGATCAAAATATCACAGAGATGAGGACTGTTGATTTTAGTCTTTGGATTTTCCCATGGGGAAGTCCCACCCAAGTATCGTGGAAAACTTCCTTGCTCCTTATAGCAATTTTCCTTTCCTGGAAGTGGAAGGAGGATCAGATCTTTCTTTGGTGGACTCAGGGGAGGGCAGCTGTTCCTTGGGTGTGTGCTGCTGTCTGTCATATATATGGCTCTGAGCATTTGGGTTGGGATGTCCTTTTCTAATCTTCACCTGAGTATAGTAGATATACACAGAAAAATCTTGCCCCAGGTGATGGGAAATAGGAGTGTTTCTTATAAATAATCAGCTGCCTCAACAACTGGTCTGTAATAGTTTATTTGGCAAGCAAGTTCATAGCACCAGTAGGGTGGATTATTCTAGAAATTTGACTCTACCATTGCTCCCGGAATGATTGAGAAATTTCTATACATCTGTGCATATGTCTGCACATTTTCTTAATATGATTCAGACGGTGCAGATTTCTTTTCACTGAGAATGATGGGCATGGATTTCCAGCAAAAGTTTTTTCCCCTAAGTTTATTTGCATTTAGTTGATGGCATATATCAGATTTAGCTGTGAATGAAGCATTTTTATCTTCTTGACAGTTTTTATATCTTCTCAGCTGCCTGGTTATAAGTCAACAAATTAGGTATCTGTGAGTCTTATAGCGTGTATTAGCTCCATTAGCAAATACGAAAGTGATCTATTCCTCTTGACAGCTTATTTCTCTGAAAAGTAACTCTAATGGTAGAGGTCATCTCTGGAGCCCACTACCGGAGAATCCTCCAAGAGATAATACCCCATTTAAAATATGTTTTTTAGAAGTGTTATTAATAAATTAAGTGATTCTCACACAGACACATTTGTAAGATGCCATAACAACAGATCACAGAAGAATACCACGTGATAGCTGATTATAAGGCCATGTGTGTAGCCTGATTGGAGTGTTGATTTTCTGTGATGAATTAAAATGGTTTCCCTTTATCTTTCTAATCTCTTTCAGCTATTTGAGCCCACAGAATGTGGAAATGGATATGTGGAAGCTGGGGAGGAGTGTGATTGTGGAATCCATGTGGTAGGTATAAGAGATCTTTTCTACCTTCAGCACATCCACCCAGAGTGCAGAAGAATAGCGTTAGTGGGAAGTCTGCCCCATCAGTCATTGTGGTCTTAGTGCCTTTATTCTGAGCTCTCTCATCAATGCTTAATCCTAGCTCAGACACGTTAGAATTAATCGTTGGCTCTGTCTGAAGAAACCTAATGGATTCCTCTAATCAAATTCGTATCTCTTAAAAATTCATAGCTCATATTCATCTCAGACAAGTTTTACTAACTCATGAAAATTCTTTCTGTGTTGTATATTAGTTTTGTCTTTGTAAAACTAGATTATTAAGAATACAACAGAGCTAACCTAGGGTTGGGTGCCTGCTAAAAAATAAGCTTACTTTTTGGTAGAGAAGCCCCTTCTTAGAAGATCGTACTTTGCTGAGAAGTATAGCTGGAAGGAATCTATCATTGCTTAAAGTGGTTCATTCTTTCCTAAAAGATTTGCTTACTATTATATACATCTCCTCACATGGATTAGGCATAAGTTACATGTGGAGAGCATGTTGAATGACCAGTGGGTAGGTTTCCTCACTTACTCACGTGAAGTGTTTTCTCTAGGAATGCTATGGATTGTGCTGTAAGAAATGCTCTCTCTCCAATGGGGCCCACTGCAGCGACGGGCCCTGCTGTAATAATACCTCATGTCTTGTGAGTTCTCTGACAGTTTCATCTTTCTTATCGTTGACATATTAGCCAAATATCTCAATGTGTACATTGAGTATTTGTACAACTTGTCACAGACTTGTTGATCGACACTGTACATATTAGCCTGGCGATTTTGCAGAATCAATAAATCTATCCAAATTCTGTGGGTTACAATGATTATCTTTACTATGATTCACTACCAACCATTCTATTCTCTGGTACCTCCCTAAGAAAATATATCTATAATCCTTCCAAAATAAACATTGAGAATTGCTCTACTATCATGAGTGAAAACCAAATTAAATAGTTGAATAGAAGAGGGACAATTCTTGTGGTCTTTTTCTAATAAGCCCTACTTATAACCTTTTTCTTTAAAACACATCCTAATTTATTTTAGACCCTGAGCAGAAAACCTAGTGCTCATGTTTTTACATTTGATATTTTAAATCACTTATAAAGGCAAGAAAGCTAGATAAGGAGATAATATATGTATGTATGTATGTATGTTTATATGTGTATATGCACAACTTGTGTATGTGTGGACACACAGTTACTTCCATCTTTAGAGACCTCTGGTTAATTTTTTAAAAAAACGTTTTTAAAATTTTCCTTTTTCTCATCTATAAAATCTCTAATATCCTTTAAAACCATAAAAGTATATGATTTAATTTTATCCAACACCAAAGGGATTATGCATGTGGTAATCTAGGCGATTCTAGCTTAGTTTGTACTTGCTTATGTCCCCAACCAGATTATAATTGCTTGAAGATGATGGACTCTTTCCTTCATCTTTTACCCACCCACCACCCAGAGAAACAAAATGCCTTGTATTCAGTAGGCATTCACTGGCATCACTGAAGGAAATTCATATGAATTAATTGAAATCTGCCTGTGTATATTTAGCTAAAGCAAGACTAATATCCAAGCTAGTTGGTAAATCAGCACAGGTTGGGTGTGCGTATCAGTCTTCAGAGAGATCCTAAATATTTATGTTTTAGTGTTCTGTTCTTTTGTCTTAAGCCACACCAGTGTTTCTTCTTTGCATAATTGTCATCGCAATGTTTCCCAAAAATAATACTCTGAGATAGTGGATTTTGAAATCTGAACATGTAATGCCTTGGTTAATGATTCATGTTTACTACACAGAGTAGTATTTGGGTATTATCTTTATCCTGGAACTATCCTGCTGATTCATAAAAAGAGTTTGGCGGTGGTTATGAAAGGATGTCATGATTGTTGGTGAATATAAGAATGTTAACTCTTTGAAATATTAATTAATACTGGTTCCTAATATTGAGTTTTGATTTGCAGTTTCAGCCGCGAGGATATGAATGTCGGGATGCTGTGAATGGGTGTGATATTACCGAATACTGCACTGGAGACTCTGGCCAGGTATGGCAAACTGAGTTTTAGGTAATGCATCTTACTTGCAAATACATATTGTAAAGCTTTCAGTTTGGATTACGTGTGTGAATATGATTTGGTTCTTTTGTTTTTGTTTTGTTTTGCTCTGTTTTCTAGTAATTTCTAGCTCCTCCCATGCCTTTATTTTAGGAACGTTTATTGTGGTTTTTTGGACCTAAAAAATCTCTTTTCTTCCAAATTTCCCCTTCGTAATTAGTTCCCTTTATATTGCTTATATCCAACGAATTGATTTTTCTTTCCTGGTCCCCACATCTAAAACAGTACCCTGACACTGATAAAGCTATTTTCAAGCATTTTTAAGCCACAAAACCCTTTCTTTTTTTTCTTACATCTTTATTGGAGTATAATTGCTTTACAGTGGTGTGTTAGTTTCTGCTGTATAACAAAGTGAATCAGCTGTACGTGTACATATATCCCCATATCCCCTCCCTCTTGCATCTCCCTCCCACCCTCCCTATCCCACCCCTCTAGGTGGTCACAAAGCACCGAGCGGATCTCCCTGTGCTATGCGGCTGCTTCCCACTAGCTATCTGTTTTACATTTGGTAGTGTATATATGTCCATGCCACTCTCTCACTTCGTCCCAGCTTACCAACAAAATTTTGGATGGAAGCCCAATGTAGAAATCTGGGAAGAGTAGAACTGCTGTGGTTGAAATGGGATTGGGAGCAGAAGACTCCCTTCCTGAGCTCTGTCACCGTCTCGCTCCAGTTTTGAAGCCCTGGCTTCATGGCCCACACACTTTGGCATGATCTTCTTCACATTAAAATTATCACGTTATCATTAAGGTTGCCTTCCGGCATTCCTTCTTTAATTTTTAAACATTTATCTCGTGTTGTTTTATGTCTTTATTTGTCATTCAAATGATCATTTGTGGAGCCCCTGCTCTGTGACAAGCACTGCTGTGAATGCTGGGATATGGGAGGAATTGAAATAGAAAAGTCCTTGCTCTTATGGGGCTTGCATTCTGCTGGATGGAGAAAGGCAAATAAATGCAAAAAACCCCAGTGAGTACAGAAGCATGGCTTCTTCAAGAGGTGGAATGAAAGCAGGGATAGCTGGGGAATAGTGGAAACAAGTCAGAGAGGAAGTCGGGAATCAGGCAGGGAGGGGCTTGGTAAGAATTTTTGACTTCATTCTACCTTCATTTCTTTCTAACGTTATTTCAAGAGCATTTACCCATGCTGTGACACAGTTTTTATAGATATCCTCTTTACATTTGCATGAAAGTCTGCCATGTGGATTTACCAGTAACTTCTACATCCGGTGGTGGTAGATATTTAGATTGTTGGCAGTATTTCATTATTATGATTAATACGGTCGTGAATCTCTATGCATTTTTAAGAGTGTTTCTTGTTTGGAGTTAGCACCTTAGGACAAATTCTCAGGAGTGGAATTACCTATTGCCAGGTAGGGCTTCTGATAGAGTACAGTTAGAAGCCAAAATATCATTTTTGCTATTGCAAATAGCCAAGTTGAAAGCCATAGCTTAGTGTGAGGGCTAAATGGGCCTCTTTATAGATCCCAGACTCAGGCTATAGCAACATGTTATTGACAAAATTGGGCCTGGAATGACCTGTCGGTGCAGAGCCAGCCCTTGCCTTGTATGCCATGGAGGAGCAATAGAGAGAGAATGATTTATGTGAGTAGGCAGGAGAAGGATGGCAGGACCGGGCCAGAAGGCCAAGTTACTCTTCTCAAGTTTATCAAATCAGCCAGCCAACTAACCCAACCGTTCACTCTACCTGCCTGGAGAATCGAGTACAGGAGCAGAGAGTAACTGGAGTTACACTGAGTTCCCCTCCCTGGAAGGAAACGTGAGGAGGGGAAAACAAAGGTTCCTAATTAACCTTTTTGAAGGTTTCGATATGTATCATCTGAGGCTCGATTCAAGTGGATATGGTACAAAGGAATGGTACAGTGAACTCTATCCAGGCTGTTATTCTTCTGTGATTTTTATGCATATCTGTTTTTATATATAAATATGTAAATAGGTTTCTCTGCAATTTTTAAATAATATAGTGGCAGAATGTAAGAATTGTGGATTCAGTGTTTTATGACAAGTGTACTGACATTCTTGATATACCGTTTCGCTGAGTTATATTTTTAGTTTTGTAGAATAATGCTATTTTTATACCCATCATATATGGTTTTGGTTCTGTGTGTTCAGTTCTTTTAAAAGTATAGTTTTTTCATTTCAACCTTTAACTCTTGAATTGCCATAGACTTTACAATAAAGATATTTTTTTAAAGATGTGGGGAATGTGTTTTGTTAGTACTATGAAATATGTCATCAAAATGGGAGTATAGCACAATTCAAAATAAGTACATTTAAAGGCTATCGCACTGTGAAAGCCGGCCTCAACTGGACCTTCCTGCACAGCATAAAACTGGGGGCTCAAATGGCATTTAGAGACCGAATCCAGAGCTCTGCTCACAGGCAGAATAAAGTACACAGATTTATGGTCCCTCTGCTTTAAATATCTCCAGACAACGAGAGACATCTGTAATTTCCTTTGTTGAACATTTCAGTGATAGGCAAGTGACTTTTATTAGCCTAAACGAAGAATAGATTGATTAGAAATCTTCTTCCATGCAGCTGTGACAGTTTATAACAAGAGCTTTTTTTCTCTAATTATTGACTCCTACTAGTTTTTTCCTCTTGAAACATCGCAAAAGTCAAATATGAAAATTGTTTAGCCCCTGATGTACCTATTCTAGTAGCAACATTTCTTTTGCATTTTTGTCCGGCATGGTTGTTTTCATCTTGGAGTAAGTGAATAATTAATGTTAGTTGATTAATAAGAAAATGATGGTGTTTTGAGTGGCTTTGGATGAAAGAGGCCCAGGGATCTCTGTTTCTGGGCAGTTGGTCCAGTAAACCAGCTTCTCATGCTGATAATTACATCTTCTGAAGAGTTACCATTAGGTTGAATGAAAGCTTGTGTGAGAGTCAGTTGTTCTTTAGAAAGATGTAGAACCAAAGCATTTAATCTCGATGTGTTCCTTCCTAAGTTACTGCTTCTTCGCACTTCTAAATTAGTTCTGTTACCTTTCTGTAGTGACCATGACAAACACCTTGGTGTTGCAGAATAGAAGAACTTAATCGTATCTGTGTGGGTCATTTATTTATTTTCTCAGTCAGCCAATAGTCATTGAGCACCGTCTCAATTATAATTGAGCCAGTTTTGTTCTAGGTGCTGGGGAGGCAGCAGGGACAGAAAATCCCTGCCTGCATGGTGCTCGCATTAGGATGCAGACAAAAGACAAGCAAATACGTAAAATACACGGATCCTCAGTTGGTGATACATGTTATGGAGAAGAAAAAAAATAGGGAATGGGGAACAGAGGATGCCAGCATGGGAAAGGAGGTTACAGTTTTGAAGAGCATGGTTAGAGAAGGCTTCTCTGAGCTGCTGATAGTTGAGCAACGTCCTACAAAAGGTGAGAGAGCAAGCCCGGCAGAAATCTGGGGGAAAGATTGGAGGAAGAGCAAGGACAAAGGCCGTGGGGTGGCAGCATGGCTGGTACATTCACGTCGAGTCAGGTATTTATGGCAGAGAGTAGGAATGAGGTCAGAGAGATGAAGGTGAGGATGGGGCCGGCACAGGAGCAGATCATGATGAACTTGGAAGGCCAGTGAGTAGATGGGGAAGCCATCAACAGAGGAGCAACATGAGGTGGTTTAGGTTTTTCAAGGGACACTCTGGTGGCTCTATAGCCTATAAGGAGAGTAGAGTGGAAGCAGGGGAATCAGTTGGAGGCTGTTGCATCATCAGAGAGATGAGAGATGGTGGTGAGAGATGGTGGTGGTGTGGACCCGGCATTAGCGGTGGAAATGGAAAAAAGTCAGATTGCAATTATATTTTAAAGGTAGAAGCTACCAAGATTTGTTCATGGAATAGAAGGAGAGTGTGAGAAAAAGACAGGAACATAGGATGACTCCATGGTTTTGGCCTTGAACAGTTGGAAGAGTGGGACTGTCATTTACTGAGAAGGTGAAAACTAAGGGAGGACCTCAGTGGGTATTGCTATGTTTCTTATTCACTTGCCACACCCATGTATTTTTTTTTCCCTTTTTGTATTTGTTTTGAATGCTGTAGCAGAGCCTTGACTTAATTTTTTTAGCTCTCTTAAATGTGGTAAATGAGACACACAGAAAGTAAAAATTTTAATTTACTCAGGGTAATGTTGGGGGAAAATGAAATTTTCCTTATTTTTCCTTATAAAAAATGATTTGATAAATAGACCTGGAAAAAGAAAGAACTGTCACATCATGATTGCTCTAGTAACAAATCTGTAGTTCAACAGGTCAGAAATGTAATGGAGATACAGCACTTATATTGAGTTGAAGGGCAGTGTATTTCTTCTTTCTCAGTAATGTGGCCTTGAGGTGAGCGTCATGGGTGTCACATGCAAATTGGACATTTTCACAGGGCTGAGCGAAGTCTTGTAAATTAGTTCCTGAACGTGTCCACTCCTGCATAACAGGCTGATTTGTTCCCTTCATTATCCATTTTAATCCCTTCTACTTTTAACTCCACAGGCAAGTGAACGTAAATTATTATTTTAGCCCATCTCATGGAAAACGGAGAAACATAAAAAGCACCCACTGTATGGACCTAATTGATTGATTCATTTTTACCAATAATTGCAGAATAAATTTGGATGACCTACTCAAAGAGTTACTCATGTTTTCCTAATTATAGAGTCACCATGCTTGCATTTTTAAAATACTTATCATAACTTTTACTGATATGAATGATCTGTAGCACACAATTCACAATAATAAAACCATGCTTACTTTTTTTTGCATTTTAATATATTGTACACATAATCTGAATATACTTCACATGCTGAGTGTTAACTAAAAAGGTTATATTTTTCAGTGCCCACCAAATCTTCATAAGCAAGATGGATATGCATGCAATCAAAATCAGGTATGCTGGGCTGTAGGTTTTAAATGGGATTTTATAAAAAGATTAGATTTCAAGGTGGTTTTTTTTTGATAAATGTAATTTTGATAGGGAATTGCAATTCAAACAACAGTAAATTATTGCAGTGGTCTTCTAATTCAGAGTTGCTTTATGTCGTATAAAATACAAACATGTTATATTTATCTCTGGGTACAAACTGTCCAGATTGAGGGTGAGGAAAAAAATGTAATGGCTGAAGAATTAGAAGCCTAATTTATTGAGTTGTGACTATCTTTTAATCATTTCAGCCTGTCTCTGATGGAAAAATATGGTAATCTGTTGTAATGTGGGTTTTTTTTTTCCTGAAGCTATGTTATATCCTAACCATTCACATGCAAAAAAAGCTAAAAATCATATTGGTATCACCCAAAGAAATGTCTCAATTTTTTTCTCATAAAATTAAAAAATTTAGACAGTTAGTTGGATTTGAAGAGCTGTACTATGAGGTATGTTTTGTGTTTTAAATTTTAACTGTCATTCTTATGCTTCTCTTAAGGTGTTTATGGTTTTTATTTTCACTGTGAAAGTATTAGGGTACCGAATGAAAAAGAAAACAAGTTTGTCTGAAACAATGAAAAGGAGACCTTGCAGTGAGAGTTTTGGGGAAAATGGAACTGGCTGCATGTGCCTCATAACATATGTTCTGTCCTCAGGGCCGCTGCTACAACGGGGAGTGCAAGACACGGGATAACCAGTGTCAGTACATCTGGGGAACAAGTAGGTCATGTTTCCTGCTTGCTGGTCACACACAGGTTTCTCTTAATATTCTTCACTGCCAGTCTTGCTGAAAGAGATATACAGCTTGGGGTGATTAAAAAACAAACAAACAAACAACTAGAAAAGGCTGAAGAGAATGGTGAATCTTAGTCACAAAACCACAGCAAACAACTGCTAATGTTGGGGACTTGTCACCTGAACCAAAAAGTGCCAATCAGTGATTGTGGCTGTGACAGAAGGGATGCTACACCCACCTGCAAAGACTGGGTTGAGTGCAGTGGTCATGCTTATTATCCAGCCACTGGCTGATTTTCTTTGTACCTTGGATTTAACATTCACCCCCTCAAGTTAGCTTTCTGTTCTTTTACCCTAGGATAGAACCAGACTTTTGTTGTTGTTTTTTTAAATTCTATAATTGATTATCTCAGTTTGAAGTGAAGAAACACAAGTACTTTTTGAGATGCAGACAGATAGAGATTCGGGTACATGGTCGCACTTCTCAGTACATTCCCTACATGTCAGTACACATATTCTCTTCCTGACATTTGTAGTGCCTCGCCAGTGAACTTCAGTTCATGAGGGCCAGGCCGGAAGAGAGAGAAATGGCTCTGCCTTGCTGGCAGAGGCTGGGTCACCCACCAGGAAAAGAAAGCACGCAAAAGGAGACTAGGACCCATGCACAAGTGATTTCAGTGTTTGGCAAATGTCATTTAACTGAAAGATTTACTTTCAGTGCTTCAGTTTTGACAAGGGAAAGATAATAGAGGCATTTTTGTCTTTTAAAAAGGTTTAAATATCAAAATCCATGTGCCAATGTAAAATCTCAATGAGCTCAGACTTTATAATGCCTACTGATATTAATAGAAAGCAGGATTAGGAATGATATTAGTTTTCTCTGTGTCACTTCACTACTTCCTGCTGATGATTAATCCTACCTCCCACCCTCAAGCCCACCACCAAGAATTGGGAATAAATTTGTCTCCCAAATTAAAAAGAATGGTGTGTTGGAGCTGTCCTTAGCTTATAAGAGCCATTGGTTAAATTTTCAGGAATTTTAGAAGCCAGTTGACATCATAGTCTTAGTTTGAAATTAGCCATGTATTACACTGGAAATTTACACTATGGAAATTGGCAAGTGCTACAAATTAGGAATTTTTTTCCTTTTTCTGAAACATCAGTCTTTAAAATATTTACTGGCACCCTCCCAGTTATGGATAGCAAAGAGAACTAAAATTAATTCTCTTTTCTTGCTCATCTCCAAAAGAGGCTTCGGGGTCTGACAAATTCTGTTATGAAAAGCTGAATACAGAAGGCACAGAGAAAGGCAACTGCGGGAAGGATGGAGACCGATGGATCCAGTGCAGTAAACAGTGAGTGGTCAGCTCTGGGAGTGTAGTGAGTGGACTTGGAAACCCTGGTCCAAATGTAAAATGAGCACAAAATAAATGTTACTGATTTTTTAATAAATATTGGACTACTTAAAATTTTAAAGTATGGATTTTAAAAATACGTTAGTATAGCTAGAGGCAAATGGCTATGAACTAAACTATTTCTGTGGTACAGACTCACACCACTTCTGTAAAATTCAGAAAAGTTCTTGCATGCTGTATTTTACTTGAAGCTTGTTTTGAAGAGATACTTTGCCAAGGCATTTTAAGTTAATAGTGGGTTTTAATGCTCTACTTTTGCTAGCAGAAAAGGCCTATGAATGTACTAGTATACATGGAATTCTACAAGCAAAAGATATAGCCTGTATATATAATTTGAGGGACCATTTAAAGTGAAGTAATATATATACTTAATTATTTCTCGAATGTAACACCATTTGATTTAATTAAACATCTAATGTCTGTATTAGAGTTTTGTTTTCCCTTCTAAAAAGTAGCTAGTCAGTGCATATTGGAGGCATCTTTACTCAGGAAGTGAGATACTTTCAGAGCACGTTGGTAGTATTTTCCCTTGATTTGGTGAGGAAAGTTAAACTTGTGATTTAATAGTTTATTAAGGTTAACTCAATGACTTGGATCTATGGGACCACTAAGTGATACACCAAAGCTCCTCCGTTCTCCTTCCATAACAGTGAGGATTCTTCTCCCATTTTGAAGCAGAGCGAGGATTTAAGGGAAGTTTTATTTCTCTAGTTAATGGTCTCTAACGTACTTTAGGAAACTTTGCCATTCTATGTAGTCTTTGATGGTAGATGAGGCCTACCTTTAAATTTAAAGTTAAACCAAAATAACAGAACAGAACTTCCCATCTGATGTCTCATGAGTGAGTTATAGATGTTCTGATCTGTTCAGTCCTCGAGGTGCCAGGGAGGAAATGGGGACTAAAATAGTCAAAATCCATGGGGTTGGACACCTCTGGATTTGATTAGCTTCATTCATTAAATCAATGTCATAGACAAATCTGATCATTTCTCTGTGCCTCTGTGAATTCAAAAAGTTGGGAGGCATTGTATCAGATCATTGTAGAAGATAACTTTTGAATACTTGGCAGTAGAATAGCCAACCACCAATGAGTTAAAGAAAATAAATGCATGTTTTCTTAAACTTTAAAAAACTGGGAAATATAACATAGAAAAGTGATTAATATACAAATATACATTTTGCCAAATAAATGTGAAGTGAACTCTCATGTAACCCCTATGTGGATCAATAAGTAGAACATTCCAGAAATGTATCCTTCCTCCTCACAGTGCCTATGTCTCTCTGCTGGAGGTATTGTCATCCTGACTTTTCGGGCAATTGCTTTCTTTCTTTTCTTTAGAGATTTACTGCCCAAGTTTTCAGCCCTAAACAGTATATTTTGCCTAAAGTTTCAGTAACTTTATATAAAAGGAATCATATCTCAGGTATTATTTTGTATTTTGCTTAAGTTCATTATTTTAAGAGTTTTCCATGGTATGTGTAGCTATTGGTTCATATTTATTGTTCATTTGTTTCATTTTCATTCATATTTATATACCTTGATTTGTTTCTCCATTCTATGTTGATAGACATTTAGATTGTTTCCATGTTTTGGCTATTAGGAACCATGCTGCTGTGAACATTCCGATACATGTAACTTAGCACACATTTGCACATACTTTTCTAAGGCCTTTCCTGGAAGAAAAAATGCTAAGTCATAGGGGATGTATATTTTCAGTGCTACCAGATGATGTGACACTCTTTTCTAAAATGGTTGTACTAGTAAACCCTACCATCGAGAATTTGTATATGAGAATTTTGTTGTACTTCATTCTCACCAATACTTGGTATTATCAGACATTTTACTTTTATGTATTCTGCTGGGCGTGAACTGCTTTATTATTGTGGTTTTAATTTGTATTTTGCTGATTACAAATGGAAGTTAGTACATTTCCATGCATTTCTTGGACATGGATGTCCTTTTTTGTGATGTGCCACTTTAATTCTTTGCACATTTTTTAAGGAGTTCATTGTTTACTTCGCTGGAGGTAGGTGCCCTCATGGTGGGTGAGTCGTTTAACAATGTCGCCTAGGACCCAGATGATTTCTGCCCCTCTTCTTTGTAATGCTTAGCATGTTCAATTTGTGTCTTTACATTTGTGAATTCACGATTGCAAGGCAAATGCAAAGGCTCCACACTCAAAGGCAGGAAGCAGAGGTAGGAGCAAAAGGTCTTCTCCCTGTCAGGCTCTAACCTTTCATCCAGAGCACAGAATTCTCCCCAGCAATCCCTAGCTGCCTTTTCCTCACATCTCAACACCTAGGGGCCGCTCTTACCTCCAGGAGGTGGGAAGGAGGGATGGCTAGGAAAGTGGGTGTAGCAAATGGGGGTGCCATGATGAACTCAGACACCAGTCATGAGCCATCTTTCAGGGCTGGGCCCTTTGCTACCCCAAAGAAACTGTGATCCTGTTAGCAAGGAAGGAGGGAGTCTTCGCCAACCAACAATATCTGAACAAATGCTTTTATTTAGAAGAAAAGGGAATATTTCCCATTTAAAAATATTTATAGACTGAATAGTTTTGATTTTTTCAGTTTGATTCCTCCTGTCTTGTTCTTCTTTTTTTTTTAAAAAAAAAATATGTTCAGCGATGTGTTCTGTGGATTTTTACTCTGTACCAATCTTACTCGAGCTCCACGTATTGGTCAACTTCAGGGTGAGATCATCCCAACTTCCTTCTACCACCAAGGCCGGGTGATTGACTGCAGGTAACACATTAAATGTTGGAAAACCTAATGAATCGCGAGAATTACAAATTTAGAAAAATCAAGGGAAATGGTAACTTAGATTTTATTATCACTGTGCATGTTGAAAGTCATTTAAAAAACAAAGTTATATACTGATTTGCAAATTATATTTGCTTAAAAATTATACCAGTTATTAGTAGGGAGACATTCCTTGTAATTATAATCTTAAAAGTAGAATTTTATGGTATTCATGTTGACACATGATTGAAGTTTTGAGCATTGAAATATGTCACTCTCTGAACACTGTGTGTTTTATTTTTTGTGACAAAAAATAAAGAATTTAAGCTATACTCTATGTAGCATGTGTCTGGTTTAGAAGATGGCTTAATTAATGCCTAATCACATATAGAAAATATACACTAAAATATTATTTATAGCTGTAGTCAGACATTTGATGTTCAGTTATCTGTGAGTACAAGGCACAGAAGATATGAGGCTTATTTCTGAACACTGGGAGTCATATTATATTTTAAATAAATATTGTTCCCGTTAAAGTAGTCGTAATTCTAAGATGCTATGCCCTCATTCAGATGATAAATGTCGTTGCCCAAAAGACTTTTGGGATTTCCCCCTACAGAATTGCCTTCAGGGTCTGCAATGTTTATCCCTAGTATTCCCCAAATAGCAAACCTTCATCTTATATGAGTGAATGAAAGATTTGGAAACATCCCAAAGTAATTTTGAATAGAATTTAGTAAATTGATTGGGTAACCAAATTGGATATTGCTGTCTTGGTCAAATGGTTGCTGATTTTCTGTCTTTTAAATGGCTCTAAAGGCTATTCTAACAGTGTCATAGACAATAAGATTCTTCCTGGAATAAATTTGTAGTCCTCAGATCTAGTTCCTTTGATGCACAGAAGCTTCCTTTGAATGTGTAAATTTTTGCATGTCTTTAGATACAACAACCTTGTTAAATTATATTGTTTTATTCTAAACTAGCATCTTTTAAAAATATTCAGCAAGGTACTTAATTAGTAATTATAACATTGATTATTATTCAAATTCAAGCTGTCCTTCGTTTTGAGATTTTAGAATTATATGTATCAATAGAGAGGAACCGGCTTATTTTTTTCAATCATGAATAGTCCAATCCTCTAAAGTAATAATTTAAAAAATATTTTCATTTGCTATTTATGCTCAACATCTGCCTTTTTGCATCGTGAGACAGCTGAAAGTCTTGAAGAGCTAATGATAAGATTGCTCATCTTGTTCGCATGCACACCTCTCCCCTAGTTTTAATGTTGGTCTTGAAAACAAGGGACGATTTAGAACACACTTTGTGCAGATGACATTTTTTTTGTTCTGATGAACTGCAGTGATAGTGAAAGACGGTTTCTTTTATTTAGGGGAGGTGGGGAGAGGGGGAAAGGAAGAGAAAGGTAGAGAAATGCTAGAAGAAATCCATGTCCTCTGACAGCCTCTTCAGTTTCCTAAAGAGCAAACCTCATTCATGCTGATGTTGTATTTCTAAGTCTGGTGCTAATGGTTGTATGGCTATTCTTCTCTTTTTAGTGGTGCTCATGTGGTTTTAGATGATGATACAGATGTGGGCTATGTAGAAGATGGAACGCCATGTGGCCCATCTATGATGTGTTTAGATCGGAAGTGCCTACAGATTCAGGCCCTGAATATGAGCAGCTGCCCTCTCGATTCCAAGGGTAAAGTCTGTTCCGGCCATGGGGTAAGTAGGCATCAGTGTCCAGCCCAAATCTGAAGTGGGAGGATACCAAACATTGTCTGGCATCCTCCAGCTTCACAGTGGTTGGACTTCCAGTTCAGCCATTCTCCTTCCGTGACTGTTGTTAATATCTATGCACTGACTATGATTATTTCCTTAGTATCCTTATCTGCTAAGAATAACTCCTATATGTGTTGATATGGTTTTATTTTTGTTGTTTCTTTTACCACTGGCTATTTGTAGTCACTGCAGTCTCTAGAGATAGCTTGGCATCCAAGGGGTTGGAAGAAAATTGATGTGGTTCCTAAGGAAACTGTAGACCCCATGTGACTGCTTTGTACCATTCACAATAATTTACACCCTCTCAGTAACTGCCTTCCGGCTACTCAACATGCATACTGAGTATCTATGTGTGCAAGACCACACTAGACTAGAGGTTGGATCACAGCTATAATTCACGTGTTTAAAGTTGTACGGTTATGCTTGGACCATTGGCAGCCAAAGAGAAGATGGACTCTCTACTCACAACTGCATGTAGCTTTAATTCTATGCACAAAGTGTTTGGGCAGATGCTTCCTGGCAAACCGAGGTTTAATACTTAAAAGCACATTTTAATAATTATTTAACTTGGGTTTAGTAAAAGAAAAGTAGTTCAGAATTTAAACAGCCTTCTGAAATGGAAAAAACAGACATGAAGAAACTCAGAGTGATCATCTCAAAGGAAGATGCTGCAATGAAGGTAAAAATAATCCAAAATATAGATAGCTAAACAGGTGATATGTCATAGAACAAGGTAGAAAGACATAAGAAACTTATGCCCAATGACTATGATTTCGTGTTTGGTTGAAATCATAGGCTCACTGAGAGGCAGTACAGCCTAGTGATCAAGAGCATGGATTTTGTGGCTAGAAAGAATCCTGGGTTTGAATCCTGGCTCTGCTTCTTTCTATCCCAGTGACTTTGGGCAAGTCACTCAACCTCTCTCAGCCATCAGGGTGCTAGTGTGAGTATTAAATGAGATGCTATACACAAAGCACTGAGCATAAGTACCCAGCACATAGTAAATGTAGTAAATATTCAATAATTGCTACAGTAAAGTAAAAGCACTGGGCAGACCTCTCAGTTATTCAGTTATTGTTCTGAAAGCATAAAATTTATTGCTTTAAAAAGGCCCATGAGTCTCTACTACCCCTCCCACTTTTTTATCTTGTTAAAAAAAGGGTTAAATTCAGCCTGTTAATCATAATCATGGTGTTATGTCATTTCAGATTAAAAAGCTCTTATTCCAATAAGCCTAAATTCGATTTTATCATCTCTAAATAATCTATCTGCGAATGTATTTCACAGGCAGATGAGGATTTAACCTACTCTGTCTCTAGTTTGTGGATGGTTATTTATTTCATCTAAATTACACATCCGTTCCAGCATGCTGCTTGGTCCCCAGAGGAAGAGAAAGGGACAGAGATGGCTCTAGGATGGTCTTCAGCCTGGCTGACTGAGAGAGGAGTGATACCGCGGGCAGGCAGGGAAGGTGGGAGGGTGTGTGTTTGGCTGGCAGAGTGCCAACTAATGACTTGTGTGTTGAGCGTGGTGAGATAATGCAGTGCATTGGTGATTTAGGCCTCCAGGTATTTAATCTCTGGCAATGCCTTTTAAACCCAGTATCGCTTAATTTCTTGAATTAAGCATATATGTTTCTACATTGTCAGACATTTGTGTACTTAAATAATATCAACACGAGTAATTAACATTTAATTTAAAAACTTCTTCCTTTTATTCTTGATTTTTCTATAATTAACTGAAAAAAACCATCATCCAACTATTGGATCTATACATTGTTTCCCCTTGTCTAGTATTCAAAACCATGGGAAATTTTTTTAAATTCCCAATGGGTTTTAAAGCCTTTGCCTTGTTCCATGTCCCTTTTACATTTATCACCATTATTCCACCAAGTGCAGTGAAAATGGCGCATCTCTGTTCTTTGTTCTTCACAGGTGTGCAGTAATGAAGCCACCTGCATCTGTGATTTCACCTGGGCAGGGACAGACTGCAGTATCCGGGATCCAGTTAGGAGCCTGCACCCCCCGAAGGACGAAGGACCCAAGGGTTTGTGTGATTTCGGTTTCAGTTCCTTGCATACTGAATTCATTGGTACTCTTCCAGTGGCGCCAATATAACAACTTCATAGATTTGACAGGAGACACATAAGAATATCTCTTTTTGCCGTTAAAATGTATGATTCATATCACTACAGAATTAAGGGTTCTTGTAATATAACATTGAAAAAAAATGTTTGTTACCCGTTAGCCTAGAGCTGAGCTTGGGAAGAAGTAAATATACCAATTTCCTTTCTTTCCTTTAAACCTCATTCTTCTTCCATAATCACAAATGTTAATCATTTTATAGTTTGTCTAAGCTATGCCAGTGTTTTTAATAGATAAACTCTTTTTCATTGACATGAGACTCTGGTCATTCCTCACTACTTGAGTCCTTCCAGAAGGAAGTTGTAGTCTTCCATGCTCTGTTTAAGCACACTTTTGATTAGGAAGAAATTGGAATACTTCATAGACCTCTAATACTTCAAAGGGAAAACGTGAAAGATCTGGAACTTTGTTTTAACCAGCCATTAAAAGGAGTTTAGAGTTAGAAGGAGTCTCAGTGGCCATCTAGAACCACCCTCATTTTTTTTTTTTTAATCGTTTGTAGATTTTTTGGTGATGGCCATTCTGACTGGAACCACCCACATTTTGTAGATGGGAACTCTCAGCCCCTGAGGTCAGGTGACATACTATGGTTACTCAGGTAACCAGAGGCAGGGCTGGGACCAGGACCCAAGTGCCCAAACTCAGGCCTATTCTCTTTTTTTACATCGTGTTATAATGTAACCTGTGTCATCATAAATATGATAGTCACTTTCATATTTCAGATTTCATATTTCAGATAGTGAAGTATAGTCACTTTCTCACTATTCTTCCCATTCCCAACCCATTTTATGATTTTCAAAGATCTAGAGAAGTCATCAGTTACAGTAGGCTTACTATAGCCTTGTACCTGAGAAACCAAAAAATTACTAGAACGAATGTTGTACACCAATGGGCATTGTATATCAGGTTCTTCGTTTTCATGGTACTGCTAACAGTAGTTTATAAATAACTATCATGCTTTTTTTTCCTGCAGGTAGGAAAAATACACATAGAAATAGTGTCATTTTGATCTGCTTAGTTTTGGATGAAAGTGCCTTTAACCTCTCTGAGCTTCAGTATTGCCCATATAGGAAACTATGACTTCGAAAGCGTATGAAGTTCCATAGTTCTCAATTCCTGAAGAGATTTAGGCTGATTTGGGTGCATGTGTAATGTTCAGTAGGAGTGGGTGTGTTAAAACACTTCTCATGAGTTTGCTTAATATGCCGTGATATTAAGATTCTCTAAGAATCACAAGCACACCCTCACAGTCTATTTCTGTTCTCCTTCTATTTCTAAAAAGGAACCAATTCCACTTTTACATTTAGTCTTTCGTTACTTTAAAATTAGTACAAAAAATTCTTGGATCCACCTTCAGAACTTAGATTTAGAGAAGATTTAGGCTCTGACAAGAAGGAGAGATTCATTCTTTCCAAATTTTCTCGCCATAGCATGTCTGTGATTCTCTTAAAGATCTAGATGCTGTTTCCTCAAGTGATGTATAAGGATGCCTGAACAGATGAGCAGAGCTAAAGTGGCTTCGACTTTGTCCTTTTTCATTATGTAGGATAGGGGATAATTAATTGTCTGGTTCTCTCTATCCTCCGTTCCTTCACTCACCTGTGCCTAGAAAACTTACTTGGAAGCATAAAGTAAACGACTACATTCTAGAGGAGAGAATATCCATAGCTGCCTTTTGTTTTGTTTTGCTGTCTTCCATTTCATGTGGTGCTAGTTTTCATTATCTTCTAAAGATAACCTTTTTGATCATTCAAGTTTATTGTAGGAAATTTTGAAAATACAGAAAAGATTAAAAAGAGGATAAAAATCATTCTTAATCTGGCAACTCAGAGGTAATCAATGTTAGCATTCTGGTAAGTTTCTTTCCTATTGCATATTTTCTTTTTTTTTTTAATTCTTAATGAAGACAGTGGAATCATTTGAGTAAACCTACCAATTGGCTCTAAAATTTCTAAAATCCTCATGAATCTCTAATAATCTTGATTCATTTGAAAAAAAGCCATTAATTGATATAAACAAAGAGCAGTTATTATTGTAAATTATCAGGTTTCCAGAAAAGTCAAGCAATTTTAGAACAACGAAATAATGGCTCTATCCATAACGGTCGTTTATATCTTTTCAGCCTCTATAGGAAACTCCAGTAATACACTAGGAAAATGGGAAACAACAGAAATAAAAATTTAAACACTTGGCTGTAGATTTTTGATATTCTGGTTAAAAGAAGATGGTAAAAGAGAAACTAGGTACTTTACTTTTTTTTTTAATCCAGATAGCAAATATTTATTGATTCTCTACTATTTAAAAGTCAGCACATCCTTGCACATAGTAGGCACTCAATAAATATCACATCCCTTCTCTTTGGGAATATATAAAGGAAGTGAAATGGTGCATGTAGTGCTGATTTTCCATTTTTCAGAATCCATTTGTTGTATTGCCTTGCTGAAGAGTAACAAGTAATGAACTCAAGGTATTGAAACAATCAGTACTTCCTTGACTGTAGGTTCAGCAGCTGTATGAGGTGCCAAAGTTTTTCTCTATAACTTTGTGCTCTACATTCTTTCTCATGATTGAATTGGTCTGGTGTTGGATCAATTCCAAATTAGTAAAAAATAAAGGTGAATTCTGTGACTCTGTTTCCATTGATTTGAGGAAGTCAGAAATGAACCAATGTGTTTTGGGTATTCCTTTCATTTTAACTATACATTCCTGGAAGAATAAAAATTCAACTTCTCCTTCTAGGTAGGGATGAAAAACACACATGAAAGTATTGCCATTGAAGTCACTCTGTACTCGCTAAAGTTGTCCACTGTTAACCCACTGTTTAAAGCATGCTAGATTATTTGCTCCAACTCTCAAATCAAAATTACTATAAGACAAGAAATAGGATCTCAATGCAAAAACCATGTGGGCGAGGACTTTTTAAAAAAGATTTTCTATCACTATTACTTCATTTTCTATCACTATTGCTTCATTCATGTTTTCTACATTGTCATTCATTTTACATTTGAAGACTTTTCTGGGTCCCTCTTCTCCCAACCTGTTTCCACTGAACTCCCTGAAAGAAATTATTTTGGTTTGTTCTACAAGGATAAAATATGTTTGAACTCTGTTTAGAAGACCTAGAATTTCCACCTGCTGTAAGGAGAACCACGTCAAGTACCAGTAATTTTTGTAACGTGTAGGCATCGTTGCGCAGTGCTTATTATGAAATACAATGGAACTTTTCTCACTGGTTGGTTTGCAGCACCATTGTAGGAGGAAAGAGAAGAAACTGGAACATATCAAATGTTTTCATTGGTATATATAAGGGCAAAGAACGGTCCTGGGAAGCTTTGGTCAGACCCTTTCATCATGACAGTGGTCATCGGATCAGAGATGGAAGGGCCTTAGTGGCAATTCAGTTCAGACCCATTGTTGTAAAAATGAGAAAACTAAATTAGCAAGGTTAACAGCCAGTTAGGTGCAGAGCCAACAATAAAACGTAGATCACCTGATCTTCAGCCCAATGTTTTCTTTCTGTTATTTCACACAGCCTGAGTTAAAGCTGGGTGTTAAGTTATGCTGTTAGTTTTCATAGCAGTACTAAGTAGAAAGGGTGAAAAAAATAAAACAGCTAATGATTAAGCTTATTAGCTGATCCATTGCTTGTCAAAGGAAGCATTATGTTATTAACATTTAGCAGTGTGTTTTCATTTTTGTTTTCCTCTTTCTGTTTTTTACTGGATTATTATTATTATTTTTAATCTTCGTCCCTGCTATCATATGTGATAAGAGGTAGAATCTTTGAGACGTATATACTATCAAGATACGAACTATGAAATTTTTCCTTTTCTTAGGAATTTCTATTTTATACGTAGAATTCTTCCACAGACTAGTCATGCTTCAGACACTTTGAAATTGTGTTTTTGAAACTGAGCGATTGGCTTTTTTCTTTTCTTGCTTTTAGAGACTTTCTGAAACAAAAAGCTTTATAAACAAAAAGCATTATATCATCTATGTGATTCCAATGAACCAAAAGGGGCTATAATCCTGCATCCTTTAATACTTCAAAGGCAGGAGGCATCAAAGCCATCATTTGTACTCTATGCACCAAAGTTCCTTCTGCAGAGATTTATTATCTTGTTAAAATTTAAGATTAGAAATAAATACTATACTTAATCTTTAACCAAACTGTGTTGTTTGCTCCCTTACTCTTACACCATATTTTCTGGAACCCCCAAAAAAAGGCATTTGGTAGATAACAAATGAATGAGTGAATGAACAAATACCGTCACATAATAAATAAATTCTTACAGAAGTGAAACTAGATCATAGGCCCCTAAAGATCCAAGGACTTTTTTTTCAATGAGAAGATAAACTCTTTGTAGCTGTGAAGAGCAGCTGAGACCTTGGTTTCTGAATATTTTCCCCTGTACAAATCCACCCACCTGTGAGCCACTCAGTGAATTCATTCCAGTTTGAAAACACGTTGAGTCGCTACCTACTGAGATAACCCTGTCAAGTATCTTGATAAGAATGAAATGGATTTTACATATATTTTTAGTGTACCACCATTAAAAGTAGTGGGAGGGAGGGAGAGCAAAGACAGGAGAGGATACCTTTGAAAAAGCTATTTTTCCACTTACTTTTATGTTGCTTTGGTGTTGACTACTCGTCAGTTAAGAATTGGAGATAATTGTTCTTGCTCAGGGGAGATTAAAGACTATATCTGTTTATCTTGAATACATAGTTGAAGCATCTGTAGAAGTCTTATTCCTCTGGTTGTTTCTAACACCTGCATGATTGATTGCCTAATTCTCTCGGTTCTGCAGTGAGAAATTACATCCATAGCAAATACAAAAAGCCTTTTAAAATAGCTATTTTTAGTCATCATTCATACAGTTACTATAAAGATAACAAATATTCATTTATCATTATGTTTTACAGAGATGTGTGTGTGTTTCCTGTAATTTAGCACATAGAACTTATATAAGAATTAACGAGGTAACAGTACTCTCACGTACTTCGGGTCTGAGGGCCAATGCCTAAAACTTAAGCAAAAAAAGAAAAAAAAATGATAACATGATGTATCCTGGTTAATTTAGTATTCTGAAAGCAATGATTTTTTAAGGACTCAAAAAAAGAAAAAATAAGGCACTCGATCTAGAATACCCTTCTTCCCAATATTTACCTCCACAATTTGGAAATCTGAGCCATCAGTTAGGTTATTTTGAATTATAATGTACTGTCATATTTGGAAAACATTGCCACCACCTTATATGTTGGTCTTCTTTCTTTTCCCCTCAATGCTCTCCATAGACTCTCTCTGTTTTCTGTTGTGTCCCCCATCTTTTTCGTTATTTTAAGAACAACTCAGGTTGTGCTTAGTTAATGATAAAGCTAGAATCTCTCACTCAGATTATTTGCTCTGTGATAAAATGAAGCAATTGCCCAGTTGCTCACCAAGGTCCCCTCTCTTCTTTGGGAGAATATTTAGCTCAAAATGTTAACAAGCCCAATATTAAGCCTTAAAAAATTGTGACTTCGAGTCATAGTTCTTTGTTTCCCATAACACACAATCTGTGTGAATGCAGCCTTGTGGAAGCTAATTTCCGTCTTCATCGGTAAAGTGATTGAAGCCAGTACTTTTGATTCACATAGAAATGTGAGTTAAAGTGCATTTTTGTCCACAGGTTTGCATGTATAGTCACAGCCGCACAGACACGTTCAACCCTGAATAACCTGCCTCCCTCCTTCAATGCTAAACTTCATCTTGCCCATGCAGAGAACGCTGGGGACCTGTGCTCATTCCAGGCCCGTTTTGCAACCTGCCAAAGCTATTCACAGAAGTCGTGATGTGCGGGGATGGAGTGTCTCCACTCAGCCATCCGCTACTGCATGGTTTGAAGCAATTAAGACAGTTGCCCGGAGACCCTAACTTTCTCTCAGCGCGTAGTTTATACACTGGAGACTATAAACAAAAGCTAAATGTCCCAATACAATGTGTGTCCCAAACATTGCAGGTTATTTGAGATACACTTTTCCAGATAAAGTAACTTTCCAGGTAAAAATGTGGTTCATTTGAAATATATTCTGTTTTAAATTTGTAAGGATTTTCACAAAACTGGAATAAGATCTGAATTTTAAAGAAGATATAGCTTCTTAGGCATATTTCATGGTTTGAGAAGTTTATAAAAAGCATAGTAATGGTTTATTACTTTCATAACCAAAATACAGATTTTAATTTTTAATTTTATCTCACTCCGTGTAGGACCTATAACTCAAATTGGATTATTTCCATATTTAAAGTATTTATAAAAGATTATGTTTTTAAGTAGCATTTGTGGAATTTGAACATAAATTCAAAATCATCCTCAAATATTTGCAATGTGTATGTAGATCTTAACTTCACATCTTAAAGCAAAGATCTCAATCTTTAACTGACTTTCAAAGCATTTCCTGAACGGATTATGTGTATGTTAGTGAAATCAGTGTGTAATTAATTTCCTTTGTTAAAAAAATTTCCGTTTTCCCTCCACACAGTGAGCATGGCCACAAGCAGGCTAATAGGTGCCGTGGCCGGCACCATTCTGGCCCTGGGGGTGATTTTTGGAGGCACAGGGTGGGGAATAGAGTAAGCATCTTTCTGCGTTTCAGAGTGTTTCTGTTTGGTTCCTGGCGTGTGAGCTGACCCTTGGCATCTGACTCCCCCATGTGTTGTCTCATTGTTGTGTTCCCCGTGGTAGTGCCCCTTGTGGTGTGATTTGGATGTGTTTGTGTCCTGTGGTTTTCTCGTGCAGTGGAGAACCTTCTCCTGTCTGGAACAATGTGGGGCATAAAATAATATTGGGGTGCTTATGATGTCTTCACAACTAAGGCAATGGTCCAAAAGCTTCCATTGCTCCTCCATTTGTAAAAGTAATTTTAAGATACAGACTTTTTTGGACAAACTAATTGACAAAAATGCTTTTATATGAGAGTTTGTTAAGTTTAATCTTCACCAAATAGATCCACGTATACAGCTAGGAATTATCAACAGTTGTAGCTCCTTTTAAAGATAATCCAAATGTAGCCACTAATATTTCCTCCATTTATTTAGAGTGATACAGGAGGCTTCAGCTTAATTTTTTTTTAAAAAAGAAGGTATTCAAGATACTGCCTTTATTTTCTTCTTATAGAATAGGTTAATCATTCAAATCAGAAGTTTACATAAATATTTGGAAACAAGGAGCCTTAAGAAAGGGAAGATATTTAGTGCAAACCTTAAGTGAACAGTTGCAAATTATCTGGTGCGTTTGTCTTAAAAATAACCAGTGTATAAATAAATATATTGTGTGCCACTTGCCCTACACAGAAATACAGCTCTTCTCATTGGTGCTTTAATTTAGGTTGCTCTGTACTTGATCCACATCCTCACAACAGCTGTCATTTCTCCATGGGATATTGCTTTTATGAGATTGCCAATCTGTAGACTAAAAGATTATCCTAATATTTTCCCCGTCTAATTACAGAGAGAGCATTTACAAATAACAGAAATACCTGACACATGCTGTCTTTTCTATTCAGTGTAGTGGTGGTAACCCTCCCCAGTGGCCCAGGAATGATTTCCTAGTATCTTAAGGAAACACCAGATAAACTCTATTCAACCTCCCCAAACCACGGGCTTGTTGCTAACATCACACACGTTCCTCCTTAGTCCCATTAGTTGCTGCACACAGTACAGTACGGGCCTGGGAGACCTCAGCACCAAAATAGCATTAAGAGAGGAGGGAGTCCAGAGGTCTCACTTTGTGTTGAAGATTACCTAAGCTTTCTCTCCCCTTGACTGAAGGGCTTTGACTAGACTGGGATCTTCTAACTCATATCCCATCTGTATGGACTGTGAAGCTAATTAACCCAAGGGAAGCTAAAATACTGGAAAAGATATTTTATTTCTCTTTACTTGTTAGAAAATAAATGTTTTATTTCTCCTTACTTACTTGTATATGACAGAGGTAAAATATTTAGAGAAAACAAGAACTTTGTCCTGTAAAATTTCACTTTGGGTCTGTCAACTGGATTATATACAGAAGCAACATTCCTTTTCCAGGAGAAATTCTATATACATTTATGTGAAATTCCTCCTTGAAGAAAGGTAGTTTTCTAAAAAATCATCCCAATTCCATTTTTTATATTATTTTATAGTATATAAATTCCATTTTATATCATTTTATACTATTCATTGGCCATAACTGAAATGTACTAACAGAAGGGATGAATTTTAATAAATTTCCCTTGGAAAAATTTAGAGCTGGGCAAAATCCAAGGCCTTTGCTGTAAGGCATAGTCTTTGTTACCGACCTTTGTTTCATCTACCCTTCCACTGTTGTTAGTTTGTGGCTTTTTCTGGTTGTGACAGGTAAGTCCGTATAAGCATATATATTTTTCTTTAAAATAGATTTATTTATTTAACTTGGTTTCTTCACTCTTTTTGTCTACTAGTTTACTGTTTTTTTTCCTTCAAATTCTAAATTTTGCCATAATTGCTAAAAACAGAAATATAGCTTTTTAAAAATAAAATCCACATAGTATGATATAGATGGTTTTAACACTTTTTAGTTCAACTGATAGTATTAATGTTCATTTAGTCACTGAGGATTCCACAGAGCTTTTTTTTTGGTTTTGTTTGGGATTTTTGCCTTTACTTCTACTCCTTAGTTTATAATTGTAAATCAGGAATCATTTCTCATGGATTATGTATTGATTCTAATCCCAACCTATGCTTTCTGGGCTGGTAAAGTACAAATCATTTCTAAAGCATACAGAATGTAGATGGCAATACAAATTTTTTGAAAGTTTGTTTCAAAATTTGATTCCTTATTAAAATGTGGGAGTTTGGGATTGACATATACACACTGCTATATTTAAAATAGATAACCAACAAGGACCTACTGTATAGCCCAAGGATGTCTGCTTAATATTCTGTAACAACCTAACTAGGAAAAGAATTTGAAAAAGAATAGATACATGTATATGTATAACTGAATCACTTTGCTGTACACCTGAAACTAACACAACATTGTTAATCAACCATACTCCATATAAAATAAAAATTAAAAAAAAAAGAACAAAAGCAGAAAAAAATGTGGGGAGGAAATACAGCTAAATGGGATAATGTTTAGCAATCTTAAAGATAGTAAATTGTTTTGGCTTTGCAGGCCGCAGGGTGTCTGTCATAGCCTGTGCGTACCTCTGCTGTCTCTGCATGAAAGCAGCCATAAACAGTATGTAAACCAATGAACGTGGCTGTGTTCCAATAAAATTTCTTTGCCAAAAAAATCATCGGGGGCATATTTGGCCTGTGGTCTGTAGTTCGCTGACCCTCAATTTGTAGCATAAGCTTGAGAGTCAGACAAATTTGTGTTCAGATTTTGCCTCTGTCACTTATTAACTTCTAGAAGCCTCTGTTTCTTCATCTATTAAGCAGGGATAATCATAGTTCCTATCTCGTAAGGTTTTTGTGAGGATCAAATGAAATAATATTTGTCAAGAGCTTAGAACTGCACCCGGCATGTAGTAAGTGCTCAATATACAGTAGGCAATCTGCTTTTCCTGCACTCATTATTATTTATTATTTTCAGTGTGTCTCTACAGGTCACTGAGATTTATGTTCTGTAGAACCTCAGTGGTTAGCCTGTGAAGACCACATCCCCCAGCCTCCCATTGTCCCCCAGACTCACTCATCCTCCACCTCCCCACTCATGCCCACAGCACTGGGGCGTCTCCGAATAAAAACATACAATGCACACAATTTTGGTGCTGCTAAAAGTGGCATCCATTTATGTACACAGTTGAGGGCACTGATGTGAGCAGAAAAGAGAATTTTTTACACAGAAATGAATGTATACACAAACTCAGGATCTTAGGGGAACTGTGAAAATTGGCCTCGTGACTTCTGAAACAGAGATGTATAGTTAGGACTGGAAGTGGCTTGCCGTTAGGAGCACTGGACCTGCATATTAGCATCCTGGAGGTTGGGATACTTAGAATAATTCGTTTGCTGAAGTTAGCGCGAGCTAAAGTATTTTCCATGTGGGTGGAGAGGATTTACTGTATGTTTCAACTCTGAAACAACTGATAGAAGCTCCACCTTGCATTTTCTTTCTTGCTGCCTTTCCGACTCTCTCTCTCTCTCTCTCTCTCTCTCTCTCTCTCTCTCTCTCTCTCTCTCTCTCTCTCTTTTAACTATCCCTAAGCCTCAGATTTCTCTTAGCAATACCTGGAAAATTGAAGATAGATTCAATTTTCAAAAGAACCTAAGGAATCTTTTTCCCATTTCTACAGAATTACCCAAATGAATTTTATGCTTCCTTTATATCTTGTCTTTGGAACCCCATGTTGCCGTGTAAACACTGTATAGGTCTGTACAGTGAAGCTCTTTGAGAGCTTCAACGTTTCTATTTACTTGATACTCTCCTTCCAACTTCTAAATTTTAACTGTCTCCAACGGGAGATAAAAAATTTAGCATTCAGACAACTTTATGTGCTGCTTGAAAGAGGATTTCAGTGGAATAGTTTTCCTTCTTTTCACGCCCTCATTTGCCAGTCAGATTGAATGAATTCTAACGCAGTCGTGTTCTTTATTCGCCCTTTTACTTGTTTGATTCGTGATACTGGGAAAGGGGAGGAGAAGAAAGATGGGCAACGGCAGCTATTGGGCATCCATAATTTGCTTCAAATTCTGAAAAAGGTGAATGGAATGAATTATTCTGTCGGGGTGCAGAAACTTTAGATTTCCAGGTAGATGAATCCAAGCAGTAGCTGTCTATAAATAAAGGCGATTTAAGTGTTTAGCGATCTTTTATGCAGGGGACTTACTTCCTGAAACTGCTTATCTGCCTGTCCCTGGTGGTAATGAAAGTGGTCGGCTCATATGACTTTCTTCCCATGATCCTTTGTCACAGGTCCTAGTGCCACCAATCTCATAATAGGCTCCATCGCTGGTGCCATCCTGGTAGCAGCTATTGTCCTTGGGGGCACAGGATGGGGATTTAAGTAAGCAATGCCGCATGTCTTCTTCTCAGTGGCTCTGGCACTTCTCTTTTCTGCTTACATAACTAAGTTTTGAGTTCCTGCTACCAGATTTCGAGTTTTAACAGTAAAACTGCTAAAAATAAATATTTTTGTTCAGAAATGGGTCAGAAAAGAAGAAACATGGAACCTCAAATATCATCTTCAGGCAAGTGGGAAAACATGAAATGTAGAAGGCATTCACGTGCACTGCTTAAAGGAGAAGTTCTTTGATAAAATAACTTTTAAGAGCAAGCATCCTGAGAAACATTTATTTATATGCAGATAATCGAGGAAACTATGTCATTGGAAATAAGCGGATATAAGTTCCTTGTATCTGTTTAAAACTGGTGTATATGCCATTGACATTTTGAAATTTTCACAACCTAAGTAACCATTTGGTTCTTATTTTTCACATGTAACATGTATAGCTTTGTGATTCGAACAGCTTCATTAATTTTATAAAAACAGATTTAAAAAAATAGTTTTATTAATTCCCTAACCTACTGAATTGGTTTCTCATTGGAATGTGAAGTCTGTGGCTTTGTGACACTATTTTCTAATGAACTGTTAATATTGACATGACTGGTAGGCCTTTGTGTTTTCATATGACCTTTCAGTTTGGATTGTACATTGATCACTGAAGTAAGTTTGTTTAAATAGACACACCAGATAATCACAAACAAACCTTAATTGTGGTCCAAGTTTTTGGACCTAATTTATCCAGTTTGGATGTTTCCATACCTTGGATTCATTAGATAATTGCCTTTTATACCTTTTCGTGCTGTGATGACTTGATTATTGTGGTTTGTAGATAAGACCTCCTGTGCCAAACACTCCCTGTGGTCAATTCAGTTTCAATTAGATCTAGGGAAACAAATTTAAACAGGAAATAAGACCCAAATTCAAAACCCACTTTGCCTCCATCTGGTTATTTAACAGAGGAAGTTTTTGACCTAAATTGAAAGTTTCAATTGAAATTGAAAGTTTCTGACCTTGAATTATCTGAATAATTGCCTTAATTATGAACTTTATTCTATTTTATGTTTGGAATTCTGAATTCAATATATTTAAACCAGGTAAAATGTTATTATTAGAAACTGATTATGAAAGAAAAACAAACCAATAGATGATTTAAATAAATTCAACATTTTCTGCTAATTTTGTTATTATATTAAGATTTAATGCATAAGCCTACAAGGTTTTGAGTGGCTTCAAGTTGGAAAGGTGTTATCAGATGGGACGTCTTTTCTACAGAGATATTTATAAACTTGGACTTGTTTGGCGAAACAGTAATTTTGGCATCAAAATACTTTGAAAAACACACACAAAGTAAGCAAGTCCTGTTTAAATTTCTTGTATGGTATCTTGTATGGTATTACCAAAATATTGCCCAGATGGTGAGTCTCTCACATGGTACCTAACAAAAGAATATATGTTTGTTTGGGCTGACCTAATTCCAGCAAAAACTTTTCAGTGTCTCATTACTGTAAAAATGTCATTGTACGTTGCAGTAGTTCCAGGATCTGTTATCATTCTAGAATGCTCCTTTGAACTTTTTCATAAATATGCCTCAAGAAAAATAAATTGGGCTCATGCCCAGGCTTATGCCTCCTTAGTGTTAGGCAACCTCAGTTTCAAAGGCCTGGAGAAGAGTCTCCTGGGCATCTTTGCCATCCAGCCACCTGCAGTGACAGATGTATCACTTCAGCATTTGGAGATAAGAGCACTGTTCTGTAGCAGGACCTCAAAACAGTGGCCTGGCCTAGCTCACAGCTTGAATTGCATGTTTCTTTGGGGAAAAACAAGAAAGCCTTTATCACTGTGTATATAAGTGGATTAGGCCCGTACAGTTTATTTACATCTGCGAGAGATGTCTAATCATCAGAACGCACACACACACAAAAAGAGGGGAGAAATGGATCCTTAATGAGGTGAGAAAAACAGCCTTTCTGGGGATGCTGTGCAGACACGTGTACGGCTGGGCTGTGTCAATACCCCTTCCCATCCCTATGACCCTTATAGGAAGACATTGTAGCAGGCACACAGTAGTGCGAAGTAAATATTTGTATGCCCTGAAACAAAGAAAAAAATGAAGGCAGAATTCTTGAACATGTCGCTTTAGCCGTTTAAATTCGGAGAAGCTGCTACTCTTTGTGCTATTGGTTTGCTCCATGAGGAGCTTTATATTTTCAGAGTTTAGATCTTTAGATTTTAATAGTAACCATGTGGTTTGTATTAAACTTTAAATAACTGCTTATACCTTGCAATAAAAAGCTTTGGGTGCTGAATGATAAAGCTTAGGTTTTCCCACCATTTGGACAGTTTTGGAGATGATTAGTCTAGAGGTGATTTGGAAGTAAAATTATTTGCTAGTTGAACTGAAACTTCGAGTTTTTTCATTGAGTTCAGTGTAGATACAAAAGAGCCTTCTTTAGAATCAGAAGTTGAAAACAGTTTTTAAAAAGGATTGCTCTAAATAAATACCTTTATTGGAAATCCCTCCTGAAACGGGTTTTTATTACTAGACGGGAAATTGGCAAAGTAGCCTGAAGAATCTGAGGGTACATAAACTTTTAGATTAAAGGAAAATATATTAACTGCTCAGGGGAAGTACTGCTTTTTCCTAATGTCACATTTCTTTAGGTATAACACTGAGTAACATAGATGTGGAGGAAGTATCACACCAAACATAAACTGTTAGAGTATGCATGAGAAATACAGCTGTGCTCTGACTCCTGACACTGTCTGCCGTTCTTTATGGTTCTTTTTTTTAAACCATATTTCCCCTGAAATAGGTGGTAAAAGCATAAGCATATGTGAGTGTACATGCATGTGTGAATGTGTACATGTTTGTGTATGTAAAGTGATAATGAAGCTTTATCAAGATTGCTGTGGTCAAAAAAATAATATGAATTTAGATTACTTCTTTTTAACAGAATAGTAGAGTCTGAAAGTTTTGGTTAACGTAAGTAAGACTTGCATGAGCAAGGTTGTGAAACTCTTAAAAAGAAAAAAAATGCTTAATTTGGTAGGTTATTTTTTTTTTAATATTCTGATGTATTGGATAATGTGGTAGGCATACCTTAGTAACTTCAGTTAATTGCCTATTCCAAGTATGAAGATGGCTAAGGGATAATTCTGTCTATGAACTCACAGTCTTTGGGGGTGTCAGGATTTTTCTCTGAGAAATCCTGTGAAAACTGAACATAGGCCCTTGGCACACCAATTTGTCCAACTTTCCACCACATCTGCATCGATTTACACTCACCCCATGCTCTTTTTTTCTCTCCATCCCTACACGCACTAAATAAAGCTACGAAGGATTGCAAACCTCTGTCCTGGTTGACTCCTGGAGACTCATGGCCCCTATCCAGTGCTGAATAATAATGCTGCCCCACTAGGTCATTAGAGCTGTTGCTTTCCCTGGACTTTGGAAAAAAATCAAGAAAATGAAGGATCGTTTTAGTAGCATTTAGGATCATTCTCTAAAGTTTAGGAAAAGTGACAAATATATAAAAAGAAGATTGCATCTCTCCATCTAAAAATGAACAAAATTGCTGTTATTAACCCAGATATGGCTTTTTAGCTGAATTCCTTAAATTTGAAGACAGGAATTTTGATGTGAACAGTATGGTCATTTATATGCACATAAAGTATATCAACATCATAGGCAATGGTAGTAGAAAAGAGGAATTCTAGGTGATGGTAGGAAAAGAACGCGAAGGTAATAGATGATGCCATAGTTTGTTGGCAATTCATATCACAAGATTTTAGGATGAATATTGAGTTCTTCCAACCATATTATAATCTCAGTCTGTGGAAGACTGTTGCCATGTCCCATTATTCCGCTGCTTGCTCTCTGCATGGGATTCGGTGGCAGGAGTGGCCGTCCTAGCCTGGCAGAGCTCCTCCTGACATTAAAAGTGTTAATTTAATAAGTCTGTGGAATTACATATGTGGTTTCCTCTCTATGAGAAGTTACTTGGGGTACAAGTCCTTACTGAGCCTGACTTGAACTCTAGGGGATTCTGTTTGGCTTATGTTCCTTGTCATTGGAAGTGCTAAAGAAAAGACTGTTTAGGTGCTTGCAATAAATGAAATTTAAAGGACCATATCTGGATTATCACAAGGAAAGTTAACTGAATTGTTTGAATGTCACATTGGATGAAATTTGAAAGGAACTTAATATTGCTAATTACATTTTCTCAAAAAAGCAAATGTCTTTTTTTTGCTTTTCATTTTTATAGAGTTAGGAAATGGGATCAATTTTAGGTAGTCTTTCCATGAGGAAGATAGCCAGATCGCCGCTTGTCTGAATTCCATGACCATATCCCAGTGCAAAATAAGGAGCCCTATTCCTCTAGTACCTGCGACTCCTGGGTTAGGCACTTTCTCACTCAGACCTCACAGGTGGTGGTGGTGTTGGGTTGGCCAGAAAGATCCACTTCAGCTCCCTGAATCAACCCCCTGGGGAAGGGAACTCAGTCTAAGGTGACCAAGGAGGCAGGGTTGGGCAAAGGGTTCTTGGTGGGCAGGTGATGACTCATCATGGAGAGAAAAGAAGGTCTTAGTGATGGATAGACATACCCTTAAAAGAAGACCTGAGACTTTGCAATTCCAAGATGGTTATTGTTACCTGAAGTGCTTTTTAAAAATTTTGTATAGATGTATATGTAGTATAAGATATAGTAGACAAAAGTACAGGTTTTTCAAAAGTAGTGAAAATGGATGAAAACTGGGTCAATGCAGGGTTTATGGATTACACTAATATTTTATAATGATCCAGAAATACCTTGCAGGTTATGATGAAAAAGTGAGCTGCCTTCAGAATCTAGTGAGCAGAGGTATTCAGAGGAAACACTTGTGGGAGAAAAACAGCAAGCATCTACTCATGAGAGTAGTGCTTTCTCATTAAAATAGAACAAAAAGTCTTGACAGGCAGTTCTCAACATACAGTAGCCCATAGTGGTTTTACAGTTTACCCCTGAGGAGCCCTCAAAGTCAGCCTGCTGCAGGAGTATCCCTCTCTGTCTTCATCACGGGGCTCCACTTTCTCCCTGCTGGGACATCAGTGGAGGAAACATGGTCCTGGAATTCCCCATTGGTTTCTAGAGTCCATTTTCCCATAGACAGGAGGGTGGCTTGGCCTCCTGGTCTGCCCTGGGAGTCCAGTCATACTGTAGAACATTTTTTGTATAAAAAATGCAATCTAAGCTTCAAAAACTGACTTTTAAAAGGAGCACAAGCTTCTGGACACTAGAGGTTGCCTGTATGCCAGGCTGAAATGGAATTTTATATCTCCATTTAAAAATGAACCAGGGAATTCCTGGTTAGGACTCAGTGCTTTCGCTGCCGTGGGCCCGGGTTCGATCCTTGGTCAGGGAACTAAGATGCTGCAAGCTGCACGGTGCAGCCAAAAAAAAAAAAAAGAACCACATTGTCATTATGACCGTAAACGTGGCTAATTCATCTGATGTTCCCTGAATTTGAATGAGGGCAATATAGTCATTTACATGGGTTGCATGAGCACACTTGATCTTTCCTCCACATCCGTTTTTAATTGGGGAGACACTAGTTTAACATTTCTCATGAGTTCCAGCAATACATATCTAAATAGGTTGGGGCTCCTAGTCCGTCAGGGTCATTTCACAAGGTCAAGCAGTCCCTGTTTTTCCCCACCTGACTCGCAGGACGTGTGGCTCCTTATACATATACCTTCAAGGGCAGTGAACATAGGTAGAGACACAGGTCCTGTGCTCTGAAGTAAACTAGCTCAGTGACAGATACATCACGGGAGACTTCCTGTTTGTTCTCACCTCTCTTTCCTGGGCAGCTTCAGTAATGGCTGCTTTTAAGAATACTGACCCAAAAGAGGGTTGAAGGGGGTGGGGAATGGCGAAGAGAAAAAAGTAGCACTGTTGGAAATAGTGTTTGCCCTACACGTTAGCCAGTGATCCACATGCTTAAGCCATTAATGAAGATGCCATAATGAAAAGGTTAAAAAAGAGAAGGGAGATTTTCTTTAAAGATGTTTATTTTTGCTATTTCAAAAGAGAAGCATAAAAGTGGTCATCTCGGAAAAAAATAAGAACTTTGCAGGATGTCTTTCTACATATTTTGAGCCTTGGTATTGTTCTGATTTTGAATTACCTCTGGGCGAGGAGGAATATACTGTAATCCTTTTGGTACTTAGAGCTGTAAGGGTATCCAACTGTCCCCAAGTGAGTGGGCAGGGGGATGAGGGATCCTGGGGACTCGTTAGTCTCCAGTTTTGCATGATGCCGCGGTGGCAGCTGCGTTGCACCCGCTCAGTGTGCAGACTGAATGCATGAGCCCCCCTGCTTGATGCCCCACATAAAGCCAGACCACGGGGAGGTTGCAACTAACTTTCGTTGTTGCCTTGTAGTGTCTTGCTGGTTCTTTCTTTTCTCTTTTTAAACATAGGAACCTCTTTTTAGGAGACCGGACACCGTGAGCAAGGCATTTTAACTTGCTTACTTCAAACTAAGCTAAGCTGCTGCATTTGCTTAACTAACCCAGGCCTGTGTCCATTCTCCCTTGAGTGTACTGTCTTACTGTGCACTCAGGTTTTCAGCTTTCTAGGTAAGAAAAATGCTTGTTCCAGAGTAGGGTAAGAGCTCACACCACCAAGGCAGCAAGATAACTGAGAAGAGCAAAGGTGTTTTTTTTGTTTTTTCCACTTTGACAAAAGCTGATCCACTGATATAGAACTCTCAAGTTCTGGAAGGAAGTAGCTATAAGACCTGCAGAATTTTTCTTAGTTTTGCTAATAGCCCCCTAAGTGGGAGAGCCTCCCCGGAATAATTTACATCTAGTTAAAATTAGCCATGTCATTTACTTCTGAAACAGACAAATTGGGCTGCCCTGGCTTTCTGTGATTTACAATGAACACCTTGAAGCTTCTTTTGGTATTCATAAATGAATATACACTGGCAGGGAGGTTGTACCAACAGCCAAAAGTGTGAGCTGTTCTGTGTTTCAATTTCAAGTTATTTGGGAAAATCTGCCTTGGGGCCAGTTGATTACTTTGCTCTGGAACTAGCATTGTTGTCATTATCATTACCCTTCTCTCGTCATGATCTGATTGATATTGTGGATTTTTCCCCTCTGCGTGCATCTTCTTTTGACGCACTCTGGAAGAAATGTCAAGAAGAGGAGGTTCGATCCTACTCAGCAAGGCCCCATCTGAATCAGCGGCACTGGATGAACGGCATCTCGCACTGTCGGATTCTGGGTATGACATACTTGCAGCATCGTTGCCGGAACTATTAAGTCTGTAAACAAAAACGCTGGGTGGTAATGACTACAGAACTAAAGTTGGGGTGACAGGGATGGGGTAAAAGAAAACTGTCCTTTTTGGAAATAATTTCAAAGAACCTCCTCCCACCACCTGTCAATAAAAGGGAGCAAAAGACAATGTTATAAAAAGAACGATTTCAGAATTTTTTTTTCCAATGAAAGGAAGAAGGAACAACAACAGAAATTAAGTGCAATAAAAGAACCATTAAAAAATAGCAAATGTTTTTTTTCTTTCCTCAGCCTGTTGGCACTTAATATCTTCTAAATGGTTTGGCATGATTTTTTTTTTCTTTTCCTACCAATGACACACTCCAGTGGCATGAAGATCAAAGGGTAAAATCTGCATGGCATATATACAACAAGCATCTAGCAAGCCAATCCACAGCAAAACCTGCAACTGAATTCCTAAGGTGAAGGTGACAGATGAGCCCACGGAAGCTGCCTGACCCCCAGCCCCCTAGTCTAGACCAGGCCACGAGGAGCTCCACACACCCCTGCTCTTGTTGGTTCACTTTCCCGTTGTCTTTTCTCCTGGACCGAGCATCCTTTGGAAATGGGAGCTGGAATTTGAACAATGAAGCTATTGTATAGTTCTTTTATAAATGTAAATATGGAAATAAGAGATTTTGACACATCGTTTTCACTTGTCTGTACTGAAATATTTCTCTTGTAAAGGTTCTCTGTAAATTTGAGTTTATTGTTTGCTCCCCATCTTTTTGGGTTCTTTTCTCTCTTTCTGTCTCTGTCCTTCTCTCTTGTAACATGTTGTACAGTGATTCTTTGGTTTGCTTAAAAAAAGACAGATGTGGCCACAGATTCAGGGATTTGGGGCACAAAACAGGTGCAATTAAAAAAATGAAATGCTTGAATGAGATGAAATGCTTGAAACCAAAAATAAACAAAGGGTGGGGGACACAAAGAACAAAATAACCCATATGAAAAGTATAAAAATTATGTAAATGCAAATATATGTACTAAGTCTCTAAATTTTTTTGGATGTCATTATAAACATATGTATATAATGTAAGAAAGTAGACACCCTCTCAAATTAATCACAAAAGTGCTAAGCTCACGGTTTTAGTTTTTGGTTCTGACAATTTTCTTTCCCTGTCTTTAGTGTGAAAGGAGGATACACTTAAAGCCTTAAATTAAAAAATAATTTTTACATGTTGAAAGCTTGAGGAAGAAGTTAAGCTTTCCATTTTATTCATATCTATTATCGTCAATATTTCATTCATGCTTTCAACTTCCTGCCTCAAAATATATACGGTAGATACCCTCTATAAAGCTGGTAATGGGGACAGAAACAACAATTACCTTCTCGTGAGCATTGTTAAAATAGGCTTTACTTCTGTGTGTTGTATTTTCAACAAACCTTGTTTGGCCCACAGTGTATGGCCAGTCCGTGGAATGTTGCGCTGGATTACAACAGAATTCTACTATATACAAATTCACATCCTTCTTTCCCCTCCTGGCAGATTTGCAGATGTAATCTGGGTTCCCAGGTCCCTCTAAATTTAATTCACTGTCATTGAATTCTTCTTCCATTTATGGTCAAGATAGCTTTTGTTCAAGTGTTAAGTATATACGTTCATAAAGAAATTTGGTCCCAGCTTTGTTTTGAATGTAAAATCTTGTACATGGTCCTTTCAGTGAGCAGCCTTCTAGAGACGAGTTTTACTGAAGGCCCCCAAAGAGCCCACACTTCTTTAATGTCCTGTTTTTAGAAACAGGACATCCAATTGTACTAGTCACGTCTTCATGACAACCAAATTAGTTGCTAGATTGAGCTTTAAATTCCTCTTCAGCGAGATTCATGACACTAGTCTCACCACTCTTGCTTGGACTTTGCAAAGGATTAAGTCCGAAAAATGTACTGCTTAAACAGTGGGGTTTTCCCCAGGTTATCTTTAATTGTGGAAGTATCGCAATCATAGAGCAGGAACCTTAATTTCTATATGCTACAATAAACCATAACCTAACATCTTAATCCTGTTACTGCTTTCTGAGTCCTAGGTGCTACACAGGTATGCAGTCTTTCTCTAGAACTAGCTGTATGTTTATATCGTACTAACAGGGCTACCTACGAGGTTTATCAGCCATACTCTTGGCTTCACAAGACACAGGGTGTATCCCTCTACCAAGCGGCATGGGCCCTTAGAGGAAGCTTGGAGGAAACTCAGATGACTCGGCATCTCTTCCCGTCACCACATTGTTTACATCTCTCTGTTGCTGGGTCCTATTCATTAGTGGATACTCAGCTGCTGCTGTCCACCGTACACATTTCACTGCTGTTCCAGAGGTACCACGGTGACTTAATAGATACAAAACCATGGTAGTGCAAACAAGTTAAATCTATGGTTAACTTTTGAGCATTTCACAAACGACATTGTAAATGTGCGATGTTATGTTTTAAATCAGACCACAGTGGTCCCCAAATATTATGTACATATGGCAAATGTCAGTGTAACTTTTTGTTACACTGGCAATTTCATAGGTAATGACACCTATGCTCCAGTGTTAAATTATTTGTGTGTATATGTAAAATACACAAGCTTTAAGCTACCTGTGTATGACTATGAAAGATAATGCAAACATACCAGTTGCGAACAGTGGATTATAGTTATTTTTGATGGTATTAGGTTATGTAGTTTCAAACTCTGTTGTATTTTCTCTTGCATATGCCATTCATTTGCTGATTCTTGTGGTGTGAATATGCCTTTTTATTCGTTTGAGCTCGAAACACAAGCATATCACTGTTTAATGTTACCCAACAAGAGTTAGTGTTAAGTGATGACAAGTTCCCATTTCACCTGCTTACTTTTGCTACATTAATTAATAACACATGGATGAGGAGATGTGCGCTGACTTCATTGCTCACCCTGGGATACTGCATGAGCCCATCAAATTAGAGCTACTCCTATTAGATAAATGAGCAGTACACATAAGTGCATGTTATAAAACATGAATCACATAGAGCTGTGGAGTTTTACCGAGTGGAATGTGTGTGGGTTTAGTTTCTGTTTTTCTTTTTTCACTATGCAAAGATGGGAAATGTACAAACTTCTCAAAGACTAGTGTCTGAAGAACTTTCCAAACAGTACTTGAACCCTTTCTTTAAAGTAATCCCATCATATTTTGTAGCATTGTTGCTTCCATTGTTAATTTTTAGTTTTAAATAGTTTCCAGTTTTTTAAGTGCACAACCTGAAGTTTTGTTGGAAGTTAATAAATTCATTCATACCTTGTTGGCTGTCTGTGGATGGAGATTCAGTAGTCGTTGTATGCATCTGTAGTCAAGTGTATATTAAAACTTTTGTTAACATTGAGTGTCGTAGCTTTTTACTTTGACCATTTTTCTTAAACCCTTTTTCTGTGTCCTCTTTTACTGTTGATTAAGTGGCTGTGCGCCTGACATGATCAAGAGTTTTAGCACTGGTCTCTTAATCAAAGGCTCACTAAAAATTTAATCGATCAATGGAGCAAAATAAAATCTCTGATTAATGATAAATAGATTGCTGATGAGGATTCAGTTCCAGTGGATTTATTGGAAATGCTTTGCTTTTAATAAGTCGGGGGGGGGGGAAAACACCTTAGGACTATATCATTACCACTTTTTTTTTCTTTAGTGTCTCTCTACTGGGTTTAAAGAGGGGATGGCTAGTCGTAGCATCCACACTTTTGACCTGGTACCATTAGAATCAAACTAAAAAGAAAAATAGAAGTATTTGGTTATCTAAATTGTATGATCAGAAACATTCAAAGAAGGAAGGTATTTCCTCACACCTCGCATGGGATTGGTCATCAAATGATATTCATTCTTCATGAAGGTCTCTCAGTGTTTCCTCTCCCTCCCCGGTGTCATGCTTTGGTGTGTGCTCAACAGCCACGTGTATCTCACGTGTAGCTCACATGTATGTACTGCACTAACACGGAAAGAGCCTAATCTGACCACATCATTCCTTTGGTAGAGTTGGCAGGAGCTCTTCATTTCCTATAGGATAAAGTCCAAACTTAAGAATGTAACTTAAAGTGCTGGCTGCCTTTCATGGCCTCACTCTTGTTTATTTTTCTAGTCTTCATCAATTCTCATCCTCCCATAGTCACCCTACTTACAGTTCCCCTCAAAGAGCCTCTTCTGCCCAGGTCTGAACAGTCTTATGTAAATGTTATGTCCACTCACCGTAGTTCATTTGTTTCTATGTCATTTCACGTAATAAAAGAAATATGAAACACTTGAAAGAACACGAATATTATACTTTAAATAAGAAAGAACATTAGAGTACAATTCATATTTGACTTTTAAAGGAATTATCTGATTTTTATATGTTTTCCTTTCTCATTCTTTTTTTGAGTTTGACATTGTATTGAATTCTCCTTGCTCCCTTGGTAACTGACTGTGAAAGGTGACCCAGAAACCAAACACTTCCTAGAAAATCGAACGGCAGCCCTAGAGTCAAAACTTTGATATGAATAAATAGGTAGATAATTCCTATGCTCACGACGGGATCCTAAGTAACTTTTCCAATTTAATGTAGGCCCCCTTTAGGTTAACATACGAAAGTTAGGGATTACTACTCATTAATTTATCCATTCGGCAAGCATGTATTAAGCCTCTATGCCAGGAACTCTTCCTGGGAATTGAAGGAACAAAAGAAAATTCTTGGCCTAAAGTTGTTCACAATTTAGCAGGGAGAGACATGTGTCGAAAATCACAAAATCAAAAACCTCTGAGCCCCAGGTGATAAGTAAACTAAACCATGTAGGAAATGAATAGAAGAGAACTGATGAGGGAAGAGGGATGCAGGAAGGCTTTCCAAAAATGAGTGTTGAACTATCTTGAAAGATAAGTTCACTAGTCTAATAAAGTGGGAAACACTCAAGGCACGGGAAGCAGCATGCTTCAAGACCCAAGAAGAAGAGCTCAGACACTTCGGGTAAGTAGTGCTAAATGTCTGTTCCCTTCCACCTGGCCTGTGCTCCCTTCCCTTTTGCTAGCCCGCCAACCCCCCTCTCCCATCCCAGCCCCCACCTTCTTCTCTCCTTCCTACCTCTCCTGAACTTGATCTATGAAAATTGTACAGTGTTGTGCCAGGTCTCGAGGACACAATGACTCTGAGCTCTCAGTCTTTTAACTGTAACATTTAACTTCGATGTGGTAAGTGCCCAATAGACGTTAAGTAATTAAGTGCCTCAGAAGAGAGGAGGGAGACTCTGTCCCTGCCCTTGAGATCAAGGAGGGTTTCACAGAGGAGGTGGCACTTGAGCGAAAGGCCATGTAGTTGGACCTTCAAACCATGATCACATATTGTTCTGTTTTTCTTTCTTTTTTTTTTTTCGTTGTTATGTTTAACCAGGGCTGATTTTGGTTGACAGAAGGAAGTCCATCTACAAATGCTGTGGGAGTAGAATAACCTGTAATATTCAGATCTAGTTTTCTGCTTCAGATACCTGGGTTTCTTCTGCTTGAGTGATGATGATGATTATGAGGTTCTCCGTCAAAGCCTTATATTTTTAGATATTTTTCCACTGATGAACTCATCATGGATCAGTCTTTAGTACTTGGGGCTGTCATTAATGACACAGAGGGCTTCTTGACCCGACCTGTAAACCTTTAATATTTTCTTAGCATAAAAATCCCTGGCTAATCTCAGTCTGGCATGAGGGGGTGGATAAGAACCATAAATGCTTTTAAAGCAACATTTAGTAAGTCCTTCAGTTAATGAGGGGTCAAAATCATTTTCCAATTTCAGCTTCACTTCCAGTCCACCAAAGTTAGCGTTTATCTATCTTTTATGCCTTGGAGAGAAGGTTAACCTTCCTCAATCTTTTCAAAAACCTATTAGCCTCTCTGACTCCTTGACTAGAACAAGTTATTGGTCACGTACCTGACTTCCGGAGAGAACGGAAATGCCATGATCCCTCATTACCTGAAAGTAGTTGTCCTGCTGGGATCTGCTGATGCACCTTTGCCAGCTGATTTTGTGAGCACGCACACTTGCCCTGGTGTGGCTGCAAAGGCTGCACTTGTGACCCCATAGAGTTCGCTCATGAGAACATTTATCTGACTGTGATGATCGCTGAAAGCCAAATCAGCCCGGTAAATTGAATGGTCCTACAAAAACAAGGCAAAACAAAACGGAACAGAAAAATCTTCATCCTGAATGATCAGGAGGGTATCAAGAGTTCTTCAGATCTCTTTGGAGCTGTAAATAGCTTCCAGCCTCAGGAGGTAAATGAGCTTACAGCAAAGCTCCCTGCTTCTTCAGACCCAAGTGTCAAGGAGAAAACTGAAAATGGTAAATGACATCAGGGAGGCCTCTGCCCTACAGCAAGAGACAGCGCTACCGCTACCGGGCCAATGTCACTCCCATAGAGATAGTGAATGGACGGTACTCAGTAGGTTTAAACTGCTTTTCCTACATAGGTGAAATGGCTGTGAAGCAAGGGTGAACTGTTTAACGTCTGCAGGAGCCAGTTCCCCAGACAAGTAGGACAACTCAGTCTAGGAGATGAGAGCGTGAAGGAGCCTGAGCTGAGCCGGAGAGTACACACCCTGTCTCTGTTCAGCTCCAGCCAATGGTCACCGTGTGGAAAATTGGACCCTTGGTTGCCCCTCCCATTTATCTTTCTAGAGAAGCCCTAGGTCCAGATATGTATCTAAAATTTCCTATTTTTTAAATCATGCAGCCAATTCATATTTCAAAAACACTGTGTGGATAAAGGCAGTGCAAACAGAACTTGTCTTTGCACAGGACTGCGCCTATGGCCCCTAGTGGGCCCAAGTTCTGCATCAAATAATGAGACGTTTTCACGTGTGGCCCCTGCAATCGTCTGATAGTTCCAATGAGTGCGCAGACGTGGCCTTGACCCCAGTCAGGGCTGCAGGTGGCTGTGTGAAGGGTCACAGAGGCGTTCTCATGAGTTGCCACTTATATGTCAACTTACTGCTGTTTCATGTGGATGTGAAAGCCACAGAGGATCAAAGACAGCCTGCCTGAAGCTACTTCCTTTTGGTGGTGCTTCGTGTGCTAAGCTTATTCAGATGTGCTCATCTGTGGGAGATGAACTGGTCCAGTGTTGGCAAATAGGCGTGTCTCAATGCTTGCTAAAGCAGCTTAGTGGCTGCCTGGCTCCTAAGCCATATCTACCATTGGTTAGAGAGAGTTCTGAGGTTTCTGCCTATGTTTGTGGGCTGATTCTGCTGGGAACCGCTACTGGAACCACTGCTGCCGCCACTAGAAGAGAGTGGGAGTGTCCCAGTTTAGAGGATCTGTATTGTAATAACGTCACTCTCTCAATGTACATTCTGGCCATTTGTTAGAACTAGAGAGAGAGAGAGAGAGGATAGCAAGACCAAAGGAAAAGGTTAAAAATGTATTCCTACAAAATTTACTCCACCTGAGAAGGAATGTGGTAATCAGCTTGCAAGTCTGCAGGATGTCAAGCGAGAGAAGAAATGGGATTTTTCTGTTACCTCTGTTGAGTGAAACCATTTTCTGTTACAAAACTAAGTGAAAATTGACGTGAATGTCCCTTTTCATCCTACATTTTAAAAAACTTCACCGAGTCAACAAATAATACAAACGTCTACTAAATAAAAGATCTTTGCTAGATGCTGGGTCAGAAAATATGACACCCAGATACTGGACATTATTGTTTAGTACAGGAGCTGAGAATAGGGAAAGAATGAGCGTTTCTTTTCTCTTCTTTTCTTTTTTTATTGAAGTATAGTTTATTTATAATGCTTCAGCTGTACCGCAAAGTGATTCAGTTATTCATATATATGTATCTATTCTTTTTCAGATTCTTTTTCATTATAGGTTATTACAAGATATTGAGTATAGTTCCCTGTACTATACAGTAGGTCCTGTTGTTTATCTATTTTATATATAGTAGTGTGTATATGTTAATCCCAAACTCCTAATTTATCCCTTCCTACCCTTTCCCCTTTGGTAACCATTAAGTTTGTTTTCTATGTCTGTGAGTCTATTTCTGTTTTGTAAATAAGTTCATTTGTATCATTTTTTTAAGATTTCACATGTAAGTGATACCATATGGTGTTTATCATTCTCTGTTTTACTTAGTATGATAATCTGTAGGTTCATCTGTGTTGCTACAAATGACATTATTTCAAGAGTGACCATTTATGATAAAAGTGTCACACTAGGTAAAGGAAAAATAGGTAAACTACCAAGGGAGATCAGCAGAGGAAAATACTACTTCCTGCTTTGGGGTGTAGGGAGATCAACAAGATTCTCTGGATGAGGAAGCGTTTGAACTGATATCTGTATAACTGGTGAACTATGGACATATGGAAATGGGGAGAAAAGTGTTGCAAGTTAAACTAGGTAGATGTACAATTTCAGCTGAAATAACAAAGACCAAAAGGCCAGTAGCTTAAACAAGATAGAAGCTTTTGTCTCTCGCATGAGCCATCCAGAGCTAGTAGATGGCTCCACGCACCCTCCATCTTCTTGCTGTGAAATCCTTAGCACACATCTTGCCTCTCATGGAACAAATTCTCTGCTTCAGCTCTGATCAGCCTGTCTACCTTCCAGGAAGCAAAGGAAAGGAGGAGACTTGGAAGGCCTGGCAGTTCCTCTGGATACCAACCTGGCAGTTGCAAACATCACTTTTACTTTTCAGTTCCCATTTCCGAGCGGCCTTTTTATTCGCTTGTTGTAACAAATTCAGTATTTGTGAGAGTCTGGTCAGAAAAAGGAATATTCGTTTTTTTCAGTCTACCACGCAAGATGAGGGAAACCGAGTAAAAGTGCTGCAAAGAACACTGGGCTTCGTGGTGACAAACTAGTCACTAATTAGCCAAGTAATTGTGAATAGCTTTCCTAACCTATTTTTAAGGTCATAAAGTCCAAATATAAACCTGTAATTACAAATCAGCCTGATAAATACCCAGGTGTCTGTGAAAACAGAAAATTGAGAGTTGAAAAGTATGCTATGAGAAATTGGAACTTAGTCACACCTAGTTGCAAAGGAGACTAGAGATTTGACAGGGGTGGAGGCATATTATTACTAAAGAAAAAGTTTAGAAATGGGCACTGAGAGACAGCTCTCAGCCTGCCACTGAACTTATAGAAAAGTGCCCTTGGGCAGGTGCATGATGCACTGCTCAGATCTGCTTGGAGAAATAAAGAGATTATTTAAAGGGTTTATTCCTCTATCTGCTGGGAGTGCTGTTGGAAGGCAGACATCAGCTGTTGGCCCTTTTGGAGGTTTCCCCTAATGAAGAAAACTGCCCTCAAAGTAGGCTACATCCAAAGATGAATCAGTGTGGGTTCCTCAAGGCCCAGCCTTCTCACGCCAACACAGGACCAGACAGGTTCCAAAAACTCCTCCTGTGTTGGGCCTTCATGGAAGCTCATCTTCCTCTGTCCAGTCCTGCTTCCTTATGACTCCTTTCACAGCTGTAGAAAAGCACTCCCTAATAAACATTCTGTCTGCTAACCTCTGCCTCGGAGTCTGCTTCCCAGGGAACCCCATCTGGGACAGTCACCAAGCGACTGGTTTGATTTGGAGCATAGAGTGTATAAAAGGGACAGCAGGAAGAGAGGAATGACCTGAGCTCCAGGTAAAGTTGTAGAGATCTTGAGTTGTTGTGCGTGAGCTTTGCTGCTGCAAGCAGGTTTCTGAGGCTCAGAGGAATGGAAGCTGTCCAGCAGCAGTATATACGATGGACTGTGGGTAAGAGAAGCAGGAGGTGGGCAAACCAGTTAGGATACCAGGGTCACACCACAGATCCAGGATAATGAAGAACTGAAACAGGGCTGTGGAAATGCAGAAAGGAGTGGGACAGATCACACAGGTAGAATCAAAAGAACTGGGCAGCTGGTTGTGGAACGTATGAAAGAGAGAAGAGTAAATGCTAAAGGCCACGTTTGATATTTGGTGATTAGGGGACCGTTTTTCCTCAAAAACATTTTAAGGAGGGACTTCCCTGGTGGCACAGTGGTTAAGAATCCACCTGCCAATGCAGGGGACATGGGTACGAGCCCTGGTCCGGGAAGATCCCACATGCTGTGGAGCAACTAAGCCCGTGTGCCACAACTACTGAGCCCACGTGCCACAACTACTGAAGCCTTTGCACCTAGAGCTTGTGCTCCGCAACAAGAGAAGCCACCACAGTGAGAAGCCCCCGCCTCACAGAAACTAGAGAAAGCCTGCGCGCAGCAACGAAGATCTAACGCAGCCAAAAACAAAATTAAAAAAAAAAATTTTCCTCCTCAGGTTAATAAAAATACCTTTAAAATTTCTTTTGAGGAAAATTGGGATGATTACACTTAAACAAACTTTTGACCATATCTCTGTGTAGCAAAAAATGAATTTAAAAAAACCTCTTGGGGCTTCCGTGGTGGCACAGTGGTTGAGAGTCTGCCTGCCGATGCAGGGGACGCGGGTTCGTGCCCTGGTCCGGGAAGATCCCACATGTCGGAGCGGCTGGGCCCGTGAGCCATGGCCGCCGAGCCTGCGCGTCCGGAGCCTGTGCTCCGCAACGGGAGAGGCCACAACAGTGAGAGGCCCGCGTACCGCAAAAAAAAAAAAAAAAACAAAAAACCTCTTACTTCCATGACTATAACCATAGATATACTATTGTGGGCTGAAACTGAAATTGTAAGCATTCAGCATTTCAGAAACAAGAGATGAGAACGACACTCCCATACTTATTAGGAGCCGAATATTGATTTGTCAGCAGAGTAGATATTTATTAATAACATCATGGTAGCTCTCCGCAGAAAAATATAATTCCTGAGCCATTATGACCTAAGGTGGAACACAAGAAAAGTGGTAACTGTTCTTGAGTCTCAAAACTACATTTTCAATGCCACGCAGAGAGATAAGATGCTTAAGGCATTTTATCAGGCATTTGGTATTTTGAGAAATGTGAGTTGAACCTAAGAAACAAAAGGAGCCAATCCAAGTAGAAACTCATGGTTACAGGTAATCAAAATGGCTCTATACTTCACTGAGGTCTCAGAAAGTTGTCTAACCTCTCCTTTCTTGGTGATGTGTTACCTGGAGCCACATTTCATTAGTTATGGTTAGAAACAAAGAAATAATTTTTTCTTTATTAAAGTTAAAAAAAACTCTGAGAAAGCCTTGTACTCAAATATTTATATGGACCAAACATTCAGATGAAAGGAGGAAAATGTAGACATTCAGTCCATTTTTGCTTTGTTCTCAGGGTCTATACCGACTAGGTAGCTGCCGATATGAAATAAAAAGCCTTTGACTTTTTACAGACAAATGAACTACAGATGAATGTTTGTGGAAGAAATCCTTTGACTATCAAAGTTTGTAGGATTTCCAGTTAGTTACCCAGAAAGGCAAACAATTCATATGTCCACAAATCACATAACACTTATGTTAGCAGACTATTACAAATATTTTGTGACATAAATCATCTCTCTGTTTGGGTGACTTTCCTGCAATAATTTGAGAGTTAGCTAAATAGCTTTGCAATTAGTTTGGTTAAAAAGCTTTATATATATTTACTTTTATTATAGTGAAAGAGAAGGATAAGTATTGAATTCCTTGCACAAAAAAGTGATTGCCATCTAAAACTGAACTTCTTGCACAAAAAGTGGTTGACAGCTAAAAATGATGTTGACATCTTGCTTTGGAAACAAGAGATTTTGTTTCTATCATGGAAAAATTAAACCCTGAAAGCATCCCTAGCGGAATAATACCAACCCCTCATAACACTGTCCTTCCTCTTTTATAGATTCTCTGAGGGCCTGAGAACACATTAACCTTTCTATTCAATGTGAGAGAGACTGTTCTACACAATGTGTTAAATGGGGCTAACCCTTGTTCTGGGAACCATTTCAGAGAAAGGGAGAAGCGTGGTATCAGAAACCTACTGACATCCTGGTTCTGGGCACTGGTTGAACTACGGTGATTTAGAAATGAAGTGGGTCATATTTGTAAATATGAGTTTTCAAAAGTGGTGAGAGACAGTTTGGGTCTATTAGCAGATGAGCATGACTTTTCTATTTTGTTTGCTCGGATTCTCTCCCGTGGTCTAAGGTTTTCTGCCTGAAACATTTGTAACTGGGGAAGGTAAGGTAGGGGTTCAACAGTCTTTACAACCAGCAGGACACTAGAGCATTTCCAGACCGGCTGGGCATTCAATAAATTGTTTAATGCAAATGCTTCCGGTGTGTGGTTTGTTACTTGATCTTTCTGGTCTTGAACTGGATCGATGCAATGGTTGTATAATAGATCTTTTGGACAATTCTCGCACTTATGCCAGTTACCTAGTGAGGAAGAGGTATTGAGCTGGAAACTCAAGAAATCTGTTCCAAAAATCAAATTTCTTTTTCTGCTGGTGATGACAACCTATGTTCGGTATCAAGGGCAGATGTCATGTTTGAGAGCAGAGGGGGTCAATTTTCTGATAGCAGCTCTGGATCAGGCTTACAAGCTGAAAAAAATCACGAACTTATATATGAGAATTTGTGAACTTCTCACTAAGATTTAATCAATGACATTGCTGATGTCGCACATTGGTTGGAGTCTAGATATTTTCTTTTATGACTATTCATTCAAAGCCATGTGTAAATGGATGCCCCAAGATGTGTGTTAGGTATGAAACTTCGTCAAAATATGGGATCCCAAGATAGGATGGATATACATATACATACATACAAACATAGATATGTGTATATATATTTGAATATGTAATATGCTCTTCTAAATCTATACCTATAAAAATTATGTATAAATTTAAATTCCCCTAGGATATCACCCTCAGATATGTCAGAAGCATGGGTCCTGTTAAAAGAAATTTACTCTGCTTCAGCAGGTGCTGGTCATTACAGGAGAGGTGGTCACCTCAATTTCTGCAGGGGTGAGGGGAGGGTTAAAAAGGAGCCTGATTGCAGAGTGGCTGAATGGTGAAGCAGTGTGTGCTCTCCACATATTCTAGTAGGTTTCAGTAGCTTCAGGTATGTGTGACTAATGACACATGAATTTGGTCGATACAAGTGAATTTTATAAGCATAAGGGGCTGACGTTTTGTTCTAATGAGTACTGATGCAATCTCAAAGCTTGCATGGATTGAAGATCATAAAAAGTTAGAAGTCAGGGGCTTCCCTGGTGGCGCAGCGGTTGAGAGTCCGCCTGCCAATGCAGGGGACACGGGTTCGTGCACCGGTCCGGGAAGATCCCACATGCCGCGGAGCGGCTGGGCCCGTGAGCCATGGCCGCTGAGCCTGTGCGTCCGGAGCCTGTGCTCCGCAACGGGAGAGGCCACAGCAGTGAGAGGCCCGCGTACCGCAACAGCAACAACAACAAAACAAAAACAAAAACAAAAAAACCTCCTCTCTGCGCAGGAAGATGCCGTGGATGGACCCTCATATCTCACTGTCCCGACCTCACTCCAGAGAAGGATCACAGGGATGAGACTGGTGATAAAAGAGAATAGTGACTGTTGTCATCCTTAGAGGGACTGGATTTCAGGGTAGGGTGTGGTATGCTTGTGATTTCCTTCCTTGTTTTATTAGCACTATTAAATTACTAGGTGGTCTAATAAAAGACATCATAAATAACCAAAATATTCTACTATTTTTGCGTCATTTGTTTTCTATACGGAATGAAAACATGAGCTTAAAGTATTTTCTAAAATAACTTCCATAGATGATATGGACTTATAATTTTTTTTACTTGAAATTTAAGTAAACAGAATGGGATTAAGCGTAATCCTTTGTTCTTGATATAATCTATCAGTCCCTTGGCCTTTTGTATGCAAGTATGTACTTATTTATTCACCTACTTGTTTATTTAAAATCCTATAAAAATATCTATGAATCTACTACTCGGTGTGATAATTAGAGCATTGACAGTAGTTAACATTATCTATGAAACTTTTCCATCTTATCCATTGGACTCTTCTCTCTTCCCTTCTAATGTAATTACTTCTAATGTAATTACATTAGACTCATAATAATTTCATTGCCATCTGAAAACATACCTAGCTTTATAATTTTACATATTTCTAATACATATGTTGTTTGGTTTTAGTTATTTTAACTTTATAAAAAAGGTATTGAAATTTTATATGTAATCTTTGGAGACGAATTTTTCCTTCTCAACATTATATTTATAACACCATACATGGTGTTCCAACTAGCTGTACTTCATTTTAACGCCTGTGATAGCAATTGGGTGAACATACTACAACTTATTTATTTATTTATTCCCTATCTTTTTGGCATTTGAATAGTTTCTGGGTATTTTCCATATGAATGGTATCTAAACATTCTCATATATATTTATCAGTGTACAAGTGAAAGAATTTCTCTGGTGTTTATACTGACGGGTGTAATTGCTTATTCATGGGGTATATCAATGTTTAAGTCCTTTCTACAGTGATTGTACCACTTTTAATTCTTAATTTCAATAATTTTCTAAACTCCAGGATTTCAAGACATTTATTCAATTAATAGATTATTACCACCAATCATAGAATAATAAATTGGTAAAGCAGAAGAGAATTTTGAGATTATCCATTTGGACCCATTTAATTTGCAGAGAACATTGATATGTAGGAGAGTGGAAATTATTTGCTCAAAGTTCTAGAAAGAAGGGGCTTTCAGATCTAACACCAAGTAGATTATGCAACCATCATTGTATTCTTTTTTTTTTTACATCTTTATTAGGGTATAATTGCTTTACAATGGTGTGTCAGTTTCTGCTTTATAACAAAGTGAATCAGTTATACATCTGTTCCCATATCTCTTCCCTCTTGTGTCTCCCTCCCTCCCAGCCTCCCTACCCCACCCCTCTAGGCGGTCACAAAGCACCGAGCTGATCTCCCTGTGCTATGCGGCTGCTTCCCACCAGCTATTTCATGTTTGGTAGTGCATCATTGTGGTCTTAGCAGCATTCTCTGTTTCTCAAGTATGCAATGTCTGGTGAATAATATTAAACCTTCTATTTTTAAGGTAAAGAAGTTAAGATCTAAGAAAATAAAGATAAACAGCAGTGGAGTTATTCCAATTTAGATTAAAGTTGAATTTATTCAATGCACAGTTTTCCATCAGGTCACGTTGCCTTATGGGATTGACTTTGCTGATTGCTTCCCCAACAGCCATTCCCAACTCCCTGGGCAAAGTACTTTACTGTCTTACTGGAGCTCTTTCCCTCAGACTTACTTGTATCTATAAATGACCATGTAACATCTTTGTAGTCCATGAATTAAGACTTAGTCCACTGATGAAGGTCATAGAAATGTTTTTACTTTCTTGATTAAAAAGTAACAGATGTGTGGGGACTTCCCTGGTGGCGCAGTGGTTAAGAATCCACCTGCCAATGCAGGGGACATGGGTTTGAGGCCTGGCCCGGGAAGATCGCACATGCTGTGGAATAGCTAAGGCCGTGTGTGACAACTTCGGAGCCTGTGCTCTAGAGCCTGTGAGCCACAACTACTGAGCCTGCGTGCCACAGCTACTGAAACCTGCATGCCTACAGCCTGTGCTCCACAACAAGAGAAGCCACCACGATGAGAAGCCCGTGCACCGCAACGAAGAGTAGCCCCCGCTTGCCGCAACTAGAGAAAGCCCGCGTGCAGCAACAAAGACCCAACACAGCCTAAATAAATAAATGAATGAACTAACAAATAAATTAATTAACAGAAAAATATAACAGATGTGGCTGAGCTGAAACAACCCTTTCACCTACTTCCTGCCTTGAATGTAGATGTGATGTCTGGAGCTGCGGCAACTAACTTGTGAGTCCAAGGAAAGGTTAAAGGAATCATAGAAACATGGGCCTGATATCCTTGGGCCACTGAACTAACATCAGCAGCCACATGTTTCCAGGTTTCTTATTAGGTAAGAAAAATAAACCCCTTTTCAGTTAAGCTAATATATATATATATATATATCTGGTAGCTTAACGAATTCCTAGTTAATACACCATGTTACAAAAATGATCTCAAACTAGATTTTGAATGTTTCCCTTTTTCCAATGACTGAACATGAAAATCCTGTCACTGGATGAGCAATGTTTTTTCCCTCAGGGGAAATGATTTTATACTTTTATGCTTAACTTCTACTTTTAGATTATAGTCTTTCAATCAAAAACCCCATTTCAGAGGATGTGTCCATAATCACATCAAAGCAATATTTCCATTCAGCAAAAGCATGATTTTAAAAAAAAGGGGGCACCAAATAAAGAAAAAACAAAAAAAAAACCCTCTAAATTGGCTGACGGACATTTTGATTTCTTTTTCCAGACATGAAAAAGAAATTTCATCAGTGCAAAGTTGACTAATGACATTCACTACTCCAGCGTTGGGTTCGAAATGAGACTATTCTCATAAATAACTTCAACCAGTATTAATTAAGAAGTTATATGTGTGTTGGGCTCTAAAGCTGAGAGTAGTCAGACACGATTCCCAGTCTGAAAGAGCTTTGCTGCTGGTTAGGGTAGGAGGGGGATGGTGAGGAGAGACAGATAAGCATACATAACAAATAGAGTATAGTAAGCATATAATGGAAGTATGCACAAAACTGTGTAGGAATCTAGAGCAGAGTACAGCTAACTCCCCTAGACACACGCAGTCAAGGAAAATTTTCTCATCCCAGGAGCCCTTCTCATACTGTAAGATGTTTTATGCCTTCAACATATAGGTCTATGTTCTTATTTGTCCCTTCACAGATGTTTTCTTCTTGGCAGAAGTCCTTAATTGTCAGTAGACCTCTGGCTTTCTGAGCTGTAAATCCCTCTGCTCCACCTATTATGTTGACGTAGAGATTATATGTTGTTTTCCGATACTCCATCATAACTGAAGCCTTAGGGAAAAAAACTTACTGTTGCTAAAAGCTTAGATCTTGTCATTGTTGCCGTGGTATGTAAAACAAATAGAAAACAAATCACTTGTAGTCTTCTTTGGAAATGAGTAGCCCAAAAGATGGGACAATTCTGAAAAGCCAATACTTACAATAGTCACTCTTAAAGTGCTGGGGTTATTGCAAAGACATACACTCATCTCTTGACAAAGCCACAGGAATCCCTATGGGCTTTGCAACCTACTGGAAAGAATGGGCGAAAGATGAATGTATCTTGAGAAGTACCCTAGAAAGAAACCACCACTAAACGTGTTATCATAACCGTAGTATTTTCACTGTATAAGTAGGAAAAATATGAATGAACCATTCTTGTATTCCCGAGTAGCTTTCCTTTTCTGCACATTTTAGAATCAATGTCCAATATCATCTGACTACTTACTTCAACTTGTCCTTATGAATTTGATGACACTTAAAGACTGACTAATCCATTTATGCCAATGGGCATTCCAGGAAATTGTCCTTGTTTATTGCCATCTTCAAATGATGGAAAAGCACAAAAAAATGAGAGAAAGTAATTATTTTTACTATCTGATCCTAAATGTTAAAGAAGCACCCTATTCTTAAAGGCTGGCCCCATCATTTGCAAACTCATGCACTGCTGAAGATGCAAACTATCTATATAACTGCTCTCGAATTTCATTAAAATTAATCGGAAGTCCTTTTTTTTTTTCCCCTGGTACGCGGGCCTCTCACCGCCATGGCCTCTCCCGTTGCGGAGCACAGGCTCCGGACGTGCAGGCTCAGCGGCCATGGTTCACGGGCCCAGCCGCTCCGCGGCATGTGGGATCTTCCCAGACCGGGGCATGAACCCGTGTACCCTGCATCGGCAGGCGGACTCTCAACCATTGCGCCACCAGGGAAGCCCCGGAAGTCCTTTTTAATGTCTTTGAGAATTGCTTCCAGTGGCAAAAATCAGAAAATCTACCCATGGGTCACATCAGCTAATTGCGATTTACTTCTCCACTAGTCATTCTTTCAGCCTAGGCTGCAACCGCACAAAACTGAAACAACTCTCCGGATGACAAATGCCAGTCAAACCGGTTATTTAGCGTCATGTCATTTTAAATGACCCATTGGTTTCCTGACTATTTTTTAACAAGTCATAATGATGATGTAATGGATTGATTCCAGATGTAACTTGTTAAAATTATTCTGTCAGTGAGTTGTACCTGCCATATGCTCCCTCCCAGTTGGTATTGGGGAGCCAATAGGGGAATAAGGATAGACTACTGTGAAGAGAATAGAGAGTGACAGTCAGTGTATGTGTTTGTACAAGCACATTGTTTAGGACAGATAAATGACAATGTGTAAAGCTAAGTTTTGGAAACAGAACCATGTTCTAATTCTTACCAATTAACTTAAGGAAAATCCCTTAGCAGCAAACTGGGGGGAAAGAGGAGAATAAATGTGAGACCTTACATATGAAAATAATGTTTGGTAAAATGTAGGTGCTAATCAAATGTGTGTCATTGTTAGAGAGGGGCTAGCCTGTGGAAATGAAACCACAGGGATAAGATATCAAACTAAGCAAACTTATATGTTTAACAGAGTATTAAATGTTTCATTAAAATGATTTGATGGTGGCTTTCTTTTTATTGAAATGCAAGAATTAGTGTGCCATTTTCCTCTTGCAATTATTAGTAAGGTTCAGATTAAAGATACATATTTCTTTCCAAGAATCTCTCCAAATTGCCCTAAGCAAGGAATTCTAAATGTATGTTACAACAGAATATATAGTTATTAAGATCTTCTAAATAAAAATAATCATAAGATGACTACTTAAATTTCAAGTGCAAGTTGGTAAATGGTATTTAAGAGAAATGTTTAATCAAAGCAGTATTTTCTAGACTGGCATTATAAAAAGTTTTACTAAAGGTCGAAACTTCCAGTTCCAAGTAATTATATTGAAAAGAAAAGAAAAAAAGTATATGAGCAGACACTAGCTAGGCTTTTAAAAATATATATTTTTAAAGTCTTAGCTCCCATTGGCAAGAGTTGTCCTAGTATTTCTGGTTGGGATGGCAATGTCATACACCCTCAGCTGCTATAAAGCTGGGGTGACCATTTCAATTTATCATCTTATTATACTTATATCTTATTATTACTTATTATAGTACAGCTGGAGCCCAACTACAGTGGTCTTTACCTTCACTTCTCTTCAGCCACTCACTTCAGAGGCTGTGCTCAGAATACAGAGCTGCTCCACCTCTGAAATCTGAAGCCTGAATATCCCTCTTCCCCACTAGTACCTTTCAGTGTCCCCTTTTTTACTCCTCTTACGTGTTTTTTTCCTTCAACAGGGCTTCAGTTTTCTTCATTTCCAACCAGTCTTTCATCTTTCTACCTCTCGTCTCTTCTTTTTTTCTAACCTGTGTATACCCTTGATTCCTTTGCATCCCTCTCCTTCATCAGCATTTGCCCAAAAAAGTTCTAACACAGGACCAATATAATCATGACCGTTCTTTTCTCCTACATTCAGTCAGCTGAGCACTGAAGGAGAAGAATAATAACTGGCATTTAACAAACACTTTGCTATATGCAGCACCGTTCTAATTGCCTTGCGTGTATGAACTCATTTTACCCTCACTAGCCATAGGGAGATTTTTGCCCATTTTACACGCAAGAAAACTGTTTCGTAAGGGTTAAGTAACTTGTACAAAGTATTACATCAAATAGAAGACACCGTCAATTGTAGAGATCTCATTATCTGAAAAAAAGCAAAAGAAAATATTGCAATTCTGATTGTAAGGTGCCTTCAGCTGATAGATAAAACCTGATTTCAGTGGTGTTAAATGTGAAAATTTGCATCTAGGAATCAATCAAATATGACACATGAGGGAGATATGGCGCAAACCCAGGCAGTTTGGAGCTTCATCCACAAGCTATTCTGCCTCATAAAAACCAAACAAGCATGCAAAATGGTCTGTTACAAATTCATGGTCTCAAAAGTTGCCTGGGCATTTAGTACTTCCTTTAGTCTCTTTCTCTCCCTTCTCTTATCTCCTCTCTTCTTTCTCTTCTTTTCAAAGATTATTCAAAGCCTTTTCACTCTCCTTAAATTCCTTATTTAATACCTCCTCTCATTCACTTTTTGTGAACGACTACGGACCTTAGTTCATTAAGAAACTGAGACCATTGGTCACCATCTCTCTCAACTCCTGCTCTCCATCCAACATACCATACACAGATGTATCCTCCTTCTATCTTGAATTTAAACTCCTCCCTGTCTGTTGGTTTCTCTCCCTCAGCTTGTAAACATAACAAAGACCCAACCCCTAACCTCCTGTTCCAATTCTTCTCCCTCTTCTTTTCTAAACTTCGTAGAAAGTGTTTCTCAGGGGCTGTCTGCACTTCCTTGCTTTCCATTTCTGCCTCAGCTCACCATTTCTCCCCCAACACTCAGTCAAAATTGTTCTTAATAAGAAATTTGGTGACGTACTATTTTTTTAGAGCCAATGGAAAATTCTTTATCTTCATTTTACGGACTCCCTTTTCTGAATTTGTGTGCTGTGGTTTGTTTCTTCCCTCTGTGAAAATCTTTATCTCATTGGTTTCCAAGGCACCACATTCTCCTGGTTCCTCTTAACTCTACTTTTTAATCATTTAGATATTGACATTTCCCAGATTCTATCCCTAGGTTACTATTGTACCCACTTTACATACTTTCCTATGAGGTTTTGAACTATTGCCCACAGGTTGACAAAATCCTGAATTTAGACTTCTTTCTTGAGCGCTAGGTGTGTGTTTATCTTTAGTTCCCTCTTCTTCCTTGACTATTCAGCTTCTCCATTTTGATGTCAGTCATCTCAAACTTAACGTGCTGAAAAGTAAATTCTTTTTTTTTTATTAGTTTCAGGTGTACAACATGGTGATTCAAAATTTTAGTCTGTTTGAAGTTATTATAAAATATTGGCTATATTCTCTACACTGTACAATATATCCTTGTAGAAAAGCATATTCTTGAGTTCCCTTTCCCAAACCTATTCCTCAAACCATTTTTCCTCTCTCAGCTGATGGCTCCAAACCTCCATTTGCCTAGCCCCCAAAACTTGAAGCAATCTTGAATTTTTCTCTTTTTCTTGCACAATACATCCAGTCTATCAATAAATCCTGTCCTTTCTACCATCAAAATATATTCAGAATCTGATCACTTACACCAACTGTACTGCTACCACCCTTATCTAAGCCACTATTACATCTCATCTGGATTATTGCAGTAGCTCCTAACTGGACTCCCTGCCTCTGCCTTTGCTCCCCTCTAGTCTGTGTTCTACTGAGCAACCAGAGTGGATTTCTGACCACCTTTCTGACCTTATCTCCTACCACAATACCCAGAAAACACTCTTATCACACCATGTATGTTCCAAGGCAATTATGCTTCCCCTATGCTCTACCTGGAGCATTCTCTCACATACATATGCACGACTCACTCTTTCACATTAATAAATCTTTACATAAATATCTCTTCCTCAGGAAGGACTTCTCAATATTCCATATAAAATAGCTCTTCCCCCATTATCCTTTCCTAGTCCCACTTTACTTTTTCTTGGTGATCCTTCGTTTTTTTCGTACCATAACTGACACATTACACATATAATTTTCCTCAGGCTTCAGGATTATAAACACTCATTATTGACTCATCACACTATTTGTTTATTTAATTAACTAGTTGTGTGTTTGCTTTTGATACACAGCTGTAAACTCATCATTTAACCCAGAAACTAGAAACACAAATCATTATCCATATATAATTTTTAAATTAAAATATAAATTTTCTTCTCCCACCCCCACTACAGTATAAGCTCCATGAGTACAGGGAATTTGTTTTATTCCTTCTGTGTGCACAGCATCTAGAATAGTGCCTGACACACAGGCACTTGAAAATAAAGTAAGCACTGCATATTTATATACCAATATTTTCAAGGGTAGTGTAACTTTCAACATGTCTAAAACCAGAATTAAATCCCCACATCTTTACCTCTGTTCTCCTTTCTCTCTCTGCACTCCTTCCCTTGACTTCCCTTCTTCCTATCACTTGACGATTTTCCCCAGAAGCACAGGACTGCTCCCTCCCTGCCTTTGATCGTGCTAACTTCCCTGCCTGAAGGAGACCATCCACCCCCCCCCACCCCCGCACCATGGCTACAGGAAAACTGTATAACTTTTTCTTCAAGAAGGTCACCAGTCACCTCCTCAAACACACTGTCTCTGCCCCCTCCTTCCCCTTTTCCTTTCTCAGGGTTCTCCCACACCAATCTCTATCCCTTGTGTTCACACACTATGCTTCTGTAATTATCTTCTCCAAGAAGCTGAGAGCTCCTTGAAGTTCAGGAAGCAAGTTGAAGCCCTCATTTATGATCTTTTCCCACTTCCTCAGAAGATAAATAGAAGCAGACATTAGTATGTTCAGTTCACAGATTAAGAAACTGATTTCAGAGGAAGAGAAAAAGCCTAGAAACCCTAGAAATCCTCTTGAGATCTCTTCCTACCACTTGGGTAGAGGGGATGTTCCTCGAGTCTTTGGTAAACCTTGCTATAAGCCTGGGTTCCTCCCTGTGCCCCTCTGGAAGGTAACCATGGATACTACTGAGCTGGCACAAAAGCCTTCGGTTAGTGGAGACTACCAGTGGTTTTCAGGATGCTTCGAGGGTTTTGAGGTGAGGGGGCAAAACCTGGAAACCGTGGCAAAGGTAAGACTTTTGCCTCAGGCTCTTGGTCTGCGTGTATTTCAGTTAGGGTGGGCCTTAATTCTCAGCAGAGCCCCTAAAATGTGACAGGACTGACTAGCATATTAACTAGCTTTGAGTTGAGAACCAGAGAGAATCCCAGACGTCTCCTCTTCTTGGAAAGCAGGAACCCCTCTGGGAAATCTTGAGCAGTGGGCTGACTCAAGCAATACTAGCAGCAGCTCGGGCTCCTGGGGTGATCCAAGCCACAGAGCCTGGAGATAATGGGGTCTCCTGTCCCCAGTCAAGGGGAGCTTCCAGTGGTGCCTTGTCCCTACCTGCGTTCTTGCCTCAAGGGTGTGTTTCTTTTCGGAGCCCTGGACCACAGGCAGGCAGGAGAAATTCACACCGAGGATGTCACTGGGATGCACCTTAATTTCCTTACTGACCGCTGTGAGGGCACCCACGTGCATTCTCCGACCCTAGGAGTCCTGAGTCTTCCCTGCTATCACTTTACTCTCAAACAAGGAACGTCTGGAGAGTAGAGATCTAGGGAGCCCCACTTGCTCCTTGAAGGGCGCGGGACTGGGCCCCAACTTTCCAGTTCCCGCCAGCAGTGTCACGCCTCCCAACGTAGGACCGGGAAGCCAACCACACAAAAGGCTCAGTTCCGCTGGTGGAGGAGGGGGTAGGGGTCAGTGTCAATGAGGTGTGTGCGGCTAAGCCTCCTTGTTTTCTGAAACGAAATCTTCAGGGGAGGGAGGGAAGAGGAGGGTGCAGGAGATGGACTTGGGGGCGAGAGGTGGCGGCCGTTTCCTGGCGTTTTGACGTAGACTTGAAGAGGCGCCGAGCACTCCCACTGCTTAAGAAGAGGCACCGTAACCTTCAGGACGCTGAAGGTGGGGACCGCCGCTTGCTCAGGGAGCAGTCTGGACATTTTCTCTCCACGCACTCCAAGGAATCCAGACAGGGCTGCGCAGGTAATTGCGGAGGGGCTCCCTTCTGTGACCTGGGAGTCAAGCCGCGGAGTAAGGAGGCTAATGGGGCACGAAGGACACAGGGTGTCCCAGGCAGCTCCGCCCTGAGGAGGGAGAGGTGGTGGAACCAGGTGCGGGATCGAGACGTAGGGAGCACAGCGCGGGGCTTGTGGCAGGACACACGCAGGATCCCAGGGTTGAGGAACTTCCAGGCTTGGGGAAGACTCTCGGAAGGGGAGGGAACCTGACGGAGCCAATGTGAGCGCTGCGGCGCGAGCGGGCAGCGAGTCCCGGACTCGCCAACTTCAGCACCCTGGACAGTATCCCGCCCCTGGTCTTCTAATAAACTTAGCGCCGACAGCTTCGACTTGTCCCCTAAGGAAAAACTTTTGCGGCCCCTCGACTTTGATATTTTAGTTCAGAAGAGGACATATTAAATTTGATTTTGTTCAGGTAGGTATCCTGTGTAAATAATCTGAAATATAGAGGAAATATTTTTGAATGATTTTGTATCTCAACATGCCTCTTCAGGAATGTGCCTGTTCAAAGACAGTTTCTGAAATACCGGTTTAAGGGAGACTCAATATGTTTTGCTGCTGTACAGAAGAGAAAGATTCCACCTCATGGTGTTATCATGAAATGTTTCCAATATAGACATATCCTCATGAGAATTCCCATGAGCTGTGCCATGCTTGCCTTCATGATACTAACATCTAAAAGATTTGGAAATATAAAACTGAAAGTCAGCTGTATATGCCCTCCTGCTTTTTCTTTACACTAGAGTTGTTTAAGTGTAATATACATTTTGTATATCATATACATTTGTGAAGATTCAGGTAAACCTTTTTTCCTGGGGAAAAAATTGGTTTGTTTTTATTATTTTTTTTTTTGCGGTACGCGGGTCTCTCACTGCTGTGGCCTCTCCCGTTGCGGAGCACAGGCTCTGGACGCGCAGGCTCAGCGGCCATGGCTCACGGGCCCAGCAGCTCCGTGGTATGTGGGATCTTCCCGGACCGGGGCACGAACCCGTGTCCCCTGCATTGGCAGGCAGACTCTCAACCACTGAGCCACCAGGGAAGTCCGGTTTATTATTATTTTAAGTACATCATTTCTCATTGGACTTGTCTGAAGTGTAACATAATAATTTCAAAGTGTATATGGATGTCTTGGTTTTATTGCAACCGGCTGTGAAAGCCAGAAAAGCTGAATGAGAGGCAAATAATTTTTGTTAAAATTCTTGAGATTTATAGCAAGACGAGAAAAATGAGAAAAGATCATCTTTATGAAAGTTATGTCAGAATTGCAGAACATTTCAGGTGTTTGTAAAATGTTTGTTAATTCTACTCTAATGGGTTGAATATACCTTGTTTCCCATACTTTTATCACACTATCTTGTGTTTATTTTTTATTTATAACATTTTACAATTCTTGTGCCTTTTTTTTAATAATAAAAGGAACCATAATAGGAAAGCATCCAAGGGTAAAATATGTTCAAATTCTTAATTGCATGGGAGTCCTGGTTTAGGATAGCTAGGCTAAATTATGCAATTATAGAATAATAAAAGCCATGTAGCAAGACTGAAAAATTTCACTTAATACGCTTTTAAACTATATTTCTCTGTACTAGGGAAAACCAAGTTTACTTATTTATCTTACAAAAGAGCACATCTTAGGAATAAATCTTTCTTAATCTAAGCATCTTGGTTTTGTACTACCTGGCTTGACAGTGCATCATTTTAGATAGAATTGGGCTTGTGAGATGGGAGGTAGGATAAGACTTTTCCCAGAGATGATGGTATGTTTCCTTTGCTGGCACCAAGGTTCTTAAAGGCATAATTATTTTCTTTACTGAGTGGAGCACAAGCAGGAACTCATATGAAATATTTCCATCTTGCACAGTTTCAAGGCCATGGCCAATCCTGGGAACAGAGGAGGGATCTACCGCCACTTGAGTCTCACCTGCTCCCTGCTCATTGTGGGAATATGCTGTGTGTCTCCTTTCTTCTGTCACAGCCAGACAGATCTGATGGCTCTTAACCAAGCTGATCCTCAGTGCTGGGAATCTTCCTCAGTACTCCTCCTAGAAATGTGGAAGCCTCAAATTTCCAACACTGTTTCAGGTTTCTGGGATTTTATGATCTACCTGAAGTCATCTGAGAACCTGCAGCATGGGGCATTGTTTTGGGATCTGGCCCAACTCTTCTGGGACATCTATGTGGACTGTGTCCTCTCCAGAAACCATGGCTTAGGAAGGAGGCAATTGGCTGGAGAGGAAGAGAAGATCTCAGCAGTGCATCCACAGCACACAGGGAGAAAAAAAGGTGGTCAACCCCAGGTCCCATGTCTTTTGAAAGGATCAATCAAGTGTGAATGTGCTGAATTGTGAGGAAGAGGGAAGTGGCTTTAGGGCAATCCATTGCCACACATAGCCTCCTCAGGGGTGAGCCCAAAGAGTACGCAAGTGATAGGAAGATAGCACTTCCTTTTGTAATTTGCAGTAGCTGTTTTTATCAACATTGTCCTCATCTTCATACTTCAACAGCAGCAAAGAAGAATCAGAAAGACAAGTAGGAAAAGACATGATCCCTAAAATACAATATCAAGGTATAAAGGGATGCCCCCAAATTAATATTATTTTTTTCAGTAAGGCTGAACATTGGTAGTCATAACCTGTGTTCGCTTGCTATGGAATTGGGAAGATTTGAATATAAGCCTGGGGAAGGCTCTTGTCCCTTTTAAATAGAAAAACAAAAACAGAAACAAAAACTAATTGCTTTCATGTAAATGGGAAGGACTCCTTGAGATGTACTTACTTAGCTGATGGATAAATGGTAGAAAAATCAGCTGGCTTGCAAATTCACTCTTCCTTGTTTTTTGGAACAAATTGCAAATAAGTAATTAACTTCCAGCAAGCTGAGTAATTAATTTTTAGAAATCTGGAACTTCCTACAAATTTAGAGATTTTTCACTGAAGTAAATATGGTATTCAAATGCAGTCTTCTCCAGGGGCACTAGAATATCCTTTATAGAATTAGAAGGAGGGTGAATAAATCACTGTAAGCTGAGAATAACAGCCTTATTCATACTGTTTTTGTTCCTTTTTTGGTGTTGTTTCAACCAATGTGCTTCTAAAGCTTGCAGCAAGGGCTGTTTGGGTGGTAGTAACTATTTATGCACTAGTGGAAAACTGAAGCATAAATAATTTTTGCAATTGTACATTTGATTGTGAGAACTGTTATATGTTCCTGTAAAGCATCTATTAAAATAGCAATTAACAGTAATAATTATAGATCAATCTTTTCCCAAGATATTGTAGAACCTTTAAATATCTAGTTTGTTTTAACCTCAGTAACAAAAAATATTATTAGCTGATCCATAAAGCCAGATAATCCACTGCAATTATTTATAGATAAATTTATTAATTTGGCAAGTGTTATTGTCACTTAAACCAATTTCATTTTTTAGAGGAAATATTCTTTTAGCAGTTTAGTTACTAAAGCAGAAATGCAAAATGACTATCTTTAAATGTTGGTTACCAATATTTTAAAAATATTTTGAACAGAGGCTTCCCAGGTATCAGCATCAGTAAGGACTGTGTATTTTCTTCATCTGTACTGTAGGCTCTTTTTTCCATTCTTTTTTTTTTTTTCCATTCTTACTCTACTTAACAGTGGTACTCAAATTACTACCACTATTTCTTGTTTTGTATTTTGCACTCACTTTGCACTTTAAGTATCTATAGAATAAATGAAAATAATGTTTGTGTTCAACTTAACAGGAAAATAATTATCTATAATTATATATTATAATTAATTAAATTATATAATTTAATTGTATATTAAAATTACATATATATATAATCTCAAAAACAGCTTTCAGTTTGCTTGCTTGCAACAGGCTACCATAATAGTCTGAGACTACATGTAATTTTCTGAGCATACTTCAACATGGCATTTGTATCTTCTTTTTTCAAAAAAAAAAAGTAGATTTGTCTTCAGCTTTGGAAGTCACTTACTTCATCTTGCTGCAGAGTTGCTATTGACCCAGCTGGTCTGCAAACTTTACTAGGAGTTGCTTTGCAAATATTAGGGGTAAACATTTCACTTTATTGAAGTTATTTTAATGTTTGACATAATTGTTGCAGATCAGGAAATAAGACTTTCCATTTGTATTGTATAATCAGTCAAAGAGGGTCTTGGGTCAAGAAGAGACCCTGTCTGAAAGTTAGTTTCAGGAACATCGAGATTTCATCTCAAGAGGCTTGATTAAATCTCTAGTGGCTCAACTGGGCTCTGGATGTACCTGCACAGATTCTTCACTAATTTTTTCTTTTGTCCCTGGGGAATTAATATTCTACTAGGTTGGGATGGGGGTGAGGGTGAAGAGGTGTTTGTCTCCATAGTTCTCAGGGAAATCGCATCATCAGAGCAGAAGAGAAAAACTAAAATGAGTGTCTACATAATACCTGGAAAGGTTCTTGCTATTTTGATGTCTTCAAGTTAAATAGTTTAAATTCACTTGAGAAATGTTGCAATGAATCATGCCTTATTAAAAACACAAAACTCCTATATAACTTTGTATGTTAATATATTTGTTAATATTGAGTCAGCAACTATGAAAACAAGAGATATCAAATAGCTACGTAACCTTGGGCAAGTTAATTGACTTATTTAGCTCTCAGTTTCTTCATCTGAAAACGAGGGATATGGGAAGAATTAGAAGGCCCTTAAAGTCTCTTCACATTCTGTGTTCTGAAGTTCTGTGATTCTATAAACAATAAATGTATGAAAAGCGTGGATTTAACTACAGAAAGAATCTGGAAGAGCCTTACTCCAAGGAGAGCTTACCGAGCTGAGTGATGACCTAGACATTGTGGTGGTTTATAACTTTAATAAGCAGAAACAGAGGTGATCCAGAAATGAGAATTCCAAAAATTCTGAGGGCCAAAGATATCATCGTTTGAGAAGACTTAAAAGAGCATTGTTATTTTGTCTAGAAAGATACAAGCTAACAGCTGAGTGCCAAAATGGTCAGAAGGCTGAAGAGGGTATACCCAGGCTTCACTACTAAATTATGATGGATTCTGTGAAGGCAGAGAGAGAGAGAGAGAGAGAGAAATTGACTTAGGAAAAGAGTAGGCTGATAATATCTCCCATATAGAAAATAACAGAGTTGAGGTTAACACAAGGGTAAAGGCTTTAATACAAATGAAAGGATTTTGAAGTATATCCTTGTTTGTGTCAAAAATGATGATCTCTTCCTTCAACAAATCTTGCTCTGCCCCTGAGAGGAACAGAAAAACTTACCTGCCTGAACCTGGCAGTTTGGACGGTCTAGAAAAATTGTGAGTCTTTGCTTTCCTCTGTGACGTGAAAGTTAAAATTTAGATTTATAACTTGATGATGTTTGCAGTCAGTGTCTAACTAGCCGGCAAATGTTCATAATGCTTATTTTTTAAACATTAAGCAGAAGAGAAAACAATGCTTCAGAAATATAAGTTAGATTCACAAATGCTTGATTTTCTACTTTACTTACTCTGAGAAATTTTGTAAGCAACATATTCAGAAATTACGAATCTAGAAATCTATTCTAAAGAATGATTCAGAGCTGTAGCCAATTTGCAGTATAAGGCTCTTCACTGCAATATTATTTATAGCAAAAGAAAATTGGAAATAATCTAAATGTCCCATAATAGGGTAATGGTAAACTAAATTATGGTATAAAGTATATATGTGTAAAACTATGGTTCTCTCTGGAAGATTGTATTATGGGTGGTTTAAACATTTTTCTTTATATCTTTATATTAAAATTATATGATGACATTTTTTTACTTTTTTAGTCAGAAAAATATATTTTAACACATATTAATCAAATAGGAAATGTATTTATTATAATCTACTTAATTCATATTATATAATTAAAGTTCATAGGACACAAAGTTTTGCATAAATAAAAATTTCAAATACACCTCTGCAAAAAATCTATACAGAATATTAATAGCCGAGTGGCAGAAACAGCAAACATTCTTTTAAAAACCAAGTCATTGATACTTTATTAGCCTGAAAATAATTTGGTGACCTAATGACTAGTTGCTTTTCTCTACTTTCAGGTGTATATCCTCAGCAACCAAGAATCACTTCCTTAAAGAAGAAAGAGTTGATTGAAGGCTTGATAAACATGCACGTACATAGGAGTGGGTCTAAGTTCATTGGAAAAGTGACCAGTAGCCTGGAAATAAAGAGAAAATAAATCGAGCTTCAGAGCTAATGCACATCTTGGAATTTAAATATATATTTTTTCTTGACTACTGATCGTCTATTTACTTGAAATGGTGGGAGCATCCAGAGATGCTTAAGCCACATTCTCTGAGTACTTAGTTTCATTCTTTTAGGCTGCTAGCATGTTCCTTCAAATGGCAACATTACTGCCAGATCATCCCACTGTATGAAACAGTTAAAACAGCTTCCAAAGATGAGTAGGGGATCGTGCTACTCAGATTCTTTGTATTCATCTTGATCATTGTTTTGGGATGCTTGACATTGTTAATGAACTAGAGTGCCACACATTTAACTTGAATACACAGCATGACTTGGAAATATTAACCACTGGATTGTTTATGCACAGGCCAATAAGAGACTATATTCATTAATTACCAGTTATTGGTGGTAGTTACTTGAATTTTGTTTGAAAGAATATTTTGAACTGAGTGAAGCAAAAAACAAAACACGAAACTGGTGAATGAAGCATTCTTCTAATAGAAACAAAATGAATAAAAGCTCTCGACCCCAAGTAATGTTATTGGAGTCTTTTTATTTCAATATTTAATGTTACCATTAATGATAATCCAAACTCTAATAAAATAGCAGTAGGTATAAATTTTTTCTCAGTTAGCATATTTTCTATTGGATTAAATATTAAGATTATAACTGGTTACACTTTACATTGAAAAGAAAAGTAAAAATCAAACGAACAGCATTATGAGAAAAGAAGCCATAAAAATATTTGCTCTCAAAATGACCAGGCTTGAATGAGGTTCATAGCAAAGAAGTCCAATTAACAAATATATTTGAGTTCCAGACGCAATGCTATTTTCATCTCTAATTACGCTCATCTCTCCAATCATTCTATTATAATTGATGGTTGACAACCAGTCTGAATTTCAGATATGTTAGCATTTCACTTGCTTTTCCCAGGTCCAAAGGAAGCCTCAGTAAGTGTTTTCACTGAAGGTTTATGGCCCTCTTTAAGTGAAAAATCTTTTCCAAAGGGTTATTATTAGAAGACACAGATGCAACTGAAGATTAGCCAAATCGTAACAGTAGGGGAAGCAAGTCTGGGGAAGGAACTGGGGGGGGGGCGGTCCAGCCTCAGCTTTAACTTGATTAGAAGAATAAGCACATTAAAAGCTGCCACTCTTTGACTACCATTTCTACAGAGGCTCATGGTTTTGCTTGTGTACTACTTTCTCTAATGTCTTGCATCATATTCTTAAAAACCATTATATAAACTCATTACCTCTTATAAATCGCTGAAGAGATGCCTGCCCCTTGCTCCTCCCACACCTTGGTACTACACAACGGGGGCTGCCAATTTTTTCTGATGCTTTGTGGGCCATCCAGTCTCTGGCGCAACTAATCAGTTCTGTCTTTGTAGAATTAAAGCAGCTGTAGATAATATGTAAATACATGAGCACGGCGGTGTTCCAATTTTAAAACTTGGCTGGCGGACACTGAAATTTGACTCCATGTCATTTTCAACTGTTACAAAATATTACTCCTCATCTGATTTTTTTCAATTATTATTTTTTAAATGTAATAATTTCACAGCCTGCACAAAACTGGCAGTGGGCAGATTTGGCCTATGGGCTGTAGTTTGCTGACCAGTGCTCTGGGGCATACTTAACAAACTTGTAAGGAACAAGCTGGAATAAGTAAGAAGGAGAGTGAATACGTTGAACAACAAAACCAAAATAAAAAATTCATGATAGGCTGAAAAACAAATTCAAAAAGATTAGGATGAGACTGAACAGGGGTAACCTAGTCTTAATCCTACCCAGTTGGACATTATTTCACTCTGGAAACATTACTAGAAGTTATGGATCATATAAATAAGAGCCCAGAGCCTCTCTGAATGTAATATGGACTGCACATCAAGAAAACAGGTGAAACAATGGAACCGTAACAATATTTATTTAGAGGAAGTGCAAGCAGTGGTTAGAATACAGGCTTAGGAGCTGGGTTCGAATCTCAACTTTGTCAAGTAGTGACCAAACGACTTTGGACAAGTTACTGACCCTCTCTGTGCCTCAGTTGTCTCATAAAAAGAGATATCTACTTACCAGGTTTGTTGTGAGGTTTAAATTAGTATTAATACATACATGGTGCTTAGAAGCTAAGTGCTCTCACAGTCAAAAGATTTTAGCTACTACTTTGGACATTATTAAGCATCTATACCCTAATCATATATACAGAGGATGGAGGCACACAAGTACTTTGGCCAGATTCAATGAATGTGGGGTTTTAGTGAGAAACATTCATGTTTTTAAAATAAATTTATTCTGAGATAATTGCTGATTCGTATACGTTGTAAGAGATAATACAGAGACATCCTGTATACCCTTCATCCAGTTTCCCTTCATAGTAACGTCTTGCGTAACTATAGTACAATAACACAACAGGAAGATTGACGATCCACAGAGTTCATTCAGATCTCACCAGATCTGCATACACTCAAGTGCGTGTCTGATATGCACATATGTGTGTGTGTGTGTGTGTGTATTTAGTTCTTTGCCAAGCCTATTCTCCAGCAGGAGCATCTAGATAGAATATTAGGTCATCAGTTCGGTAATTCAGATATGGAAGAGGTTAGTTGCATGAATTCCTGTAGATCACACACTTGAATATTACTACCAATGTATTCAAAGAAAGGGCCTTTATTGGAAATGCAGCACATCTGGATTTGACTTGGCTCCTTCTTTCCATTTTCCTCTATCACTCCTCATTCCCAGGACTTTACTCTGAAGAACAAAGACACGTGTAGAGACATTAAAAAATAAAATTTTCTTCATGCTTCATGCCAGACTATTGAGAAAGAGGTAGAAGGTTTAGTTCTTTTAGTACAGATTTTGAAAACATGTTTCGTCATCACCACAAGGGGCCTTTGAGTCTGGACTCTTTTTCACTTCAAGTTGGGCAAAGTGATCTGATCAACAAGGGCAGAGAAGGCCCTGCATACTCGCTCAGCTCCACAATACAGGTCCATATTTACTGAAGATTGCAGGTCTGAAAACAACAAACAGGAAAGTCCTTCAGAGAAAGCACCTGTAGGTTCTCAAGCCGATCTTAATAAAGCTCTAGCACAGAGAAGAAATAAAATCCATCTCTCTGCAGTTCCTGATGGCAATGCCCTTTCTCTAAGCTAGCTTGCAAATGAGATGGGTATCATTTACCATGATCAATTACTAATTCAACCAAGTTGTGGGTTCTTTTTTTTTTTTGCGGTACGCGGGCCTCTCACTGTTGTGGCCTCTCCTGCTGCGGAGCACAGGCTCCGGACGCGCAGGCCTAGCGGCCATGGCTCACGGGCCCAGCTGCTCGGCAGCACATGGGATCCTCCCGGACCGGGGTGCGAACCTGTGTCCCCTGCATCGGCAGGCAGACTCTCAACCACTGCGCCACCAGGGAAGCCCAAGTTGTGGGTTCTTAAAGAGCATTTTCCCATAACTTCAAGCACGAATCTGAGTAGCCAGAAAGCCCAGTCTAGAGCAGTGGTTTTCAGATTCTGGTGTATGTTAAAATCATCTGGACAGTGTTAAAATACATTGCTAGGTCCCACCCTCAGAGTTCTGATTCAGAATACATGATGGTTAATTTGATGTGTCAATTTGATTAGACTGTGGTGTCCAGATATTTGTTCAAACATTATTCTTGGTGTGTCTGTGAAGGTGTTTCTGGATGAGGTTAACATTTGAATTGGTAGACAGAGTAAAAGCAGATTGCCCTCCCTAATGGGATGGACCTTGTCCAATCAACTGAAGGCTTGAATAGAACAAAAAGTCTGAGTAAGAGAATTCCTTCTGCCTTACTGTATTCCAGGCGAGACATGTTTTCTTCTGCCTTTGGACTCAAAAGGAAATATCAGCTCTTTCTAAGGCTCGAGCCTGCCTGCTTTTGCATTGGAACTACACATTGGCTCCTCTGGGCCTCCAGCTTGCTGACTACTGATCTTTAGACTTGCTAGCCTCCATAATTATGTGGGCCAATTCCTTTAAATGAATCTCATTCTATATCTATATATACATCCTGTTTGTTCGGTTGCTCTGGAGAACTCTGACTACCATAATACGTCAGGGATGGGGCCCAAGAAATTGTGCTTCTCATAAGTTCCCAGGTGATACGGATGCTGCTGGCCTAGGGAAGATGCTCTGAGACCTCTGCTCTATAGTTACTGATTAATGGTTTGAGTGGTCCCCTATGACCTATTGTAATAGGAATTGTGTTGTAGAAAGCTCTACAATTTGGCAGTTATTAACCAAAAGTTGGATACGCATAATTTTTAAGCTAAAAGTTCCATTTCTAAGAATTGATCCTACAGAGATATTTACATATGAGTACAAAGATATATGCTATAAGAGTACTCATCAAAACATTCTTATGATAATAAAAAATTGGGAGCCACTGAATTACACACCAATAAATACATTATGGTATATTTATACCCTGGGATATTATGCAGCACTTAAAAAATGACATTGCCCAATGTCTAAGATATTTTGTCAAGTGGAAAAAGCAAAACAAGTACAACCTAACTTATGTTGAGAAAGTAAAGACACATATATGCAAAGAAAAAAGTCTGAAGGAAAAACTCACTAAACTGCCAACATATTTTACCTCTGAGAAACAGGTGACAGGGAGTGAAGGACATGATGATGGATTCATTTTTGAAAAACATGTGCACTTAGGCATTTTAATTTTACAATGAGCATGCTGTATAATATTGTTTGTATAATTAAAAAAATAAGATCACAGGAAATAAAAACATGTAAAGGCTTAGTTTGTTATACACTTTAGTTCCATGATTTATTATGGCTCCATCTGTGCTGTTTTCTGTTGAACATAAGAGAGGGTTCATGTCGTTTTAATGTCTATTCTCTAACACTGCTCCAGAACTACAAGGACCTTGAATAAATAATATTTTATTGCCTGAATAAAAAACTTTGTCCAGAGGCAAACTTATTTTAGGATATTCTATTCCTCAGCCCACAGTTATAAAAACTTTAAATATAACAAAGAAATAGAGAAGCAATAATTCATTTCATACATCTGTTCTTTTTTTCTTGTTTGGTTGTTTTATTTTTAAGCTCCAGTCCCTTGAAATGTTAAAACTAGCCAAAGATATGCACCTAACACCAAGCACATTGCTTGGCATGAACTTGGAATTCCATACATATAGGGACTGAATTAATATAGAATATAGTCAGAGGCCTAGTGAGGTGTTAGATAGACAAACCTGTGAGATCAACAGTCCAGAGGAAATCACGTCGGAGAATAATTCACTTGAATGTAGTTAACAATCTATCTGGTCTCTGAATGAATTTGGGATGTGAGAGAAGGCTATCAGAATGATGGGTATAGAGGTTTAAAAGTATTAGATTATCTACTCTATGATTACTCTTCTGGCAATTGAAATACTGAGCCCATGTCTTCCTTATAATAATAATTAATGAAGCAAACCAATATGTATTGAATGTCTACTCTGGACTAAGACCTTGAGCTCCAGATTGTACATGTTGACCATCACTCCGCTATTTCCATCTGGATGTCTCCAAGCAATTCACACTTAATGTGTTCAAAACAGAATTCTTGATTTGCTGACCTTCCTCCATCTCAGCTTTCCCAGCTTTCCTTATAGCAATAAGCGTACGACAATCTACCAAGTCCAAGCCGCCACCACCTGCCCTTCTCCAAGCCGCTTCTACACAATGACAAAGTGTTTTAAAAACATAAATTTACCCCTTTCAAAACGAATGCCCAGCATCAAGCACAGCTCTTGGCACATAATTAGATCTTGATGGCTATTTGTTGAATGAATGAGTGAATGAAGGATGAACCAACGAGACATCTTTTTCTACCTTCATGGAGCTTAATGCTGGAACTCTTGTGTATCTTTTCCCATCAAGAAAAATTACTTCTACTTTTTCATATATATATGTGTGTGTGTATATATATGTACATATATATATATCAGAGAGAGAAAGTTTCACTAAGCGTTCAGCATATATCCTTAGGATTCCCAGGCAGCATTTGAGAAGTCTACCTTCTAAATAAGTGAGATAAAGATCCAGTGTTGAACTTCTCTTACCTGTGGTTGCTAAAGCACTGCTCCTTCTTTTTCTATAACCTGCTAAAGTCCAAACTTTATCTTCTGATTATTTAAAATAATAGTTTAGATGATGGTTGCAGGTGGGAAACAAAGGAACAGGAATAATTCTTCCACATCCCCACCCTCAACCATGCCCTGCTAATCCCATCATCACTCCCTCACCTTCCCTTCTCATCCTTGAAACCTACTGTGGTAAACGGATGGCAAAGAGGGATGGAAGAGAAGCTGGGGAAAGAATTTCAGAGATGTAAGTAGGAAATTTCGCTCAGAAAGGGAAAGAAAATAATTTAATGAGAAAGTAAGACTAGAGCATTAAGTTTTGTTTTTTTTTTGTCACCACAGAAGCAAGTAGTGTTAGATGCTCTTTCAAATCTAATTCCTTTACTGCAAATTTGAACAAAATGTTTGCTACTGATTTTCAGTCCAACATGTGGAATTTAAAGAGGTTTGGGGAACCCCTTCTACACACTTTCTCTTTTCCATTAAGCTCTCAGGGTCTCCTGAAATCCTATTATCCTAGATCTTGATATTGAAAGACTCTATTCAGTTAATGTCAACAACTGCCCCCAAACTGACCATCATGCTTGCCGTTTTCGTCTTATTAAGTCTTAAGTCATATAAAGTTCATCTTAATTTCCAAAATGTGTTGACTCCTTAGCAAAGCTCCAATTCAAAAAGCTAGTCAGCTACAAGGATAATCACACACTGGGTGAATATGTTGACAGTCTGAGCAAATCTTAGTATATTACAAACAATAGATCTTTCTAATTTTTCCAACAATTCTCAAATTAAAAAATAAAAAACAGGGGCAGTAAAACGATTAGAAACTTCCTGCTGTTATCTGAGGTATCTGTAACAGAGATAGAAATAAAACAAAAATGACCAATACCTTAATTTAGTTTGTTTGCCTTTCCACATCTTCATATGTGTGGTTATCACATTTCTGTCTCTGATTATGTTTGCTGTGATTTTGATAAGCATGCATAAATTACGGGGTGTATTTTTATAATGCATATTGCCAGTGGCTAAGTAGAGTTTACCAACAGAATCATATTCAATACCTGATTGAATAAGGATACAAACTTAGTAAGAAATATTTGAGTGAAGAATGGCAATGTTTAATAAATGTAGATATTAGCCATGAAGATTAACATAGATCCTATGCTTAAAAGCCTCAAAGAAATAAAACTGATATAAAAGAAATGACTATACATTCAAATCTTGTCAATTAGTACTCACTGAATTATCACAAAGTATACAATGCAGTATAATAACAAAAAGGGAAAGATGCACTTCCCTGCTAATATCATAAGCACTTTTGCGTAATAATGCATACTACCTACAGAAACATCTCAATGGTTCTATTTAAATCGTAAATGGAAGCAGAGGTAAATTTTTTGAGAATATATTTTTTATATTATCCACAAGATTGGATAATGCTGACTGCATCTTTATACATTATTGCATTATCTAAATTTAAAAATAAACTTTGCCTTTTCATGATTTCCCTTTAAATGATATAATGATGGGTGTATATATAGATACAGATACATTTATATGTATAGACCTTGATAAAGTTACTTAAAATATGCATGGATCTTTTAGGTATCAAACTGCATGCAGTGCTGAGATATTGTCTCCCAAATATGTGTAGTAGACCTAGTCTATTAGGAATCTGAAATGTACAATATAGCCTACTACATTTGTGAGGGCTGACCCAATACAATATTTTAAAAATCAACAGCTTTCATAAACTCAATTGGAGAAACAAAAAATAAAAATGAGATGAATATGTGAAATCCTAAAATAGTTTCTAAAATAAAAGTCAAATTTTTATGTGAAATTTTCCTAAAAAGGTCAAGTGGATATTGACTTTGCTTTGAATACTCACTATGACCCCACTGATGTTTAGATGGAAATAAGTGGGTGTAATCTTGTGTTGGCCTAAGAATCAGGCACAGGGAGTTCTCATCCAGTCTTTGTCTCAGGCAGCCTGAACATGCTTCTGGTATCTTTGTGATCTTGTTTTCTCTAATACAGGATTATAATTCCAACTCTCTTCACAGTAGATATTTTTAGAATCACCAAGTAATTACTTCATTGACTTGGCTCTACCCAGTTCAATATATAACTGACATTATCATGTTCCCATTTTATAACTCACCAACTATTATGGGCTGAATTGTGTCTCCCTCCCCAAATTCATATACTGAAGTCCCACTCCCAGTATCTCCAAATGTGACTGTATTTGGAGATAGAGTCTTTAAAGAGTTAATTAAATGAAATGGAGTTTATGTGGTTGGATCCTAAACCAGTACGAGTAGTGTCCTTATAAGAGGAGGAAATTTGGATAGGGACCTGCACAGAGGGAAAAATGGTATGAAAACACAAGGAGAAGACAGCCATCTACAGCCCAAGGAGAGAGGCCTCAGAAGATACCAACACTGCTGACACCTTGATCTCAGACTTCCAGCCTCCAGGAGCGTGAGAAAAAAATTTTTTTCATTGTTTAAACCACCCGATCTGTGATACTTCATTATGGCAGTCTTAGCAATCTAATACACCAACTCAGAAATATTTTGGGAAGGCCTTCTTTGATGCAGAAACGCATGAGAATGTTATCCTTGTTTTATCACCTTGTTTTAGTCTCTATATGATCACACCAACATAAAAGATCTTACACTTTCTTAAAAAGAAATGGATACAGATATAGATATATTAAGATGACAAAATACTCTATAAGTAAGACAATGTCACTGTAAAACAGGATAGCTATAATAAAGAAGTATTAATAAAAAGAGCTTTTAGGTTTAACAATGAGACATAACTTATGAAGGTGATGATGATGATGGTATTATTAATCATACAGAGACCTTAATCAATTATCTAGAAATGGTAACATCAGGCTGCCCAGTTATATATGTTTTAGTACTATTGATAATAACAATTGCAATAACAAAATAATAGGTATTTATTGAATTCTTGGTATGTGCCAGGTGCTATACTAAAACTTCATATGGCTTATCACTTTTAATTCTCACAATAACCCCATCAATTAGGCAACACTAGAAATCAAGTTCAGAGAGATTATTAATGTCCAAAAGACTCACAACTCTGTTACCCACTAGATGAATCGTAGCTGTAGGGCTAATACAGAGCTATAGAATCAAGTGTTTTAAAAGGCAGCCTAACTCCGTGGCCATCACTATCTCTAGTGATTGTGTAAAATCTTACCTGAAGGCATTTCTAGAGTGAAGGCATCCATGAGTTTTGACAACAATTCTTGCAGTTCCTCTTCCTCCAGCTCATCCTTTCCCTCCTGGATGTTAACTGCCCCTTTCCTTTCCACAGGTGCCAGGGCAGGACTGTTCATTTCAGCAGGAGCAATTTGGGAGGCGTCCTGCAGCAGTCCTTCCTGGGAACTGGGTAGGGAACTAAAGATTTCTTTCGAGGTCTTTTGTGCTTGGCTTCGTGCCCTGGTGCTTTGCGTTGACCTTGGCTGCAAAATGGCCTCTGGTGATTCTGCGTTTGGTAGAACATGTTCTGCATGTGCTGGACCTTGGTAACTTCCATCAGTCACAGTGGACTTAGGAAGTGTTTCCTCTTTTGAACCATCCTCAGTGGCACCCTTGATCTGGGAAGACTCTCCTCCCCTCTGAAAACTTTCTTCACCATTTCCATGGTCACGCTTGGCAACCACATTTTGCCAGGAAGATGAAGGATGAAGGGGCTGCAACACTGCCTGGGTAAAGAAAACTTTATTTATGAAGAAATGAACATTTATCTTACTTTTTCATTATGCATTAAATTTTAATATTCCAATAGGAAATTTTAATGCAAGATTTTCTTTTTTGTCTCTAGATACATTGCTGTTAATTTTATTTTATGCTGTTAATTCAATGTCAACCTAAAGGTAGAACAGCTCAGATTCTAAAACATCACAGAGAATAATCACAAGGAATTTGGGGAAATGCTAGGTTCTGAAAGCTCAGGTTCTAAAAATATCATAAGGAATATCTGGAAATGTCAGGATATCTTGGATTGATAGCTAAAAAGTATTACAATAAAACATTCATAATGATCCATTTAGGTAGGTATGTTGTGAGGGGTTTCATAATAAGCCATAGGAATAAAATCTGGGGGGGGGGGGGTGCTCTCTGCACAGCACAGCCCTCAAAGTGTGGTCCACAGACTCCTGGAGGTCCCCGAGACCCTTTCAGGGGTCCATGAGGTCAAAATCATTTTCACAATAACACTTAGAGGTTATTTGCCTCTTCATTGTGTTGACATTTGCACTGATGGTACAAAATCAAGAGTAAGTAAAGCTAAAGTTGTTGGTGTTTACCACACATCAAGGCAGCATCACCAAGCAGTGCTAGTAGTGATGGTATTCTTACCATCGTGCACTTGCAGTTAAAAAAAAAGGCAGCGCCTCTTAAGAATATCCTTGATGCAGATGAATGGGTAAAGAAGATGTGGTATATATACACAATGGAATATTACTCAGCCATCAAAAGAATGAAATAATGCCATTTGCAGCAACATGGATGGACCTAGGGATGATTAGGCTAAGTGAAGTCAGAGAAAGACAAATGTCATATGACATCATTTATTTGTGGAATCTAAAAAAAAATGAACTTATTTACAAAACAGAAACAGACGCACAGACATAGAAGACAATCTTATGGTTACCAAAGGGGAAGTGGGGGGAGGGATAAATTAGAAAATACACACGACTGTAAATAAAATAGAGAAACAGCAAGGGCCTACTGTATAGCACAGGGAACTATATTCAATATCTCATAATAAACTATATGGAAAAGAATCTGAAAAAGAATATATGTATTTATGTATAACTGAATCACTTTGCTGTACACCTGAAACTAACACAACATTGTAAATCAATTATTCTTCAATAAAAAAGAAAAAAAAGACTATTCTTGAAGGTGTAGCAAAAATTCTTATTTTTCTTAGTAGCACATGTCTTCTTAATATTATATGTGATGAAATGGGAACTATGCATAAAACACTTCTTATGTTTACTGAAATATAAAAATTGCCTCTTGTGCAAAAGAATTAGACGGTTATTTGGCAAACATTTTTTCAAAAATGAATGAAGTGAGACTGTGACAGTAAGGAAAACAATGATATGTGTTGCCAATTTTAACAGTTGAGCTTTTAAGCAAAAATTAGAATTTTGGAAAACTTGCATCCACTACCATGAGCTTGCTTGCTTTCCAATTCTTAAAGACTTTTCTGATGAGATTCATGGTAGTATTAATGAATATGATTTTTTAATGATTTTTACATTAAATGTAAAAATGGGTGAGCATTAGGAAGTTCGGCATAGCTTGGTGAACTTCCAAATGACCAGTGTATGATGGTATAAAATCATGCCTGGATAGAAGATTCATTCAAAAAGCACAACAGAATATTGTATTTTAATGAAACACGGTGCGAAAGAGATATGGTTTCAGATTCAATATTGCAACCATCCTTTAAAAAACAATCATTTATCATGTTTTGGTGTAGTATCAAAGAAGGTCTCCAATTATCTGAAAAGGCTATTAAAATACTCCTCTTTTTTTCAACTGCAAATCTGTGTGAGGCCATATGTTTTCATATTCTTCAGCCAGAACATCTTGCAACAGATCAAATGCTGAAGCAGTTAGGAAAAATGCAGCTGTCTTTTCTGAAGCCAGCCATTAAAGAGATTTGTAAAACACGTAAAACAATGCCAGTCTTCTCATTAAATACATATAAATATATATAATTACTATTTTAAAATGTTCCATATATAATGGATTTATTATTTGCATTTTCAAATTAGTTAATAAATTTATTTTAAAACCACTTATCAGTTTTAATTTTGATTAGGGTAAACAGCAATAGATATAACCCACAGAAGCTCCTTGGGATCCTCAAAAAATTGTAAGTCTCTAAAAGGGATGCTGAGACTAAAGGTTTAAGGCTCAATGCTATAAAGAACCTCTTTGCCTCAGGTCTATTGTTTCTAAATGGTACCGATGCTGTTCTCTCCCGATGGCACTTCCTTCGCAAAAGTGGAAGATATCGTCTGGCTGATGAAAAGGGGAGTTGGTCAGGGTATGGAGAGAAGAGGGAAAGGGAAGAGGCCGATCAGAGTGAGGTGCAAAGCCTCAGGCTGCAGCCGACCCTCAGCCAGAAGATTCTAGGTCAGACTTTCAGACGGCCCAGATGGCCAGTGTCTCCCACATTCTATACCTGTAGATTCTGTCCCATTAGCTGTAGCTTCGTCCACAGACTGTCCTGGTTGGTTGTGAGTTCGTGAATCTTTGTTTCAAATCTGCAACTCTTTTCTTCCTGGCAGGCATATATGGCTTGCAGCTTGTCTTTGTATTGGTTTAACTGTTTTTTAAGGAGCCTGCAAAGAGGACAGGTCTGAGTGGGTTGGAAGGGCAAGAGATCAGCACAGCAAGATGCAAGAGCCCTAGCGAGATGTACCCTGGGTCCTCTCTGGGAGAAGATGCCGGAGTAGCCTGCGCCTTGACTATTACCTAACATTGATCAATCCTGCTTTAAACTGTTTGTTCACCATGTACAGCTGTCCTTCGTGTCTATTATATACACAATTCCCCCAAGAATTTCATTGGTTTTAGAGGTGTTTTCAAAAACTCATCATGCATGTTATGCATTACTTTTGACAGCATACCTTCAGCAACTCCTTAAATGCAAATATTGACTTTATTCATTATCCTTTTGTCCAGAAACACTCCATTTAGAATGATAGCATACATGTCATGGCTAAATACCTAAAACCCGACCAAGACCACAGGGAGGGAACAATGATGCAATTTGTGAATTGTGGGTCTTGGTTTCTCTTCCTAAGTCTAGTTGTTCACTGGTTTCAGAATGAACCAAGTAGTCAGGGTAATTCTTTTAAAACATAAGGCAGGGGGCTTCCCTGGAGGTCCAGTGGTTAAAACTTCGCCTTCCTATGCAGGGGATACGGGTTCGATCCCTGGTCAGGGAGCTAAGATCCCACATGCTTCGTGGCCAAAAAACCAAAACATAAAACAAGCAATATTGTAACAAATTCAATAAAGACTTTAAAAACGGTCCACATCCAAAAAAAAAATCTCTTTAAAAATTTAAAGAAAAGAACCACAAAGAAAACCCATAAATCAGACCATGTTACTCCTCTGCTCAAAGCCCTCCAATGTTCCCCTCCTTATTTAGAATAAACCAAAGTTCTTATAGAGGCAGCCAAAGCTGAACAAAATGGCCAAGACCCTCCGCTTCCCTCCCTGACCTCATCTCTGCTTTCTTTTACTCACTGTCTGTTCTTCAGCCACACAGAGCTTCTGGCAACTCTTCGAACACACTGGGCATGTTCTCCCCTCAGAGTTGGCTCTTTTGGCCCCCAATGCCTCCTTCCCCCAGGTTCTTGCCCAGCTCATCCCCTCATCTTTAAGTCTTTGGTCACCATCATACTCTCAGTGAGGCTCTCCCTCACTGCTCTACTTGAAACTGCAAACCAGAACTCCTAACCTCGCCTCCATCACCTCCCATCTCCTTCCCTAGTCCTTCCCATCTCCTTGTCTCCATGGATTTTTGCCATGTCTAATTGCTACAGAACATGATGTGATCTTAGATTTTGAGTTAGTCTTGAGCCTTCAGACTTCTGCACAGTCACTTTATATGACATACTACCTGTTTTACTTGTTATTTTACTTATATCTTACTTACTCTATTACTAATTGTTTATTGTCTCTTTATTCTAGCAACTTTTTTTCTGTTTTGCTTCTTGCCATATCCCCAGGCCCAGGCCTAAACTAGTTCCTGTTACAGTGTATGTATACAGTGAAAATTGGCTTTCTAAAGTACAATCTTATTCTTTGACCAGTGCTGTGGTCATATTTGTGGAAGTTGTAGAAATGGGCTCCCTGGTAGGAAATGCAACAACATTTCTCAATGTTAGAGCCTTTGAAATTCTTAATTGCCCCAGATCTTGGAGAGGTCTTGGAATTTAGCTGGGGCTCCTATCCAAAGCAGGCATCTCTAAAAGATGGCTCTCAAACTTCCAGGCAGCCACACAGGTGAAAAAGGAGTCTGATTCTAAAATCCTTGATTGTAATTGGAGTTTCAAGCACTTCTTTATGATGGACTTTTCAGAAAGGAGTCAGCCCAGGGATTTTATATAGCAGACAACAAAGAAACATTCTCAGAAGGCCTCTCTAGACAGTATTTTCTATACTTAGAGTGCTGTGCTTGTTATGACCAGTAGTGACATCAGTTTATCTTTCTCCCATGCTGTCTATCACCCACATCCCCTTCCTCCTTTCTGGCCCATCCACGATGTTTGAACATCTAGAAGACATGCGTTCCCATCCTTCCACAATCCAGGTGAAAGTAGGGAAAGCCCTATGAGAGGTGCAGCTCTTTTCTACTCTATTTTTTGTTTGTTTGTTTGTTTTAGTGGAGAAATCCTCGGAGAGTCTCCAGTGAACATGATTTACCCAATGCCAATATTTCCAGCAACTGGGAGCCCCATACTTTCAAGGTAAATATCCACTGTTAACAAAACAGTTTAGATTATTTGAGAAATAATTCCTTTCAAATGATCTGAAATCTGTCTTTCCAAACTTTTACATCTTTACATGCAGTTCTGCTTCTTGGAGCTAAGGAGCTTGAATCTCCCATGTACCAGGTCTTCAAATAAACACAAAGGCAAGTTAATTCACCAGGCGAGTTAACCGTACACAGAGCAGTGGGACATTACTTTTCTTGATCAGCACCTAGCATAGAGTAATAAATAGATAACTAATCATTGAATGATACTCTTTCTTGTAATGTAGTCTGAGACTGCATTGCTTTTTAAATCATCAGTGACAAATTGTGGGCTGTTACTGAACTTACAGTTGACTATATATCTCAGGTCTCTCCACGCTATTTGTTGTGAACCTGGGCCTATAATTGTAGGATTTGCATTTAATCTTTTAAAATTTGGTCTTTATTAATTGTCCCACCATTCCAGACTGATATCTTAGTGATTCAAGACTGTCATTTAGCTTATTATCTATGCCTTTTGGTATCATGTCACACACATTTGGATGCATGCTCTCTACTATTTTATCCAGATCATTGATAAAAATAATGGGGCAGACAGGAACAGGGATAAAGCCTTCACATAGATTTTACTCACTAATCAGGCTCACACTGGTATTCTTTGTGTTGATAAATATCTTACTAGGAGACCAATGGTGTATGTAGTGGGTATGAATTATATAAAAGGAAATCATCTAGTTTAAAATAATTGTTTGAAATAATTATTTTAAGAATTAAGTTTTAAAGAATTAAATTTCAAACTTTCCTTTTTATGTCTACATTTTAAGTTTCAAAATTGCCTTTTTATTCCTATATTATTTTCCTTAATTTTATTTCTAATTTATTTTTCTTATACCATGAAAAAGATCAAAATTATTTTTAACATTTAAATTATTATTAGATTACTTTAAAAGTGTTATTAAGCTTCTTTTCATGAGTTACCACAAAATTTTAAAATGTTCGTTATCTTTCATACTTTTGCATTGTGAAGCACATCTCATCATATATATATATATATATATACATACACATATATATTGGATGCTCAGTAAATTTATTGATGACCTATTTTTATTTTAATACGTATTTATTAATATAATTTACTCATTAATTTATTGAGCACCTACTAGATACCAAGCATTGTGCTTGCAAACAAAGGTCTTCCCTCAGGGGGACCTTCTTATTGAGGAGCCAGGAATTTTGTCTTCTAAAGGAATGACAACATGATACAGGAACTCAAGGGATGATTAGTCCTGGGACTTCCCTGCCTGGTGGTCCAGTGGTTAAGACTCCACGCTCCCAATGCAGAGGGCCTGGGTTCCATCCCTGGTCAGGGAACTAGATACTGCATGTTGCAACTAAAAGATCCTGCATACCACAACTAAAGATCCCGCTTGCTGCAACTAAGACCTGGCACAGCCAAATAAATAAATAATTTTTTAAAGGAATAATTAGTCCTTTGAGACACAATAAGATGGTAGACAGTTTCCAGCCAGCATAGTAAATCTTCGAGAAAGTTAGATACTGTTGGAGAAATGTACTGATTTATTTTAGAAGCCATAAGACACACACAAGACATACACAATACTTCACTGAAAATGCTTAACCAAATTTCAAGGAATAAAATCACTCAATCAAAACCCCAAACTTAATGTAATTATCTGGGTGGTTTTAGTTATACTTAACTACTCAAATAGAGTCAAAGCCCCGTTTTACCTTCATACTGGAATCATAGCATTTCTCTGTTTAAGGAATGTCTTCCAAATTAAAGAGAAAAAAAGAGCACTGTAAAAACTTTGTAGAATTTCTTCCTCTAAAAGAGAAGCAAAATGCTATTGATGTGTCTCTGCTGTTAGTATTTGTCCACACATGGTTCCTACCTTCTGTCCCTATGGAGAGCATTAATGGATTCGTGAGTCCTCCACAGTTCATTCCTAATGCTGACTATGGTCTAGAGAAGCGAGAAACAGAGAAAATAAGTTTTGGGGTTGAACTTAACCCATATTCCTAAAAATTCATAATAACATGATAATGATATTTCAAAAAATTTTCTTTTTCAAAAAGTGACTGGTGGGCTTCCCTGGTGGGACAGTGGTTGAGAGTCCACCTGCCGATGCAGGGGACACAGGTTTGTGCCCCGGTCCGGGAAGATCCCACATGCTGCGGAGCGGCTGGGCCCGTGAGCCATGGCCGCTGAGCCTGGGCGTCCGGAGCCTGTGCTCCGCAACGGGAGAAGCCACGACAGTGAGAGGCCCGCGTAACGCAAGAAAAAAAAAAAAAAGTAATAGTAGTCTTTTGCCCGAGTTAGGCTGCTGCTCAGAACGTCTCCTTCTCTAAAGGCATCTGCAAAAAGCAGCTGGGTTATTTTATTTCTCTTGGCTCAAGAAATCTTTCACTTCTACCTTCCACCTTCTACTGAGTTTCTTATCTTTCCATTGCTTGTGTACTGGGACTCATCACTACTCTTTGCATTCACCAAGTCTCTTTGAGTTAATAATGATCAGCTCAGTTCTCATCTAGGATTTCTCACCAAACCTTATCTCTCAAATCACAGTCTGGCTCCTGAATTGCACCCCAAAAGCAAGTCCTGACTTGACCCAGCCTGGCTCAGGCTCCTGGGGCACCATGTACCAGCCCGTGGCACCCACTCCTCCGAATGGGAGGTTGGATTTCATTACTCTACATTTATAAGCAGCTGTGGCTTTACTCTGTGGCCTTTTCTCCTCCCTACAAATGATCTGAAGAGGGACTGGCCACCTTGAGAACATTCTTCCATGGGAACAGCCTACAAGAGGAAGAGAGTAGGGAAGGGAGAAAAAGTGAGCTACAGACTTGAAGTCACATTCTCTGGTTGTTACGTGCTCTTTGTGGCCCTTCTGAGTGACCGGTGCCTCTCTGCCTCTTCATTCAAATATTCAAACAGTTTCTACATGCCTAGCATAGATCACTTTGAATCAGTGAGCTTTACATCATTAATATCAATGTTATCATACGGTACATATCGTTATGCAACTGAGAAGCATTTCAGGTTAGCACATATGGACCTACCGTGGTATATCCAGAGAATAGATACCATGGTTTATTTAGTCATTTGCAATGGAAAGACACTAAGCTATTTTCAACTTTTCAGAATTATAAGCAATGAGCAAAGTGGTACATGCCTCCTTGTGCATACATGTGCAAGGTTCCCAGGTTTTAAGTTTAATAGATACTAACAATTTGCCTTCTTTGGGCACACACATGTACGAATATTTGAATATTTGGATGCATAGTATAAGGTCTGCAAAGATATACCCCAAAGAGATTACCTCTGGAAAACTCGGGACCAGATGTGGGCTGGGAATTAGGGCTGAAAAGGACTTTACCCTTATCTGTAGTATTTTAACTTTCTTTAAGGCAAACAGATTCAGGTCTTATTTGTATAATTAAAAACGTTTTTCTTTTGAATCAAAGAAAGAAATGTATTACATACAAAAGATAGGCCGTAGCAACTTTAAAAATGAGAAAGAGGTGACAGGGAGTAAAAAGAAAGTGAAATAAAGGAGGGAAAGCAAAACCTCTTTTAAATTTCTTGCCTCAGAACGAAGCAATGTTAAAGTGAAACAACCTGTCTCATTGTGAAAATGGCTTTTTTTCTTCTTTTATTCGAAGCAGGAAATGGAGCAGCTCTTCATTTGTCCCCACACATGTAACTCCTGCTCTCTGCCCGGCACTCCAGCCAGAGGCGTTCTTGGATGTGCAGTGAGGGGTGTCTGAGTGGTGCAGCTGCATGAGCTGCTGATGAAAACGCACACAGACCTGAAAAACCTCACCCAGAGGCAGTGCATAGGCTGCTCATTCCTGGGTGGTCACAAGACTTACGCTCCTCTTCACACTTCTACCAGGAGCAACTGCAGTATGAGAACTCGAATTTCTCTTTGATGATTGAAAAACATCACAGATGATTATATTTTGAAGACCTCCCTTAGGATCTGACTGTACTGATGAAGGGACACCTACAAGTGGAGTTGCACGTGGGAGGGCAAGTCAACAACTGATTGAAAACATGATAAAGGAGTTGCAGACTGTACGCTTAAAAAAAAAAAAAAAAAGAAGCATTTCTAATTCCTTTGATGAAAAAAATTTCACTGAGATTTTTTTAAAAAGTTTCTTCCCTCTTATGTTTCTTTCACTTTCCTCTCTCATCTCTTCCCTTTGAAAATTCCTGAACATTTTCTTTATGTACAGATGAACTAATTTTCCCTACTTTTTAATTACATTGAATCTTAGACAGTGAAGAGTCAAGTTAAGGTATTGTGGGCAGAAGAAAGCCTTGTCTGTAAGTAAGCTATATTTAGAAGTTTCGGGCAGAGACTTAGTATCTATGGACACTGGAGTAATTTAAAAATATCAAAATTGAATACAGCTTCCCTTTAGGATGTAGACTTGGGAAGAGCCCCCTCAAAGCTAAACTTTATCCGTTAACTGTGCCTTAATTGTTCTTTTCCCCTTCGGACTCACCTGATGATGTGTGCTACTGCCGTTGGTTTGTTGAGCCAGAGATACTCTTTGAGGTATTTGTTTGAAGGCCTCTGTGGCTGCTGTTTCTACTGGTCTAGTTGGACTTACATACCTTGGTGCTTCAGATCTATTGTACTGAATGGAGTGCCTGTTATAAAAGTAGACTTTTATGAGAGGTTGTAATAATTTTTAATGATCAGGTATGACATTGAGGAGAGTCTTTTTAGAAAATGTCAAATCAGCTAGTCAATTTAATATCCCAAAATAGCAATAAAGTAGTTCAACTTTTTCCTCTGTGCTCTTTTCCAACTACTTAGTTGATATAGAGCTAAATAGCCAATAATAGGAACAAAAATTCCGTTTCCCTCCTTCTTGATAATCTAAAAATGAGAATGCAGAGAAGTTCAGGGATGACTACAGAAAATCCCCCAGGTCATCTTGTCCAGGTCAGATACTAGGGGTTCTAAGTGCAGATGTGTGTTTATTATGTCATGTCTAAAAGAGCATAGAATAGACTAGTTTAAGGTCAGGCATATTCCATTTTATACAATTCCATTTAATTTCGTTCCCTTATTCAAAAACTATTTGAAGCATCTTACCATCTTGAGTTATTGCAGATAAAAAGACTTCTTTTAAAAAAAGCAGAGAACTCCCTGCTCACAGAGACTTTACATGTAATGAACAGACAAATACACAATCATTTCTGACATAGTGCGATTATTTCTACAGAATGCAATGAGAGTATAGGGAAAGAAGCGATTACTCTGGTACACTTTAATTATGTGTTTAAGGAGTGGGCACTTTGGGGTAGAAAAAAGCGTAACCCATGACTTCTTTGTCACACAGCTTCTGAGTAACACACTCTATTCCTACCCCATCTCAAATCATTTTAACACCTTGAGGTTGTTCAACACCATCTTCTGCGTTCACACAGGTGCTTACAAACAGCAAAGTACATATTGAATTTGTTTTTGAAACAAAAATGGCATCATTCCATACACATAATTCTGCCACTTGCCTTTTTCTCTTAATGTATGATGATGAAGGCCCTCTAGTATAGTAGATAGGTGCTAAAATTTGTCCTTAAGTAGATTCACTATGTTCTCTTGTGTGTTGTATCGTATATAATCGACCATTTATCTACCAGTAGATCTTCAGTTTGTTTGTTTAGTGCCCCACCCTCCAATGCTACAAGGTTTATCTTATTTTCTATGTAGTAATGCTCTTATTCCTATAGGACAGAGTTCCAAAAATGGATCAAGGGCCAAATCTTGTGTACATTTTTATGTTTAGTAGGTACCATTCTTCTAAAGCCAATCTCTCCACATGTGCATAGATTCCATCCCCCCTTGGCTGCCGAATGACATTGCTCCAACAATTCCCCTCTCTTGCACCAGATCATCAAGTTTTCCTGCTACAAACTCATCCCCTTCAGTATACTAACATGCCGTTATTTTCCCCATCATAACCAAACATTTCTCTTAACTTCAGATACTCTACTACCTACACTAGCTCTTTGTTCCCTCTATAGCAAAAAAAAAATCCTGGAAAGAATTTTCTTGTTTGGTGTCTTGAATTCCTCAACTCTCATTCTCTCTTAAACTGCCTCTGGTCTGGTTTTTTTCTACAACCACTGTCCTACAATACTCTTTTTGAGGTCATCAATGAGCTCCTCAGTGCTAAATCCAAAGGTCAATTCTTACTTGACCCAGCAGCAGCATTTGACACTGTAGACCATGCCCTCCTCCCTGAAACACTCTCTTTACCTGTCTTCCAGGATTCCTCATTCTTGGTTTTCCTCTTGCCTCATCCATCACTCTTTCTCAGCCTCCCTTGCTGGTTTTTCACCTTCTCTCCAACTGTGTCATGTGGAGTGTCCCATGGTTCAGTTCTCGGTTTTCCTCTCTTCTCCATCTACACTGTCTATTTGGTGATCTCATACAATCCCATGGCTTTAAAAACCATGTATGTCGGGCTTCCCTGGTGGCGCAGTGGTTGAGAGTCCTCCTGCCGATGCAGGGGACACGGGTTCGTGTCCCAGTCCGGGAGGATCCCACATGCCGCAGAGCGGCTGGGCCCGTGAGCCATGGCCGCTGAGCCTGCGCATCCGGAGCCTGTGCTCCGCAACGGGAGAGGCCACAACAGTGAGAGGCCCGCGTACCGCAAAAAAAAACAAAAACAAAAACAAAAACAAACATGTATGTCAAAAATTCACAAATTTGATCTCCAATAGACTTTCTCCCAAATTCCGGACACGAATGGAAAACTGCCTACTCAACATCTCCATGTGGATGTCTGAGAGACACGTCAATCTTAACATGTTCCAAACTGAACTCCTGATCTTGCCCTATGATTCTGTTCCACCGATAGCCTCCCCTATTTCAGATGACAGCAACTTTATCCTTCTACTTAATATAGCACCACCATGACCATACATCTAGTGTATGCACAAGAATTGACCTCTAGATCTGAGGAAGAGAATATAAATTTTATGAATTGATTCAAGTATATAAGGAACCCTAAATAATATAATTCTAGACCTAGAGGTCTAGAATTGACCTCTAGATCTGAGAAAGAGAATATAAATTTTATGAACTGATTCAAGTATATAAGGAACCCTAATATATGACAAAGTTGGTATCTCATTGAAGTGGGAAAAGATAGATTGGCTATCCACCTGAAAGAAAGCAAGCTAGACCTTTGCTAAAATAAATTTCAAATGGGTTGAACATTTAAATTAAAATTCAAAATAGAAACATTAGGAAAAAATTTAGGAAAATATTTATATAGCCTTGCTTCTACGCTGCCCCCTTTAGGCTATTGTCAATATTTCCTCCTTCGCTCCGTTCAGCCACACTAGCTTCCTTGCTGTTCTTTGGAGCTGCCAGGCACATTCCTGTGTGTGTCTCAGCTAGCGGTATGCTTTCGCAGGTACCTGTAAGATTCACTCCCTCACCTCCTTAAATTTCCTACCAACACTCCCTCTAAGTCTTGCTCTCTCTTACGTGGCTCTTCGTTCTTTCTTTTACTTTAGTACTTTTAGCTTCTAATATATTATTATAATTCATGTATATGCCTATTTTTAATTGTCTAGTTTCCCCAGTAGAATGAAAGCTCCGTGAGATCTTCATCTCTTTTGTTCCCTGATATATCCCAAGTGCCTAGAAGAGTGTTCACTAGAGATTTATTGAATGAATTATTTTTCAGATTTTTTCTGAAAAGTCTATAGCCATTTGTACTTCAACCAAATGTCAAGAGCACCTAATTTCTTCCATGTTCACCAGCACTGGACGTTATTCATTTACTCTTTGCCATTCTGTTAAAGAAAGTGATAATATCTCATTGTTCCTTTCATTGGCATTTGTCTAACCACTAGTTAAGATGAGCATATCTTTGTGTGTTTCATGGCCATGTGGAATTCCTCTTCTGTGATTTTGCCTATTTATATACTTGGAGTCTTTTCCTCCTCGCCCTCACTCTCCTCTTCCTCATTTTCTTCTTCCTTATTTCCGTTTCCTTCTCCTCTTCCTTCTTCTTTTCCTCTTCCTCTTCTTCATCTTCTCCTTCTCCTTCTTCTTCCTTTTCAGTTTTTCCTATCAGTTTGTAGGGACCTTTCCATAGCATAGTTTATCCTCTTAGTGAAAATATTTTTCCAAGTCTGAGACTTATTTTTGATTTTGTTTATAATATCATTTACCATGAGAAAATGTCTACATTCGCATGTCGTCATATATATGTGTGTTTCTATTACTTCATGATTCCTTATTTTGTTGTCTTGCTTAGAAAGGTCTCCTCTAACCCCAGGTTTCCTAAATTTTTCTAATATTTTTATTTTAAACTATTTTTACATTTAAACTTCAATCAATTTGGAATTTATTTTCATTTATGGGGCAAAACAATGGATACCTGATGGATAGCCAGTTATGCATCTTTTTCCACTGAACTGAAATACCACCTTTCTCATATGTTAGGCTCTCATTTATGCTTGGATCATTAATCAAATTTTGTATTCTTATCCTCAGATCAATATACCCATTTCTGATTTATACTATATTATTTGGTCATGGTGGCTCTAGAGTAAGTTTTAACGTCTGTTGAAGAACAACCCTTCTCACAATATTTTTTTAACATCTTTATTGGAGTATAATTGCTTTACAATGTTGTGCTAGTTTCTGCTGTATAACAAAATGAATCAGCTATACGTATACATATAACCCCATATCCCCCCCCCCCCCCCCCCCCTATCCCCCCCCCCCAGGTGGTCACAAAACACCGAGCTGATCTCCCTGTGTTATGCAGCTGCTTCCCACTAGCTATCTGTTTTACATTTAGTAGTGTATATATTTCCATGCCACTCTCTCACTTCGTCCCAGCTTACCCTTCCCCCTCCCCATGTCCTCAAGTCCATCCTTTACGTCTGCGTCTTTATTCCTGTCCTGCCCCTCTCACTATTTTTTATTTCCACAATTTTAAATATCCTTGTACCTTTATTATTTCAACATGTCTTCAAATTTATTTTATCTTATTTAAAAAACATCATGATTCTATTTGGAAATGCATTTAATTTAAATGCAGTTCATTCTTATTATCCATGGTAGCTATGCTCTTCGCAGTCATGTGAACAATGAATTAGTGGAAACTGAACGATGGCTCCTGGGGGAAACACAGGGTTAGGATCTTGGAAGTCTGTGGTCAGAAAATTTTCATCAACCTATCAATATATAACCTTGTTTTTCATGTGTTTCTTTTCTTTTCTTTTTTTATTAGTTATCTATTTTATACATATTAGTGTATATATGTCAATCCCAATCTCCTAATTCATCCCACCCCCCATGTATTTCTATTTAAAGATATATGTATACTGTTTAATGTTTACTGTTGATTCATTAACATTGAACCCATGTAACTCGTGTCTGAACGAAGCTTATTTCACACACGTATTTTTTGTTAAAACACATCATAGCCTTCTCGCGCCTAGGAACGCTAGCCAGCACTTCAGCACCACGTTTGGAGGCTATTTGCAACAGTGAAATCACCAACAAAAAGCACAAAAATGTGAAAAACATGGCACAAGATAGACTGTGTAAAGGACATGTGTTTATACTACAAGGGCAGAAATCAGAAGGCAGGGTGTCATTCAGTTCTACCTCAGCTGTGCATCAGGCAATTCACATGTTTTTGCCAGTCTGTGCATGTCTGCAAATGACCAAAGAAGCATCGAGAGTACTGATTTTAAGGTTAATTTTTGAATCGCGTACATTGTTATGTTAGTGTCTTCTCTTTTAGGAATTTGCTATGTTTCTCCCGTTTGCTCAGGTCTTATTTTCTGTATATTCAATCAAATATTACAGCTTTCCTTATATGGGTTTTGTATCTTTTTTGTTAATTATTTTCTAGTTTCTTTTAAAAATAATTTTACAGATATTGTAAACGGGATTTTGATAAAATTTCTAGCTAGCTATTGCTGATATAGTGAAGAGCTATTTGTGCATACATATTTTATTTTCCACCACTCAAAACCAATTAATTCTACAGTTTTTGCTAGAGTTACTTGTGGTTTCTTGGGGATTCACAATCATATTAGCTGTAAATGGAAATAATTTTGTGTGTTTTTTCACAGTTTTTATATTCTTTTTTAGTTTTTAGGATATTTGTAAGAATGTCCCCCCAAAAATATAATAATAATGGTGATATTTGGTACCTGGATTTCAGTTATGTTTTTGTAAGTGAAAATATTATCAGTGTAAGCTATTGCATGGAATCCACATTAAAAGGAAAGAGGCTTATTAGGATGAAGAATGTTTGCTGAATCAATGAATGAATTCAATATTACCATTTGGCAATAACCATGAATCTCTTAGAAGATGGTCAGTACCAATGTGCCAACTTAATAGATAGCAAGGATATGATTTTACCTATTATCACAATGTAAAATAGTAATATTCCACATTAATTTCTCCTTGACCAATCACTAATCAGAATTTTTGAATTCATCAGTATCTAGGCTAAAGTGGAAATTATTCCGTTAGAATTTTACTTTGGTGAACAACTCAGTTGTACTCTGGTGAACAGAATATAACACACCAACATTTAAAGAACGTTTAGCTTTGCGTAGGACATGCAATTCCCTTTCCTCATCTTGTCTCCACAAATATTACTCTGGGAATAGGAAGGACAGGTGTTCCTTATTCTCAGGTGAAGAAACCAAGTCTTAGAAACAGTCCCCGAGGCCACACACAGAGTTGGCTGAGAACAAGACTTCTGCGTCTCTCTGTCAAAGGTTCAAACTTCACTAACATCTTCCAACACTGGGTAATTACTCCTTGAGACACTTTCATACCCCATTCTAAAAGACCCACTTCATCAATCAATCCATTAATCCCTCCATCATGCATCCATCCATTTTATTACTTGGTCCGTCAGTCATTCAACAAACACTTATTGAGCATTTATCATATTCAGACATTTTTACAGATTCTGGAAATACAACTGGAAACAATAAAAGTTTCTTCCCCCGATGGAGCTTACATTATCGAAAAAAAAATTTTTAAATAAAAGTGAAATTTGTATAACGTCAGATGCTGATGAAGTGCTTTGAAGAAAAATAAAGCAAGGGAGGAGGATTGCGAGTGCCAGAGTGGGGACAGGGGCTACAATGATAAATGGGTGGTCAGGAAAGGCCTTAAGGATGAGATGACATTTGAGCAGAACTTTTGCAAGTATTTAGGAGGCAGGCGTCAAGTCATACAGAGAAGTGGTCTAGGAACATGAATTCTTTTTTTGCGGTACGCGGGCCTCTCACTGTTGTGGCCTCTCCCGTTGCGGAGCACAGGCTCCGGATGCGCAGGCTCAGCGGCCATTGCTCACGGGCCCAGCCGCTCCGTGGCATGTGGGATCTTCCCGGACCGGGGCACGAACCCGCGTCCCCTGAATCGGTAGGCGGACTCTCAACCACTGCGCCACCAGAGAAGCCCTAGGAATATGAATTCTTTAAAGTAAAGGTTTACGTCTTAAGAGTGGGGGGGTCTGGCTTAGTCTTATGGGGAGAAGGGAGGAATCAGGGCTGGAGCACAGAGGTTGGTGGGGAGATGACACTGGAGAGGTTCCCAGGGTAGCTCAAACATGCAGGAGTTTTCTAAGTCATCTTACAACTTTTAGGTTTTAGCTTAAAAACAATGGGAAGCTAATGAAGGGGTTTAAGGCACAGAAGTTTGGGAAAAATCAGTGCGTGAGGAATGCCATCATATTTTGAATTTGTAAAAGATCAGGCAGGCTTCTGTGGCCAAAAGAAATGCACATAAGAGCATGGATCTTTGTGTTCTAACTATGAGCATGGAGGAATTTAGACAAGATCTCAAGTATTCAATAAATCCAGCTGATTAATTGTCTTAATTTACTGTCACTCTGTCAGGGAAAGGTGAAATAAATGGCCTGAAGAAGACAGATGAATTGGCATCTGATATCTTTGTTTCTATGTTTTAATTTAAATTATTTGTACTCTATTAAAGCTATACATCAAGATGATATCCAAATTCTCTAACCTTAAGAATACATTGGGGCTTCCCTGGTGGCACAGTGGTTAAGAATCTGCCTGACAATGCAGGGTACACAGGTTAGAGCCCTGGTCCAGGAAGATCCCACATGCCGTGGAGCAACTAAGTCCGTGTGCCACAACTACTGAGCTTGCGCTCTAGAGCCCGCGAGCCACAACTACTGAGCCCACTTGCTACAACTACTGAAGCCGGCGCCCCTAGAGCCTGTGCTCTGCTACAAGAGAAACCACTGTGATGAGAAGCCTGCGCACTGAAGAGTAGCCCCCGCTCGCCGCAACTAGAGAAAAGCCCACACGCAGCAACGAAGACCCGATGCAGCCAAAAATTAAAAAAAAAAAAAAAAAGAATACATTGATAACCACCTGCTAGGAAAATGTGGTACAGGTATAAGGCGTGGCATCTAATGCGAAGTCAACATGGATTTTTTTTCCCTTTAAAGAACTGTAAAAATACATTAAATTATACCAACTGTAAAAAGTGACAAAATGACCACAGAAATAGGGTCTGGGATCGAGAAGGAAATATGCTGGTAGATGTCTGAGAAAAGTTTAGAGAATTACAAAAGAAATTAATAAATGAATACCAATTTGATTAAAGTGATCTATTCTTATACTTCTGGTAGGTAAAATAAGAGTGAATGAATTATTCTGGGTTTTCTTCTCCCAAAAGTCTGATCATCATAATCCCATGGAAACAGTACCTCTTTCCTTTATCTTCTGAAATTTTAAATTATAAAGAAGGAGTTACTTCAGTAGTTAAGGTCATGAAGACTTTTTTTTTTGCGGTACGCGGGTCTCTCACAGTTGTGGCCTCTCCCGTTGTGGAGCACAGGCTCCGGACGTGTAGGCTCAGCGGCCATGGCTCACTGGGCCCAGCCGCTCCGCGGCATGTGGGATCTTCCCAGACCGGGGCACGAACCCATGTCCCCTGCATCGGCAGGTGGACTCTCAACCACTGCGCCACCAGGGAAGCCCCATGAAGACTTTTAAAAAGTCATCTTTAGGCTGGTGCTCAGGTATATGATGGGCGATCTCAGATACCAGTGGTGCTGGGACATCCTTTGAGATGACCCTCTAAAGCAGTTTGGCATTCTAAATTTTGAGGATTAACAAAATTCACAACTTTTGATGCAATGGTTTTACCTGAGAGAATTTTTCTTAATAAAATATAAGAAAATGCGTGTGTAGGGATGTTGACTACAGAATTTTGGTGTGGGGCAAAATTTGAAAATAACCAAAATGTTAAGGGATTACTTGTGAATTATGGCACTTCCTTATAAGGATAAGAGTGAGGGCATTGAAATGATATTTTGGAAGCTAATGACAGGGAAAATGCTCTCCATTTTATGTAAATGGAGAAAAGGTCGAAAAGTTGTATCTGTAGCATAATTCCTGATCTGGTAATGCTGAAATGTGAATAGCACTCACCTGTGAGTAATAGAATGTGTCTTTCTTTTCCTTTTATAAAAAATAAGTATTAATTCTGAATTAGGCTTTCAAAAGTAACCCAACAAAAAAGAAAGATGTTGGAGAAAGTTATTCAAATACTCTAATATTAACAATCTTCTGTGTCTGTCTGAGGTCTTTAGTTGGGATAACTCTAAATGATTGGATGGGCCACTTAAAGGTATTTCTGTCTCACGGTCTACTTTAAAATTAAAGGTCGCTTCTAGAGGGCAACAGCATATTTACCCCTCCCCTGCTTGCTGGCTTCATAACCTAGTACACAGGATCTGGGTTGCTAACCTGCACGACTGTCACTCGGAGACACTCACCTGGCCTGTGCCTGGTTAGCCACATCCCTTGGATTCACCTGGTCCAGCAGCCACTGCCTTCTCGCAGCTTCTTTCCTCCTACAGCGCCCTTGGAGCAGGTTGTTTCTGAGGGTCCTGAGGAAGAGTTTTGTATTGTCTTTTGTTGACATCTGCTGGAATGGCCAACAGAACAAGGGGCGTCAGATCAGTCTTAAAGTGGTCTTCTTTCCTTACGTGGGTGGATTGGCCGCCATGGAAGTTTCTGAAATTATTTCCCTTACCGTGATGTCCACAGAAAAATCATCTTACTTCATTACTACCTGAATTTCTTCACATCCTCTCTCTATATACATACATATAGTATATGTTTCCGAATTACATACCCCCCAACTTCTACAAAAACTCCTCTTGCTTAGAGCAACCCAGGAATGGGGAAGGTTAAAGCTAGAAGAAGGTATGAAAGCTAGAAGAAGGTATGAAAGAAGACTCAGCCTGTGGTTACTAATTTGGAGGATTCCTCCGAGATTTTATTTCCAGAAAAATCCTCATACATTTAGTCTTGTATAAAATATCAGTGGATTCTCAGACCACCTGAAGTCCCCCCCACAGGTAAGGCAAAAGGAAACAAAGCAACGAGACCTTTAATTAAAAATATTCAACCCTTGAAATCTAAAGTGTAATAACAAAATGACCACATGGTGTCAGTCTAATATCGATAAGCCCTATTTCTCCCCAGACTTTTAGAAACAAGAGGATCATAGGCCAATAATCTGAGGATCTGGGTTAATAAAATTTAGTAAAGCAATATCCATTGAAAATTATTTGGCAAGATTGAGGCACATGACTTTTGTGGACCATTCATGGTAAAGAGAGAATGAGGGGAGAACTGTCCTCAGTAAAGGTAATTAATCAATATTTTTCACTATTGTGAAATTTGGGGATGAGGCCATCTGCATGGAGAAACGGATTCATACTCAGTGATGAAAAGAGAGTGTTCTTTCTGGAAAAATTGAAATGCTCTCTGCTTTAAAATTATCCTATTTCTCTTTCTTCTTAGCAAGAGCTGAATTCTCTATTATAATTTTCTTTAAAATATTTTGAAAGTCAGCTATGAAGTCTTAGTTTTACACTTTTCCAGTCAAAACTGAGATAGAAATCTTTCTCTTTTGTTTCTCCTAAGGAAAAAATTTCTTGAGTTTTAGTGCTCAGGAAAAGACATGTTAAAAAAGAAAATTCCCAAAATGTACTAACAACTAGAGGCCTTGATGCATCATTTTACCAAACCAGGGCTTTTTCTTTTGAATTTGTATCCATTTCCAACGCCTCTCCCCTCTTACTGCTCAGATATTTTCTAGTACACAGTAGGAGTCAATGGCTTCAGATTAGACTCTGGCCTTTTCTTATCCCCAAAAGGTTTATTAAAATCTACAGTGTAAAGAAAGTATATGTATATTGAGAGATATTTAAGGTTGAGCTTGCCACTTCCTTAGTCTTAAATATTATATGTATGAAAGGAGCAGAACCTGTGGTTTTCCAGGAGGAAAAGTTTTTTAATTGCTGTAGCTTTCACTGATAAGATTCATGAATAGTTTGGTACATGGCATTAGATGTTACCTGGATGCAGTTCTCAATCACAGGATGAGACTTCTGGTGGGACTTGCTCTGAAGACCAGATAAGAAACACATCTGACAGATGTCAAAGTTGAGACACTTCAGACAGCGGTATCTGCCAATTAAAATGGAAAATGTGACTTACATCACTGCTAGGAGGTGAGCAAAGAAAGTATTATTCAGGTGGAGAATAGGCACCCTAAAATATACAGGAGGTGTCTGAGCTATCGAGTGAGTATAAAGTTGTCTTCTTTTGTTGGCATTTTTATAACATGACATTAAATTAATATAGTTTTGTCAACAAACTGTCATATAGAGGCCGGATTCATCCTCTCCACCCCGCCCCCCAAAATACCAAGTGTCTTTTATATGCAGGGTATTATGTGCTACAACCTTTAGGATAGACCCTTAAGTCTGCAGCCACATTTGTGTAGCTGCATAATTCATTCAGGTAATTTGAATTTAATTGCCAACTTAAAGGAAACTGGGAGATTTCCAAAAAGTTTGAATTCTAGCTTCTCTGGAAAATGTGTGAGATATGATGATATTGGACCTGCATTCTTGTGTGGTGTTGGGGAAAATAAAACCATAGATAAAAATCTACAATAAATGTGTCATTTATCAGAAATCTGTATGTAGGAAAGAATAATGTGGAAGAGAGGGAGTTCCTCACCAGCCAAGACTGAGTGACCACCACACCCACGTTTCTTAACACATCAGTGTTGCAGACTTTCTGTTATGGACAGTTACAATCTTAAATCTCCTGTGATCAGAAAGACAGGCGGAAATCTTGAGACACTCTGGTAGGGAAGGGTATCTCTGGGCACTCAGGGAACATGTTGTGATATTGGGGAGGGCTGGTGAGACTTCATAGTCATGAATTAGTAACTTTTTTTTTTTAATTTATTTTTGCTGTGTTGCGTCTTTGTTTCTGTGCGAGGGCTTTCTCTAGTTGTGGCAAGCGGGGGCCACTCTTCATCGCGGTGCGCAGGCCTCTCACTATCGCGGCCTCTCTTGTTGCGGAGCACAGGCTCCAGACGCGCAGGCTCAGTAGTTGTGGCTCACGGGCCTAGTTGCTCTGTGGCATATGGGATCCTCCCAGACCAGGGCTCGAACCCGTGTCCCCTGCATTAGCAGGCAGATTCTCAAACACTACACCACCAGGGAAGCCCGAATTAGTAACTTTTAAGGATGAGTGGGATCATATTGTTTGTCTGCAAAATATCAGGGATCTATACTTTTTTCCTGCTATTTTAAGTCCCTTCTTCAACTACAGAGGATGCGGCATAAAGTAGGGTCTTCCCCATCAACGGCAGCGACGGGCGAGGGCAAGGGGGCAGCTGCACCTTTAAGACAGTCCCTCCCCAGACTACTGCCCTCATTTATACTCCTTGCCTTGCCCCCAATAGCATTTGAGTTTTCAACCCCGATCTTCAAAGTTATAAAAATTAAACTATGACAAGATTCCTATGCTCTTCAAATTTCATATCTGGCTGCAAAGACATGATATGGAAGCTTGAGGTACTAACTAGCAAAATTAGATACTGTGTGATGAAGTGCCGAGTAAGAGGCATGGAAAATACATGCTGTAGGAGAGATTGGGGACAACCCTGGGAGCTGGTATGGTCTGATAAATTTTTCTGGAAGAGCTGAGACTCATGCTAGGCATAGAATGCTGGGTGGGAGATTAAAGTAGAGGAAATCCCAGGTAGAAAGATGAGGAGTAAAGTAATGCAGACTGGGGTGAAGAAGAAGGGTTAACGCTTTTCAGACCTATCAGACCTACAGGTAACTGTGGAGAATGGAGGAATAAAAACTTGCAATGGGGCTTCCCTGGTGGCGCAGTGGTTGAGAGTCCGCCTGCCGATGCAGGGGACACGGGTTCGTGTCCCAGTCCGGGAAGATCCCACGTGCTGCGGAGCGGCTGGGCCCGTGAGCCATGGTCGCTGAGCCTGTGCGTCCGGAGCCTGTGCTCCGCAACGGGAGAGGCCACAGCAGTGAGAGGCCCGCGTACCGCAAAAAAAACAAACAAAAAAAACCACTTGCAATGTTCCTGAGGCCAGATGGCAGAAGGGCTTCTGACCAAAGTCATTGGAAGGCAGAGCAGGAGGGTGCAAATGCCATGAGACCAACTCTCACAGTCCTTGTTCACTGCCGTCCCCGACATCTAGTCCCAGGGTAGGATATTAATACAGAGTGTTGAAGGGCTATCACAATAGCAAACATTTTTGAGCCCTTACTATGTAGCAGGCAGTGGACATGCATTGACATAGTTAATCCCCATGAAAGTTCTTTAAGGCAAGGCATTCTTATTATTATCCTCATTTGAAGAAACTGATTCAAAGAGAGTTTAAACAATTGCACAAAGTTACACAACTACATAGTAAGTGGTAACATTAGGTTTTGAGCCCAGGGATACCATCTAAATGGAGAGCCAGCTATTTTAACCCCTGTTAATAGACCACCAAGGCAGGAGACTTGAGTTTGAGTCACATGCCACTGTTACTAGGTGACCTTGAAATGGAAACTTAAGCTCATTGTTTTGAAGATACCTGGAACAACACAGGTTTTCAAAGAACATTAGTTGAAATTAAATGCATGACAGTTTCTTCAATGAAGAAAATGGAGCTAGTAAACCCTGCCCTCTCGGCCTTGCAAAGTTTTTACAAAGCTTTGAAAATTATTCAGCATGCGTAACTGGGGAGACATGAAGTCTATAACATAAAGTATTTTTTATAAAGATGATTTGATGAGCCACCTGTCCTAGCATTACTGTATGGTTACAGTAGACTCGTTAGGAAAATACACTGACCCTAATCTTGGCTTATTTCCTCCATGCTCTGAAACTACTGACAGGTGTGTGAGAAACGGTGCAGTGTGGATAATGAGATTGGTCTGTTGTTGATGGCTTTACTCATAGAGAACCAACTTTTTTCCCCCAATTTCATTTCAAGGTTACATGGCTATTACAGGGCATAAATGTGACACATTCTGCTAAAATTGAACACTTGGCTTAGGAACAAGCTCTGGGCTTTGTAGCTTCTTTTACTTTAGGAGGTCAAGTCTTTGCCTCTTCCTGCTATACTTCCAGATCTGCAAACACTTCTGCTCTAAAATGTCTTTATGAATCTCACTGAAACTAAAAGCCTTGAGGCTATTGCTGGAGTTTTCTGAGAGCCAAAAACACAGGTTTAATGTTAGAACTGTAATACATTCAAGCAATTTCTAATAGACTCAGAAGGTTACAGCTAAAAGAAGTTTAAGTCATCATTTGACCCACCTTTCCTCTTGCTTACAGAGAAACCAAGGTCTAGAAAGGTTAAAGGCCACGCCCAGATCACGCAGCTGTCTGCATATATGAAAACTGTACATTGCCTCAGATTTCTAGGAGAAAGGAAAAGTCACACAGCAGCACTTTTTGTTTTTGTTTTTTTGGGTTTTTTTTGGCAGTACGTGGGCCTCTCACTGTTGTGGCCTCTCCCGTTGTGGAGCACAGGCTCCGGAAGCGCAGGCTCAGTGGCCATGGCTCACGGGCCCAACCACTCCGCGGCATGTGGGATCTTCCTGGACCAAGGCACGAACCCGTGTCCCCTGCATCGGCAGGTGGACTCACAACCACTGCGCCACCAGGGAAGCCCTTTATTGTTTTATTGACAAGAGAACTACAACACCCTTTCCCTAATATGGGATTTTGACTGTCATCCTCAAAGCTGTGGAAAGGTCTGAATCTCAAATGTCCAAACCTAGCTTTCAAATCTGCCTTTTCCTCGAGGCCAGAGAAGCTCTGGCGTGAGCTGCTTCCACAAAGCCTCATCATTCCTTTGGGTTCAAGGAATGTTCTCAGTTGTCTGCACAAGGCGGCAGCAGAGCATCACGGTTGCAAAGCAGGCACCCTGGATTCGGTCGGTAGCCTCTGCCACTTGCTAACCATGTGAGCTTAAGTTTAAGTTATTTAGTGGCTCTGCAAATTAGGCATAATAATACCACATTTATACAGAGTTGTAACAGGCTTTACACGAAATGATCCATGTGAAATACACAACCTAACACTTGTTCAACATTTAACAAATGTAATAAGGTCCTACTATATAGCACAAAGAACTATAGTCAATACCCTGTGATAAACCGTAACGGAAAAGAACATGAAAAAGAATATATATACGTTTAACTGAACCACTTTGCTGCACAGCAGAAATTAACACAACATTGTAAATCAACTATACTTCAATAAAACTTTTAAAGAAGCAAAGAATGTAAACTATTGTTATTATTATGGATGGTTCCAAAGTATTTAACAGCATTTTTTGGTAACAAAAGACAAAAAAATTTCCCCTTAAGGAACAAAAACATCTAGCGGTCAGAGTATGTGTCAATAGAACTTAACATTCCATTAATTATAGAAGGTAAAATAAAATGTATTATAAGCAGGATCACTCATACAGGAAATTACTGACCCCCCAAAATCAACTGAGTTCTAGATGTGTGAGAAGGACCACAAAAAAATAATCTGGAGAGATGCAGCTCCAACTCCAGACCCGTTTGGAGAGTGATGGTCCATGTAATAGTGGCGAATGACTCTACCTCAGTCCTGTGATGGGGAAGTTCCTGCAGATTCGACATCGAACAGGGTGAGTGACCATTTCAGTGGCTGACAGTCGGTAGCAGGTCGGGAGCCACAGGAGGATGGGAGGCTCAGATTGTAACCAGGATAGGAATTTCTCTTCTTTAATTGCTGAGCTCAGCACCTGAAAAACGATGGCACACTCAGATGCGTTTCTAGGCAGAACTTTGGTCTCTTGTAGAGATGACAATGTATTTTCATCCTCTCTTCTGGCTCTGTTTCTGTAGGCTCTGCTTAAGAAGTTTACCACATGCGAAGTCGGGGCAAGTCTACCTGTAAATTAGGTTGTCTAGGATGCGGTGCAGGGTAGTAGGTCTGTGATTTAAATGGGTCAGCAGTGGCGTCTGCCCCCCCAGGTCCAAGGGACATGTGAACGGCACTCACCCCTTGGAAACAGCTGCGTGTAGCACTCTCCACAGAGCACAGAGCTCGACTTTCCCCCATGACAGTCGGGATCTACAAGAGGCAAGAAACCCCACGTCAGCGATCAAGAAATGGAGAAATAGGTGGCCACCAGTCATGCCTGAGCGGTGGCGCTTACGGCCATGGCGTCACAAGTATCTGGTGTCTGAGGCTCGATGAGCTGTCTCAGTCTAGGCAAACAGGACATGTGTGGGTTTTGTGCGGTGTTTGAATAGAGATAATGAATGAACAAGTGGGAAGAAGTGGAGCTGGGAGGAGGAGTGAGAAGAAAGTCTGGCAGTGGGGGAAATACAGGGAGGGCTCGCATTGTTTCTCTTCTTTTGACCCCAGTCAAATATTTAATCGTTCTTTGCCCTTGTGCACCTATGAATTACAAGTAACGACGATACTGTATCAAAGTTCAGGGCAGTTTTAAGGAAACCTTTTCAAACACTTTCACGTCGTCTCATTTTCACAAATCCCAATTTCTGAGGTAGGGCAGTCATTATCCTTGTATAAAGCAAGGAGTAATTGAGATCTGGTATTTTGTCCAAGGTACAACAGACAAGCAAGAAAACAAACAAACAAATGCAAGTTAGCTGCAGAATTGAGATCTCACTCTAAGACTCCTGACTCTGTTGAGGGGTTCTCCCAAAGCTTTGTCACACCCAGTCCTGATGTGGATTCCAATGGCTTGGTTTATACTACCCCACTCAATGGTTTCCATCTTTCAATCAGTCCCATTAAGGAGTTTAACTAAGGGACCGAGAACCCCTTGTGACTGCCGAGATGGCCAGGGACTTGGCCCTGACATTATCTATATGCACAGATACATGTACCTGTCACCTCCATTTATGCCCATTTGGTTGTGGGTCCCAGTTTCACATCTGATGTTTTCTACAGCACAGTCTGTCAGCAGGCGTTGCTCCCAAGCTCAGAAGTAATTTCAAAGACCCCCCTGCTGAGTCCATCAACTCGAATAAACATTCTTCTAATCAGGAAAGTGGCACTTAGAGCCACTTTGCTGACAATTAGCCAGACAGAAGTCAACAAACATTTGCGTAATCCTGACAAGATGGCTTGTACTTTAAATTGATAATAACCCCATCACCAGCTGAATAAGTACTATGCCTTATTTGGCTTTTGTCTGAAAAAATAACTCACTAACCATACTTTGGCCTGAGAGTGCTGATGAGCTAACTGGAGCACTTATTTGGATGGCGTCCTTGAGCCTTGAGAAAGGGGTTTAGCCTCATTTGTAAAATAAGGAATGTGGATCAGATAGGACCCACTTACCAGCTCTGTGATTCTGACACCAGTCAAAAGAAAATTCACTTCTGTGGTGGGTTCTAACCTACACTTTTGGCTGTTAAGTGTGTGCACAAAGATTTTGTGGATGAATTGCCCATTGGACTAATTTCTTGCAGGTGTTCTACGGAAGGACGCAGGGTGGCTGGATAGCATGCCAGCACAGGCAGAACACCACTTGAAATGATAATGACGATTCTTGCGTGAGGAGTTGGGATTACACGGTAGGGCCTGGAGTTTTCTGTGGGAACCCATCTCAGTGTTCTTAATGGTAGTAAATGGGATGATAATTTGCCGTGCAAATCTCCACCTTCCTAACAGCTTTCTCAGAAGCCTACTAATGCATTGGAGGGGAGACAGCACTGCAGGAGCTGCCATGCGGCAGCTCATTGACCTCAGTTGAGCCTGAAACAAGGGCAGATTTTTAGGGCCTCTTGGATGGGGAGCGAGCCTGGGGCCGGCTGTAGTAGTGAGGAAACAGCACAGGATTTCAGGAGGAGGAAAATACCCCTCCGTCCATCTTCTTTCATTACATCCACCTCAACACCTTAGTGTAACAAGCCTGGTTGCACAAAAGGATGGACAGATTTTCCCAGTCTCCCTGGCTCCCCGCAGCTTGAGTCCTAAGATGTTGGGATTGATGGGGAAGTAGCTCCTAAACATGCCTGGAGTCAGCAGAAAACAGGGCCCATGTGCTGCAGCAACCACCAGAGCGGCTCTTAAATAACTACATACGATGTTTGAACCTTAGGAATTAAAAAAAAAAAAAATCATCGCTCCACTTAAAAAATATGAACATCTTACATATTCTTTGGAATTTACAGAGTACATTAAATACTAATTATTACAATCAATATGAACATAAACTATTACTATTAAGGCCAAATCAAAGCAAAGGTAATTTTGGATAGGTTTTTCTAAATCATATTCCCTGTCTGATAAGCTCTTTCCTTACCCACTCCCACTTGTAACATAATTATCCCCAGTTCAGAATCCTCGGCTCTGAAGGGTACCAGAATAGGTCACCCCCAAATACGAGCCCTTGGCATACGTATTGTTTTGAACTAAAGGCCATTGAGAACCAGTAGATGCAGAAAAAGCTATAAAAACAGGGCACAGCTTTTCCTTTTGTAAAGGAAATTTACATTTATAAAGGAAATTTCTTTTTACCAATAGTGTCTCCCTCTCCCTATCAGGAAGAGGAGGACTCTTAACAACACTTATTAGTGGAAAACTCACAGACTTAAATCTGCATAACAAACCTTACTAAACAGCCCTTGTTCACCATCTATTTCCCAGTCACTTTCTCATAACTTGCCTCCCCCCACCCAGAAGCCCAGAGCCCCCTTCCCTTTGTTTAGTGTAAAATAATTTACAAGCCTGAGTTCCATCCACCTCTTTGAGTTACTCATCACTGGGTGTTCCCATGTGTATGCACCATACACATTTAAACTTTGGTTTGTTTTTCTCTTGTTAATTCTGTCTTTTGCCAGTCCAATACATAGGGTCCCAGTCACAGAACTTAAGATGTTTCAAGGAAAAAGAAACTTTTTTCTCCCCTACAGTCCAGACCCAGCGGAAAAATGACAGAAAATTACTATGGCTTCACAGTGAGGAAAACCTAGTTTGGGGATTTTACAGAGGCTTGAAGAAGAATAGACACATCCTTGAAATAGGGGTAAAAGATACAGGAGGACAGTGACCACTGTACACAAGATAATCCAGAGCCTGCTTAACCCATTTGCAGAAGATCTTGCTTGTTTACATGATTCCCTTGCCTAGTATGGATAAAAACAACACTACATTTGCACATTCTTAAAGAATAGGAAATGATGGAAAGCAACTATTTGAGTATTTGGGGTTGCATTTCATCTATGTTTCCATTAAGCACCGTTGAAGGCTTTAGTATCAAGAATTTTTCAAGCCATAAAGATAAATGAGATAAAATTCTTGCCCTTGAGAAGCAGCCTAGTGGGAAAAGCATATACCTAGGACATAATTGCAACAACATTTGACAAGTGCTGTAACAAAATTATGTACAAGAGTTAAAGGAGCTTTCAGTGAGGAGGTGACTGATATTTGAGTGATCTTGAAAGACAAACAGTATTTGTCAAGTGAAAGGAGAGGCGGTGGTGTTGCAGACAGATTGCACCTGCACAAGTCAGGCATGGAGAACTTGGTGCATGTCAGGTACAGTAACAATTTTGATACGCAAGAGTGACAATGATGGAAGGAAAACTTAAACACTGTGGAATATGCAAAAGAAACCACTGGATATTATTTCAATGGGGATTATCTGAACCTATAGAGATATGCATCACTGTCTTTGACTAAGCTATTTTATAATTTTGTAGACATTAATGTTAACTTGTAGACAACTGATCACAATGCAAATAATTCTGATCTATAGATATGCAAATAAATTCTGTCCTGGTTGAGGGACAACTCTCCCCTTCAGCCCAAAGTCAGTCTTGGGTCCACCTGCAAATTCATTGTAACATTCTTAATCTATCAGCTTGTCTGTTCTTTGGTTATTTCTTTCAACTAGTTGTAACTTACTGGAGCCCTCTTCTAATTAACAAATTAAATAAAATTTTGAATACATGTTCATTTTATATTTGTATAAGTATCATGATTTACCTCTTTCTGAAAAGAGAAGGATTGAGTCAAATCATGAAAGCTTTGCCTGTGATGCTGAGTTCAGGTTTTATTCTATGACAGAATATGGCCAACGAAGAATTTTAGGCATTTACATTTACATTTTGGAAGAGTCACTGGCTGCTGTGTGGAGGAAGAGTTGCAGAGAGGAGAGGATTGCGTTGGGCAAACCAGTTAGGAAGCAATTGCAATAAATCAGCCTATATTCAGATAATACCAGGTAAAGAGGAGAGAGGTTGCATGGAGAGCTATATTAAGGTAGAACTGACACTGTAAAAATCAGATCCTTTAATAATAAATGTGACTAATATAACTGGAACAAATTTAGAATTCTTAAGTATTAGAGATTTACCTGTTGTAGATCTGTTAGTAGGTTTCTCAAAATCCTTCGAGTCATGCGTCCTCCAGAATTATAACCTCCCCTGTTATTTTCTGCATAGAGCTGAAAAAGAGCTAGACACATAAGGGGGGAAAGAAATCTTTAAACTGAATACTTGCTATATATCTTCGAAGAATATGTGCTTTGAATTCTAAACAGTTTATTTGTGGCTATAAAGGCGAAAGTTATAATTCTTGGTTATTTGCTTGCTGTTTTGAAGGCTTCCCAAACTAAATAATTTGATAACTAATGAAGACCCATTCACGTTTCAACTTTTTGGTAATCTAGCACATCGATGACAAAGACCACAAGGTTGGTAAATGGCGATGTGAGCAGAGTCTGTCTTTAAGGGAATAATAACCACTGGTGTCTGAATAATCCCTATACAAATAAATATCAAGGATAACCAAATTATGAATAGTTAGAAAGCATAAATCAACATCTTGAAAAATTCTAAGTCTTGCTGAGTACTTGTCGAACCAGAGCAGTGTGGCGGGAATACAGGAGTGAGTGAAGCCGATAACGTGTTGGAGAGATTTGGTGGTCACCGCACTTCAGACATTCAAAACTCCTACATATGTTACCTCTGTATTTTGTAAGAGGACTATCCCCCGAGAGGGCAATCAGGGCGGCGGCTGCAGGTCCAAGCTTGAGAAAACCCGTTCCCGAGCTGCATGGCAACAAAACAGAGATACGAATGGGGAAGGCAGGGTTATTCTTGGTGAAGTGGTTTATAAAAACCATGACTATGAATGGACATTTCTTTCTTTCTTTCTTTATTTTGGCTGCACTGTGCAGCATGTGGGATCTTAGCTCCCCAACAAGGGATGGAACCTGCGCCCCCTGCAGCGGTAGCTCAGGGTCTTAACCACTGGACCGCCAGGGAAGTCCCTGAATGGACATTTCTGACACTGTGTTACAAGTTCACTCTTTTCATGGTCAGTTTTCCTATACTAGAATTTGACAGAACTAAGAATTGAATGAAAATATTTAATCCTTCATTTATTCATTCATTCATGTGTTCAACAAATGTTTATTGGGTGCTTTCTCTGTACTAAGCACTGTCCTAGGCACTGGAGACACAGGCATCTTCCTGGGTCTTCCTGGGTTCTCCTGGACCAGGCAGTCTCACTTCCTTTAGGGCTCACAAGCTGGGAAACCAAACAACAGAGACAAGGACCAAAAGGCAGGCAGAAGGAGCAAACATTTATATTAAAAAAAACCCCCCCATTCTCAGGCCCTCACTTAGAGCCTCGTCACCCTGTGCCCACTGGCTGTGCAGTTTCCAAACCTACAAAATACAATGTATCAAACGCTGGAGGATTGTTAGAGGCAGGCATTGATACAAGAAAGGACAGCCCAAATCATAATGCTTAAGGAGACTGAAATCATGAAAAAATAACTTGAGAACATGCTTATATACTATTTGTACAACAACAAAAATAAATAAATAATAAACTAGTAAGGAATTTGCCGAGTGGTTAAACTGTGCTTGCCTTTGGGAGGCAGACTTTGGGGTGGTATTTCTTCTTCTTCACTCTTTTCTGCACTTTCCAAATGTTTTATATTTACTGTGAGCTTTTAGAACTCCATTCTACAGGATGAAGGCTAATGGGTCAAGACCACGTAAGATAAACACAACTGAAGTGGGACAAAAAAGTGGTAAACACACACACAAACACACACCCCCAACACCACTGACTTAGAGCATGCATAACCAAGCCTTTGACAGGGTGTAAGCTGTTTGATGTGTGCCTCTCCAAGTCATATGTTGAAATCCTAACCCCCAATGTGATGGTATTTAGCGATGGGGCTTGGGAAGATGATTAGGTCACAAGGGTGGAACTCTTATGAATTGGATTGCTATTACTACAAAAGAGACCCCAGAGAGCTCCCTCGCCCCTTTCACCATGTGAAGACACAGCCAAAAGATGGCCCTCTATGTACCAGGAAGTGGGTTCTCACCAGACCCATCTGTCTGCCGGTGTCCTGACCTTAGACTTCCCAGCCTCCAGAACTGTGAGAAATAAATGTTTAAGTCACCCAGTCTACGGTAGTTTGGTATAGCAGCCCAGACTAAAACAATAGGTTAGCCATTTATGCACACGTTATTCAACTTTATCCCACAAGCAGAAACTGACAACTGGTTATAAAGGAATAAGCAAAGACATATACTACCGGGGACTCAAGAGAAAAGTGTAATTTATATATATACATAGATGCATAATTGCCCTAGCAAAAGGTGTGCGTGCTTCTCTAGAGTGGAAATGAGTCCATATGAAAATGTGGATTTTCCCCCTTTTTGCTGTCCATGAATCATTCATATTAGTGAGGTTGATAAGCATGTACTTCTTTGTTCCCCTCCTGAATAATACATTTGAGGCAAACACACAAACAAAGAAGCCTTCTTAGATATCAAGCCTTGAACAAATATTAGACAACCCCAACTGGTCAATGACCAGAGGCAACTAAACACCCCCTGTAAGGTCACAGCATGGTCCCCTCAGCCTCACCTGTCATACATTGTTGTGAGAAGGCTCAGAGTGAGTTCCGAAGCTCTGGGGTGCACCTGTCCTGGTTTTTCCACCCTGACTCTCTGAAACAGCTCCTGCAGAGCCTGAAAAAGCTGCTGCACAGAGACAGCACTTTCTCTTGCCTCCCAGAGACTCTGACGTAGTAGGACATGCTGAATCAGAGAACTGTCAATCAAGTCCACTGCAGGAAGCAAAGGAAACACTGCATCACCTCTGATCTGAACAAAAGGCTTCAAAAAAGTAAACATCATCTAGTCTTTAATGAAGACTGTTTTTTACGGCACCTGTTTTTTTAAGGGAATTACATATGGCCACTATTTGGATACATCTCTCTTGTGTATAATTCAAGTGTTCCTATTCTAACAGTTGATTTGATTTTGGAAAAGTGCATCTGTTTGTAAAGCATAGTTAGAACATTATTCCCAGTATAACCTCTAGGATGCGGCTTTATAAAAGGAAATTAAAAGGGAAACAAGTGAGAAACTTGAAAATAGCTGTCCGAGGAAGTTAGGACACTGGTGAAAAGTTGGGAAAAACATTTTTATACTGTTTATTAAGTGGATTGGGAAAATTCATCTTTCATGTTCAAATATCATTTTTTCTTGTCTACAGCCTAGCTCGAGAAGGAATATTGTATATAAAAATGCAAATGCATCACTTAAAAAACTCAGTGATCTTTATAAAAGAGCAGTTCCTGAATTAGACTCCTTAGGTCTCACCCTTGCTTTAGTAATGTTTATTTTTTTGATCTTGGTCTCCTCAGTATTATTATCCAGAAAGGCACTTAATAAAACCAAAGTTGCTTACAAAAAATAATGGTTTATTTCTTACATATTTTTTTATCACCTTCTCCTAAAAATGTTACAAGGCAATAAATATAAGGAAGAATGAAATAGAACCAACCCTATGGTTTCTTGCAGATGGAGGATGACAGACAAAATGAATAAACACCCACTTGTGCCATCTGAGATGGGGATGTCAGTGGCACCAAGAGCTGCTGGCATTTAAAATGCTTCGGACTGTGAAGTGATAAAACCCTGCACTTCTGTCTACTTCGTAAATCAACCTCACATACACAAATCTAGCACGTATAATAAAATTTTTTATTTGTTCTCTGATACTGCTTTTAAAGGGAGAGTCTAAGAAAGTGAGGGGTATGTTTTGGGATGTGACTGTGAAACGTGGCTGCATGTGGTAGAGACTGCAAACTCTTTTATCATTATTCAATCGCAAAACCTATCACCTCGGCCTGGCGTGCTGTACACAGGATGCTGCGTCTTCTGCCGAGACTTCTGTATTACAGCAAAACAGATAATAGTGGTGTCCATTAATCTCACCACCAGATTTGCGCAGGAACGCTCTCCGGCTCTCCAGATCCTGCTGCCTGGAGCTCACGATATGTTTATCTCGGTGTTAGGGACTTTTGTTTTCCAATTTTTGTTTGGTTATCTGTTATAGGTAGAACTTTTCAACTTCTGATTTCGTGTACCGTTACTATTTCCCATACATATTATTTATATTCACTGTTTCTGATGCAGGCGTAATAAAAAATTCAGAAAGGTACACCCTCGAATTACACTGTTTGTACTCACTCAGGCTCATATGAACAATGATGGAGGCTCATGTGAGCATTGGCTTCTAACTTTCTTTAATAGGAGACATTCTCCAGGAAAATAACATGATTGAGGGTAAATTTTTAGTGAGCATCTTCTGCCTTTTGTTGATTTCTGGAATAATATAAGTAATTTGTCTATATCAGTGATTTAGAAAAAAATTTATTTAAGCCAAGAATCCCTTCTTCAAAGGATACTTTCACAGAAATGCAATATGGAAGATAGAGCAAAACAGAGCTGTTCTGGTAGAGGAGATAGCCTTTTGGGTTTTCTCTACTTGCCTCTACTTCCTTTTCCCACCTCGCTGGCCCTTTCTTACCCTACTTCACACCCATGTCCACTTTGTGAAACACAGTTTGAAAACCACTGGTCTATCTAACTTATTAGGCAGAGGCAAAATATTAAAAAAATTTCAACCTTTAGGAAAACTGACATATGTATGTGTATGTGTGTGTGTATATAAAATACAATATATATATATATATATAATACAATTTATATATATATAAAACACAATTTTTTTAGATCTGCTGTAATAAATGTCATAAATTACACAAAGTGATTTTTTAAAAATGCAATACAGAACTTATTAGAAATCAGTAACTTCAGATATGATGAATGCCTGTTGTTTTTCACAGCCAGGACCCAAGTCACTTCATTTTCGAGAAATTTTACAGGATAAAAATTTTTACTGTATTTTACCTAGATAACGGTATAGGAAAAGAAACCATGGCATTCAATCAGATAAAATTTAATGCAAAAGAGTAGTTCTCATGAAATTCTCAAGCGATTTTTAAACTTTATGGCCTGAGGATTATTCATCTGAACTTACTTTTGCAGGTTCAGAAAGAGATGGGGGTACAACTTAAAAATGCAAGTCTTAAGTAGCAGAAGGAATTTAGAAATGTTTATATTTGAATCTACAAGTTATATTAAACTAACTTATTTTGTGATTTTATTTTGCATCAATATTGGTATCCTGAAAAGGAAATAAACAAACAAAAAATTTGCAGAAACCAAGTAGGAACATTTTTTTAAAGAATTAAAATCCTCATCCATGAATTATTGTCTATTGTCAGTCAGCGAAGCTACATGTGGGTGGAACACACAGGTGTATCTTCCACACTCCATCTTCTCTGTTACAAGTAGGGTAGATGCACAGGTCCAACCTTCTAGATCCAGCAGTCACTCACATGGGGGGAGTTTTTGGTTTTCTATGAATTTTACATTACACATCAGGGTCAGATTATTTCAAGTGTTTCAAGAGAACCTGTACTTACATTGGCACAAGGTTTGCACTGATCGTAATTTGAAGGCTGTTCTATAAATGGAATTCTCAATACTATTAAGAGCATCTGTAAAGAAAACATGAAATATCATAGATAAAGGACTGTCTCATTAGATAAATCCCGTATCCTAGAAGGAAATCCTAGAGAGCATGTAGCCCTACTTTATTTTGCCCGTGAGGAAATCAAGTTCTAGAGCTCTCTTTCCTAGCTGGGAACAAATAATAATGGACTACGCTATCCTAGACTGCAGGTGACCATAGAGAGCCTCCTCTGAGCCCACCAAACTAAGGGATCCCCCAGTGAGGAGACTCCTCCATGAAGCTGTCCACTTTTTATATAAAAATGAAATAGCCTATGAAACAATAAGACAAAAAACTATCTGTAGAATATAAATTCAGTTTGTTAATATATTCTAGTCATATGTACACACATATTTATGCATCTATGAAAATGACTATCCATCCATTCATTCAGCAGATTTTTATTGAGCTCTTACTATATAGCCCTGGCATGATTCCAGGCTCTTGAAATATAACAACTAACAAAACAGATAAAAATTCTTGCCCCGTGGAGCTTAATTTCTAGTGTCATTCATCAGATTGTTAACAGTGGATATCTTTGAGTGTGCGAATTCTTAGTTATTGTCTTCCTACTTGTCAATATTACCTAAATTTTCTATAAAGAGCATATGTTATTTTTATAATCAGAAAAGAATTATTAATATACCTTCTTTTACCCACCACCAACATCACTACATCAGTGGCTAGCATTTCTGAGCACTTACCACGCACTGAGTATGTATTCACCCTTTTCACAGTGTGGAGAAGAGAAGAGGAGAAGAGAAGAGAAAGCTCTGGAGCCATATCTAGGTAATAGAAAATGTATATGTAATATACAAATGCCCTGTACATTTGTATATGTAATAGAAAATGTATATGTAATAGAAAATAGAAATGATCAAAACATATGAAAAAAAAAGTTGAAAGACTAATTACTATAGAAGACTTTTTGACGAGGAAAGACAGTCATCAAAGATAAACAACCATAAGCAGAGGTAGTTTTGCGGGCAAATTCCTTTAAACTTTCAAGGGATAGGGGAATCCCTGTTACTCAACTCTTCTAAAAACTGGAAAAACTCAGAAAACTTCCCAGTTTATTTTAGGAGGCTAACATAACTGTAATACCAACATTTGATAAAGTTTTATTGAAAATATTGTTATTGCTGAGAGAAACTAGTTAAATTCTGATTTCAGACTTTGAAGGAAATTGGTCTAATTGGCCAAGGAAAATCGTCCAATATGGGACGGTTTCAGCAGCAACTCAAAAGTCTGAAGTTTGAAGTCTCATCTAAATACCATCTAAATCAGATATATAAAAAATAAACAAATCTTATTTAAGATGAAATCAAAGATAAAACATAATATATTAGCAAACATTTTCAAGAACATATTAAAGAATTATGTTCCATGATATGGAAAGATTTATTTCAGGAATTTAAAATTTGTTCAACAGTTAATTAATATATTAAGAGAAGGAAAAAAGTTACTGAACCAGTGGATTCTCAAAATGCATTGGTAAAATTCATCAGCCATTCTGATTTTTTAAAAACTGGTACATGATCTAGGAAGAGAGAAAACATCCTTAAAATGTCAGAAATAAAAGGCAAATTTCGTATAAAAGTGAGATAGACAAAAGACATCCCTGTTAAAGTCAGGAAAAAATCACCCCCATCCCCCTTTTCATCACTGTGATCCAACTCTAGTCTGAAGCAGAGAAGTAAAATACAGGGCATCAGGACCACCCCTGTTCCCTCCACACTGTGCCAGATAGGGCGGAATCTCCTTGATAGACCTTGAAGGATAGCCCTCCAGGATGTCCGTATGAGTCCACTGGAGCTGGCATATAATAATAGAATTGGAACTTATTTGCTGTCCCTGTTTTGGAATTCTAATCTACAAAAACAAATAAAAATAAGAGTTATAAATTTTAGGAAGGAAGAGATGTACAGATGTTCTGATTGCCTCTCTATCCAGATAATTCATGAGGATCATCTGCAGGTTGGCTGGATTTAGGACAATTGTATGAGAATCAATAACTTTCCTTTATATCAGTGGTTTTCAAACTTTATCTTGCATCAGATTGCAGAGCTTACCCCCAGAGTCCGGGTGGGGGGACCTGGGTATTTCATTTCTAATCCCAGGCGATGCTCATGCTTTCGGTCCAGGAACTATATTTTGAGTACCACAGCTTTATACCAAGAATAATCAGTTAGAACAGGTAATTTTTAACATCTAAAAAATGCCTAAAGTAAACAAAACAATGTGTAAGACCTTATAAAGCTTTATTGAAAGCTGTATTAAAGATAATATGAATAAATGGAGAGATCTATTTCCTCCATTACTGGATATTCTTGGATTAGGAATGTTCAATAGCATAAGGATATGAATTCTCCCCTATAAATTTAAAGCAATTCCAACCCAAATTCCGACTACCATTTTGAACTTGACAAAATAGTATAAAATTAATCTGTAAGAATAAATGAAATGTGTGATTATTTCAGGAACAGATAGAGTAATGGAACAGGACAAAATCAGAAACTGACCTATGTATACATAGGGTTTTAGCATATGATAAAGATGATGTTTTAACTCAGAATCAACAACTTCCCTTTATATCGGTGGTTTATATCAATGAGGAAATTATAGATTATTTAATAAATAGTGTTGGGGCCATTGGATGGATAACTATTTAGGAAAATATAATATAGGCACTTTAGTTCAGATCATAAACAAAAATAACACCAGAATGTATTACAGAGTTAAACATGAATTCTTAAAACTCTAAGACAATTAAAAGAAGAAATTTTTGGCAATCTTGAGGTTGAAAGATGTTTTAAAGCATGATTATAAGCCCAAATCCACAGCAATGTGTCTATAACTTAGTATGGTCCTATTTTTGTAAATGATAAAAACTAATAGCAAGAAAGAACACAATAAACACAGTAGGAAAGGTTATATATCAAACTTCTGTTTATCTGGGTACAGGAGTACATCATGGGAGGGGTTAAATTTTTTACTTTCTATAACATGATAACGATCAGAATGGTACTGGGGAGAGAAAATTGGGGGGAGATATGAGGCACAATTTTCTAGGGAAATTGACAGGGATTGGTGGCTGATTGGATGTGGGAGGGAGACCAAGCGTAGGAAATAATGGGGGAGGATAAAGTTTTTGCATAGAGGTGGAATGGGAATTCATTTTCAACATCTGAGTTTGAGGTTTCTGTAAGACATCTGAATGGAGATGTCCAATAGGCAGTTGAAACTACCTCCCAGACACTTGGGAGTCCAGGATTCTGGAACTGGGACTTGTCCCCAGAGACTTGGGCTTGGAGTACAGGGAGTTGGAGGGCATGGTCCTTGGACTGCAAATCCTGGAGCTAAGGTGACCTGAGAGAATAGGCAGACATATTGGTCAAGGTATCTTTCTGAGAAGGCTTGTGGATCAAGCAGAGTCCAGGTGCGAGGCAACAGGTCAGAAACTGGGAATGCTGGACTAGAGCCAGAGGGTTCCACATGGTGATGAAAAGGAAAAGCTTAAAGAGATTTCCCAGCATGGAGGGAGTAGGCATGAGAAATTTTTAGAGTATTGCTGTCCAATAGGAGAAGTACAGTATGATTCAAATATGTCACCTTAAATTTCTAGCAGCTACATTTTAAAAAGTAAGAAGAAACAGGTGAAAGTAATTTTAATGATTTATTTTGTTTAATCTATCAGATTATTTAATATGTAACCAACATAACAATTATTAATAAAACATTTTCTGTTCTTATTGTCTTCAAAATTCAGTATCCTTTTTACACTTGCAGCACATCTCAATTTGGACTAGCCATATTTCAAGTGCTCCATCGCCACATGTGGCTAGTGGCTACCAGACTGAGAGCTCAGTTTTAGAGAATACTGGCTGGGAGGGGGAGCTGTTCAGGGTGTTGAACAGGACTCAATTTTTGATTCTGTATCTGGGGGTCAGGGTTGCTATTTAGGATGAGATAGAGATTTAGGAGTCATTAGTGTTGACTGTGGGCAAAACCATGTCCATCTACTAGGTTGCCCAAGAAGAGTGCTTTAAGTGAAGAGAAAATTAGGCTAAGTAAGAGTACGCCTGAGAAACATAATCATTTAGGTACCAGAGGAGAAAGAGAAACCTAAGAAGAAGAAGAAGAAGAAGAAGGGAAAGCCAAAGAAACCAGGAGACAGCAATGGTACAAAGGTCAAGGAAGGTGAGTTTCAGAAAGTAGAGACAAGCCAATAATTCAGTATGTGGAAGCCACAAGGAGATGAACTATGTGCTAAAAATTAGTCTCTGTTTTTGATTAACTTGACTATCAAAGCCTTCATAAGAGCACTTTTATGGGGATATGGGGGCCGAAATCAAATTACACAGGATTGATCAATGAATGTAAGGTAAATAAAAAAACACAAAAGCAGACAACTCTTTCAAGATCCTTAATCTGAAGGGAAGAAAAGAGGGCCATCGCTAGAAAAGCACACAAAATCAAAACTAATTTTCAAAGGCAGGAGAGGTTCTAAAATGTATGTATGGGTCATGGAGGAGGGGTCAGGAGAGAGGATGAGGTTGAGGGTCCAGGAAGTAGGGTTCCAGGAGGTACTTGATATAGCAAAGTCTGTCTCAGAGGACAACATGTTCCCGTATCCACCCAACATCCATTCACATTTCTTCTGGTAAACCACCTTCCCCTGAACTTAGTCCGTGAAATTCTAGTTGGGTTCATTCGAATTCTCCTATTTCCATGGAGGACATGTGGCCCAGGCCTACACGATCAATGAGAGCACCGTTGTCCTCCCCAGATGTGGACTCATAACCAAAGTCAGGCAAAGAATATACCAGTGAAATTTGGATCGAGGACTCTTTGTTCAAGTTATCAGGGAAGAAGACTTATTTTTTCCTGTTGGACTTGAAATTGGAATCATAGCTGGGAGCAGCAGCTACTCTCCTGTTGGGATGTGTAGCTTGAGCATGAAACCAACACACGAAGAAGAGTAGAGATGAACTTGGAGATGGAGAGAAACCACGTCCTACTGACATCGTCTGGGCTCAGAGCAAGCTAGTCCTCCCTAAGGTAATTAATTATATAAGGTAATAAAGCCTCTTTGAGCTGAGTTCTCTCTTACAAGTAACTGAAATGTAGCTAACCGATACAATCTCTGAGGTAGAGGCAGTGGATGGGGGAAGATGTACAGGTGAAGGAATTAGCTTTGGCAAGAAGCCCCTGAGAGGACTTCCCCTCATTCCCTGAGAGGAAGAATAAAAGGATATGATGGTGGGTGTGGGAAAGAAGGCATGTCTGAGGGTTTCTGTTTTCTTTATGAAGTTGGGGACAAGTTCACTCAGAATTAGGAAGAGATGGTAGAGCAGAAAACTTGAGGAATGGTAAAGATATGGTATTGTTACAGCAGGCAGTGAGAGAGGAAAACAGTCACACACTTTGGAAAGAACTGCCAAGCAACGTTGCATCTCTAATATTTCTTGTGATAACAATTTTCAACTAAATAGACTTTATACCCATAATGCTCACTTGGAAGCAAGGCTTCACATGCAAACAAGCTTTGAGCCCAGGACTTACTTGTATTTATTATGCTGAAGGGAAGATGCCTTGAGGAAAATAAAGCTATTTTCAAATTTATTGTCAGCTGATTACCATAAAACCCAGGCAACTGGGAGTAAATGGTTTGTGTGCTGGAGAAGTGCTTGTGACTAGAAACACAGCAGTCTCTTTAGCCTTTGCTAAGCAGGCCCTGAACAAAACAAAACAAGGGATTGTTGGGGGGATTTCATTGATTCAAACATATGTGGCAGGATAATTTATGGTGATATTAATTTCTTAATTGTTCTTGCAGCAGTGGGAGAATTTAAAGAATGAAAAGGCAATGTTTCCATGTCCATTTCTGTGTGTGTTCCAAGGTCTAAGCTCTTTTTACTCCTTTGGGAGACTTACCACCTTTTAAGGAGTCAGTGTTTCAGGGGCCACCCTGAAGTCAACCCACTCAGGCTTTAGTATGAAAGGCCCATCAAAGAATCAATGCCATCCATGGAAATCGGAGAGTTGGGATCAACACTACTAGAATTTCATGGACTAAAATCAGGGGGAAGTTGTTCTTCCAAAGCAGGTGCACTGGTTCAGCAGAAGAAACGTGACCAGATGCTGGATGGCCAGAAGAGCAGGTTCCCTCTGAGAGGGGCTCTGCTGTGGCAAATATCACCTGGATCCCTCACTGCCTGAACCTCAACTTCATCCTCTGTCCCAGCCCCTCCTCCCTGACCCATATACATACAGACATTCTGGATTCTCAGTTGCCTTTGAAAACCAATCTTGATTTTAGTGTTGTTCTAGGTATGACTCTCTTTTCCCTAGAGCAGGAGAGACGCTGATACCTGGACAGGGAAGTGGGAGATGCCTAACTGGGGTTCAAGTTTGCGGGCTGATTCCAGGGCTTCCCTTACTAGCAGTTCCCCGGGTGGAGGGAATGGCTGCGTTGTGTAACTAGGGAGACCAGACACTAGGCTTGGCAAAGATTTCTGTGTCCAGTCTTGACAAGGAGTCCCCTGCCTTCAAGTGGACCCCAAAGCCAAAAGGCAAAGAGCAGAGTGAGTGACGGCCACGATGGTACTTCAGACCAGATATTCTGAACACTTCAGACCAGATGTTCAGGAAAAACCTGAAATGGTTTCTGTCTGTCTCAGGACGGCTGCTTCCCAAACTTAACTTAGTCTAAATTTCATACCAAGTGACAGTGACTAGCTTTTGGTTTGGACAAGGCTGTTTCTTGCCCTTGGGTGTTGCGGTGCGAAGTCGTGGCTGTTCCACATATGGACATTGAGTGCCAGGCACTGTGCTAAGCCACTCAGGGCGTTACGGCGCTGAACCAGGTCAGACCCACCCTTGAGACCTTAGAGCATAGCCCTGGCCTCTCCCTAAATATACCTTGATTCAATGATCAATATATGATCATGAGTCAAAGACACCTACCTTAGGGGAATGTGGGCTGTGCCTGAAAGTGTCATTAAACAAGACAGCTTATTTAAAAGCCCTCTATATTTTGTTATTCTTTTTCGAACAGGTATAACCATATCAGAGACCTACAATTGACTCTCTTTTGTTGTTTACTATTTCCTTATGTTTTAAAAGTGCTTAGTTTTCAGATAAGAGTCCAATGTTAGAGTAGGGGGAAAGTCATACCTCTACCCTAAGTCTGGAGAAGGAGAACACGTGGAGAGTAGCCACAATACTGTGGAAATGATTTACAAAAATGTAATGCCCGACATTGTTTTTCCTTCTGGAAACTGGCCAATTGGTGTGCCCTGGTTCCGCTCAGATGCACCAAATGAACACAGAATCAGCAAGCCAGGGAGTCTGCAGGTTCCCAGATGCTGCTGTTGGTGGAAGAGTGATTCTGTGGCTGCTCTACCATCTGGCCCATCACGCTCCTGTCAAGTTATGTTTTGCAGTGTCATCTGATGAAGTTATGCAGCATGACATGGCAAGCTGTGATATAGTACTTGGGGAAAACGAATGGGTATCCCAGGTGACTCACCAGCAGCCCTGCTTCCTGAAGGCTTTTTTTTTTTTTTCTCCTGCTGGTAAGAGAAGACTCAAGAAAGGAAGCAACTGCTGGATGTATCAGACCCAAAGCTATAAACAGAGTAATTTGAGATGTTCAAAAAAATAATAATATAAGCTTCAAAGCTACATATGGTCTTGTTCATGGAAGCAATTTAACTGGGAACCTTGTTTTGCTTTAAACGATTCATATTTTTACTTAGCCAAATCAATATGTGTCATTTTCTACAGATACTAAGAACGTAATAAAATTTCTTTCAACAGCCCATCATCTAGTTCGATGATCCAGAAAGAGATATTTTAGGCCAGTCGTCCTAAGTGGGCAGCATCAGCATGGCCTGGGAACTTGTTAGAAATTCATGTCCTTGGTCCCCACCCTGGACCTACTGAGTCACAAACCCTGGAGGTGGAGCCCAGCATTTTAACAAACCCTCTAAATGATTCTGATGCATACACACTACATTTAAGAAACACTCCTTAGGGAAAAAAGGGGGCTTTGAATGGATCATCTACTGCTTTGTGTTAAGCTTACTAATATGAAGGCCCAATACTGGGAAACCCAAAGATAATTGGAATCATTCCGAATGTTGTTTTAGATAAATAACTTGAGATAGTACAGAATTTTATATAAAACAAGCCAAGTTAACAATCTAGATCTCAGCTAGGGGAATAAGGCTGCCACTAGGTCCAACAATAAAAATATCACAAGCTAGTCCTGGGCCTACCCTGGCATTCAGAGATGCTGGAAGAAAAGGAAATTAGTTTCCCTCTATCCATTTATCAAAGAGTCATATAATAACAGCTGTGAGACTTTTCTCTCAACTTTGGCCTCAAATAGGACAGTGAACTTACTCCTGACATTAAAATGTCTACAGTGATGTCATTTTAATAGTAAACTATGAAGATATATGTAAATAAGGTAAGCCACTTTTTGTGTCTTTGAATAGCAATTTAAAGTGCAATTATATTGAGATCAAGTCTTTTGTTAGATTATTTTTTAGTGCTTTGGGGACAACAGACCAAATACTCGTCAATATGTTATGAATTTCTGTTTAGAAGACGGAGAAAGTCTTTTCAATCATCCATTAGTTTCTTTTTCAGCCAGCCATTTGCCAAATGTCACTCCTCTGCAACTCGGAAGTCTGAAAATACAACGTCTGTGCCTGAGTTTTTTGTTTGCAAACTGTGCTCAAAAACTTAACAATAATACTTACCTTGTTTATCTGGGTCCATTTTAGGAATTTCTTGGAATAACAGATGGCAAGAAGGTCCCTGTAACTGGAAATGAACCAATATTTTAAGCAGGAGCTTTTGCAGTGGAATTGCCGGATGTGTCAGAGATATTTTAGGCCAGTGGTCCTAACTGCTGGGTGGGGAACAAAAAGGCAACTAAGCAAAGTCATTTCACCCGTGGGACGATGACTACAAGGTGTTCAGAGAGACTAAAAACTCCTGGGAGGGTATAAAATAAGGAAAGCAGGGAGAAGCTTCTTATACTGGTCATTTCTCTAGGGAAGCTGGAAACAAACTCCTGAAACTAATACGGTGAATACTTAGAACTTTTGAGGCATTATAATTTTAAGAGTGGACTGAACTCTCATTTCAAGAAAATGGAAATTCACTTGAATTTTTTTTTTTTTTTTTGTGGTACACGGACCTCTCACCGCTGTGGCCTCTCGCGTCGCAGAGCACAGGCTCCGGACACGCAGGCTCAGCGGCCATGGCATGCGGGATCCGGGATCGGGGCACGAACCCGCGTCCCCTGCATCGGCAGGCGGACTCTCAACCACTGCGCCACCAGGGAAGCCCTTACTTGAATTTTGAAGGACGAAATTTGAAGCTCTCAGTGCTTGAATTTCTAATAGCACTACAGTGAATCATTCTACATACTAAGTATCTGAAAAATACTATCCATTTGAACACCTTATCACATATATCTGTGTATTTCTGTGTGTCTGTGTGTGCATACAATTCAGTTTGCTTTCAACAAAAAGAATGGGTTATGCTATAATAGAACCTTAACACATTTCTAAGAATGACATTTCTTAATATGGATAGTTGAAAACTGCTTTTAAAAATTACATGGTAATTAAGCTTAGGTAGGACTTTTCCTCATCTTCTAATGAGTATATTAATTAAGGCACAAATTGTTGGGCACTTAAGTAACATTTTACAAAGAGAGAAACTAAAACAAAATTGATTACATTAGTTCTTTAAAAATATGATAGCAATAGTGAAAATACCAGACTTGCCCCAAACCAGGAAGGTTCCAAATATATTCAAGTAAGATTTGTTTTGAAAAGCTGTAACAAGGGCAATCAGGTTAGAATTCTTCTTGGTGTAGAAACACTTCCCCGAGCCCTTCCTGAAGTCCCCAGGTAGGTGCAGAAGGGTCCAGTCTCCCATCCTGTCAACAGTGCACCTGGAGATACAATCTATCTGCGTCCACTCCAGGTACTTACCTTTCTTAGTTTCCTTGGGGAAGCAGTTTAGTCAAACATTCTGTAGAGGTTACTCAGCAGTTTTGGAAGAAGGAAAAGTTGAGTACTAACAGATTTCCAGATGTGGCATTCCTATGGAGAGTGGATGCCTTGTTCTGACTGTCCAGCAACTACACACAAAACTGATATCGCAGCTGCACTGTTTTTAAGGGCTCACAGAAGTACATTCATTAGTAATAGAGATGCTGCATAATTTAAGACTACTGCTACATCTCTGTTTCAAAGGGCTATTTCAGTATTGATTTCGTGTGTGGGAGACACAAGTAAAACTTCTGGGTGCTGTTGAGAACAAGGGTTACCACAGAGATTAAGAAAGAGTCTGAAGAACTCCACATCCCAGGGAACAGCTACCTTACTAACCATCCCAGAGAATAGTGACCTAGGGATGGAATCTAATTCATTTGATTATTAATTCTTTTAGAAATACAGAGGTACGATTACAGATTTTTTAAAGGCACCAAATATAATACAAGTCTTCAAAAGGATAATAATTTGTTATGAATGCACATTTCCTCTTAAGTTCTAAGTATAATCTGAAAATGTATGTTTTAAAGTTCAAATTAAAAATAAACCTGTTGTAATCCTAACAGACTTATTTTTTTCTAGTTACCATCTTTTTTTTTTTTATTTATTTACTTTTGGCTGTGTTGGGTCTTCGTTGCTGCGTGCGGGCTTTCTCTAGTTGCGGCGAGCAGGGGCTACTCTTCATTGCAGTGTGTGGGCTTTTCATTGCAGTGGCTTCTCTTGTTGCAGAGCATGGGCTCTAGGCACACGGGCTTCAGTAGTTGTGGCTCACTGGCTCTAGAGCGCAGGCTCAGTAGTTGTGGCGCACGAGCTTAGTTGCTCCGCGGCATGTGGGATCTTCCTGGACCAGGGCTCGAACCTGTGTCCCCTGCATTGGCAGGCAGATTCTTAACCACTGCATCACCAGGGAAGTCCCAGGCTTTTATTTTATTTTTTTTCCAGGTTTTTATTTTTAAAAAATAAAGTCATATCAACCAAATGTATTAGAACTTTACCATCAATGCCTTCAGGTGGCTGGAGACAGGTCATTCAAAAGGGCTGGAACCCAAAGCATAGGTATATTACTCCCTGAGCAGTACCTGGAGAGCCAGAATATCTGGGTCCATGCTCCCAATTGATGCTCCTAAAACAATTATGATAAGTGGTCACTAATCCGCTCCAGAATGTGCCATGAGAAAAATCAGTATGATCTCCAATGACAACCAATTTATCCCTTTCTTTTTGAAAAGTATTAGTATCACACTACTGGTTTCTTAAAAACAGAAACTTGGGACATTTTTAAAAATGAAAGTTGATTAGTAATGGGGCAAAAATGGGATCAAGGGGAGGGAGGAAAATGTATCATTTGTTTTTCTCTATATGAATTCTGTTGATATTCTGGGAGGAGATAAGACAATGTAGGAAGAGAGAGAGTCTTTCTCATAGGAAATCTGTATCTGTTTGAGTGCTACAGACTCAAAGTTGAGAACATATTTAGAAGTTTTGTATTTCATTATATCTGCATCAAGACATAACATAATATCTGAGGTACTGGCAATAGAGGGAGGTTGGAATGTTTTCCTGAATGCTGTCATGTTGAGATTTGAGCATATCTCTGGCACTGATTAATTACATGGGTCAAAAACTTCGCATCAAAAAAAAAAGTTGTCTGAAGTTCCAGGCAAAATGATATTTAAGTAGACAAGTGTTTAAGTACATGAGAATGAATTAGGGGTTGTTGGAAAGTAATTTAAGCAAATGGGCAATTGATAGTCCTGAGCTCTCAGCCTGGCTGATTTTGGACAGCTGAGATGAAAGATCGAGGACAGTTTTGGTTTCACTTACTTCTCTTAACTGGAAAATTTTAATTACTGTTGCACCTCCTGGTTCAAGCTCAGATAGACTTAATCTCATTAAGACTTTCTTTTCTTTTTCGTAGTATGTTTTGGGTTATAAATCAAAGCAAGTTATTACAATTTTACAATATTATAGGTAACTGACAAGGGGACACTTTTTACTAGTATGGCAGTAATTTCTGTAAATCAAAATTTTGTAATTGACACTGTCTTTACCTTCTGAAACAGAGTAGCTCTACCCTGAGGAAGCAGGTGAGAAGAGGGTTCAATCTCTCTATACAATCGCACCTTGCTCTGGTTTAGACAGACTCCACACCAACCAGAAACTGGGTGACTCTTCCTTATCGTGCATGGGTACTGTTTTGTGAGGTAGCCGTTTTCTCTTCAGTATCTGATAGCTCTTTACACATGCATCTGAAGACTCTAACTTCCAAGAGAGAAAGAAGAGCCTTGACACATCTTACCCTAAAATGTCTAGGTAGTCCCTTACATAAATTACAGGATAATTTTATATACATATTTACATACACGATGAACAGTTTTAACAAATCAAGTTACTAAAATTGACTCAAGAAGAAATAGAGAAAAGAGAACCTTTGTGAACTGTGGGTGGGAATGTAAATTTGTACTGCCATTATGGAAAACAATATGGAGATTGATCAAAAATTTAAAAATAGAGCTATCATGTCATCCAGCAATCCTACTGCTGGCTATATAGCCAAAGGAAATAAAATCAGTATCTCAAAGATATATCTGCACTCCTATGTTCATTCCAACGTTATTCACAGTAGTCAAGATATGGAAGCAACCTAAATGTCTGACAGTGGATGAATGGATAAAGAAAATGTGACGTATATATATATAACGGAATATTACTTAGCCTTACCAAAGAAGGAAATCCTGCCATTTGGGACAATATGGATGGGCCTGGAGGATATTATGCTAATTTGAAATAAGCCAGACACAGAAAGACAAATAGCACATGATCTCACTTACACATGGAATTCAAAAAGTAAAGAAAGAAAAAGTCTACCTCAAAGCAACAGAGAGTAGCATGGTCGTTCCCGGTTACCAGAGGCAGAAGATGGTGGAGGACATGCAGGGAAGCGGGTAGACATTGATCTAAGGGTACAAACTCATTCTTCGTGCTTTCCTGAGGTCTTCCAGGACCACCCTATCTGAAGTAGCTTCAACATATAACTCCATTTTATTCATAACTATTAGCACAACCTGTGGTCATCTTGGTTCTTTATTTGTTTACTGATTTATCATTGTTTTCTCTACTAGAAAGCAAGCTCCTCAGGGGCAGGAATAAGGGCTCTTTTGTCTTGTTTGTTCATGTGTGATACTGTGACTCATAATAAGAAAATTATATTTGGGGGCTTCCCAGGTGGCACAGTGGTTGAGAGTCTGCCTGCCGATGCAGGGGACACGGGTTCGTGCCCCGGTCCGGGAAGATCCCACATGCCACGGAGCGGCTGGGCCCGTGAGCCATGGCCGCTGAGCCTGCGCGTCTGGAGCCTGTGCTTGGCAACGGGAGAGGCCACAACAGTGAGAGGCCCGTGTACCAGAAAAAAAAAAAAAAAAGAATATATATTTGGATTTTGTCCCTTTGTCCCCTTTCTGGCACTGAGCTCCTAAAACCCTTGGAATTTCCTAAGGGATGAAAGTGATAAATCGCCTTTTATTATGTTAATGAGGTGACTTTTGGAAGCACTTAAGGATAGGGGGCTGGTTACCAGAGGAACCAACCACCGGCTTAGCGGGTTAGAACTTTAAGTCTCACCCCTTTGACCTCTGGGGAGGGGAGAGGGGCTGGAGGTTGCAGCAATTGCCAATGACCAATGATTTAATCCATCATTCCTACAATGAAGTTTCCATAAAACCCCAAAAGGACGGGGTTCAGAGAGCTTCCAGGTTGGTGAACACTGGTGAACACATGGAGATTTGGGAAGGGTGGCATGCTGGGGAGGGCATGGAAGCTTTGCAACATTTCCCCGTATATTGCCCTGTGCTTCTCTTCCATCTGGCTCTTGAGTTATATCCTTTTTAAAACAAATTGTTAATTTGTTAAGTAAAATGCTTCCCTGAGTTCTGTGAGTTGCCCTAGGAAATTAATCTAACCCAAGGAAGGGATCTGATCTACAGCCATTGGTCAGAAGCACAGGTGACAACCTGGCCTTTTGATTGGTGTCTGAAATAGTATGTGTGTGTGTGTGTGTGTGTGTGTGTGTGTGTGTACTGGGGGGCAGTCTTATAGAACTGAGCTCTTAGCCTGTGGGATCTGACCCTATCTCCAGGTAGATTGTATTAGAATTGAGTTGGATCGCAGGACATGCAGCTGATGTCAGAACATTGTTTAGTGGTGGGAAAGAGCCCTACACTTCAGAATTAGGAGCAGAATTATACTCTGTATCCTCAGTGTTTGCTTCCCATACTGTATGAGCCATTGCAAGCATCCAAGAAATGTGTTGAATAAAATCAATCAGGAGAGACTCGTTCGCATTGTGCATGGAGTGCCCCGCCTATGATCTATGTTGCATATTGCTTTCCTGTGGAGATGAAAGTTAATTATAGTCTGAGGCTCTCGGATTTCCAAATTATTTAAATACTTCTCCTTGTTCTGACTCCAAACCTTCTGATTATAATCTGTGTCTCCAAGTAGCTTGCACAGGAAGTGAAGTCACTCTCAGGGCTGTGGACATCTGCTCTCCTGGATAGGTTCTATTTTAAATCTAAGACTAATAAATTGGCATTCTTGTTCTATCATTAGTCTTGGTTGGTTTTGTGAGGATCATTAATAGTGCCCACACACTATACTTCTGATTGTGCAAGGATGAAGAATAGGCTTTGGTGGTGGATTCTACCAAGGTAATATCATCCTAGGAGATAACCTACTCACTTCCTTGGAGACTTACTGGTTTTCCTTTTTTATGGATACTTCAAAAAATAATAATGAGTACTGTCAGAATTTAGAAGAGAGGGACAAAAACATACATTGATTGATTGCAATTATATGTCAGGCATTATTCCAGGTGCTTAGAAAACAGAGAATGGATGACGATCCTGCCATTTTAGTATGGGAGATGGACAATATGATAATAACATATGAACAAACAATAATATTGATTATTGTAAATGCTATGGAATAAAATGAAAAGTAGAGCAGGATAAGGGGGTTTAGATATGGCTGAATATTACAGTCTTTCATAGTGTGGCATGTGTAGACTCCATTAAGAAAGTGAAATTTGAGCAAAGATGTGAAGGAAGTGAAGGTGTTCGCTAAGTACCATTTAGAGAAAGAGTGTTCCAGGTAGAGGCTCTGGGGTGGGAGTCTGCCTGGCAGATGTAAATTGTAGCTAAGAGGCCAGTGTGGCCAGAGCAGACTGGGATCAGCAGGGAGGAGAGGAGTAGGAAAGATCAGAGGGATGCAAGGGTGGGGTGGGAACAGGCCAATGTAAGGACTTGACCTTTACCCCTTGACCTTGATCTTTACTCTCAGTAGTAAACTGAGAGCCTCTACAGGCTTTTAAACATAGATGAGATACTACCTGATTTACAGGAGAATATTTTGAAGTTAGCGCCAACAGGACTTCCTAAGAGATTGGGTGTAGAATGTGAGGAAAAGAAAAGTAAAGGACGACTCCAAGGGTTTTGGTTTGAGCAGTTGGGAGGATGAAGTTCCCCTTCACTGAGATTTTGAGGGAGGAACAAGTTTGAGGTGTGAGATGTTGGAATAAAAGGGAAATTTGGGGCTTGTTAACTTATTTGCCTATTTGCAATTTAACTAGGAATCTCAAGTAGAATAGAGGAGTATCAAGTTTGGAAGAGAGGACAGCTTGGAGGTATAAATTTGGGAGTTACCTACACACAGATGGTATGTAAAGCCATGCAACTAGATGGAATTATTAACAGATGAGTGTAGATAGAGGAGATAATCAAGGATAGACCCTTGGGGCACTCCAACCTTACGAGAGGACAAGAGGAGGAACCAGCAAAGGAAACAGAAAAAGTGGGACACCTCATGGGGATGAATTAGGAAGAAAACCAAGAGAGTGCTGTGTGCTGGAAGGTAAGTGTAACCGAGAGAAGGAAATGATCCACCATGTCAAACACTGCTGATAGGTGAAGTCTGTATGAGAACTACAGACACATCCTGGGATTCTTCAGTCATCGCAGTAACTTCTGGGGGCTGTGGGTGTAAACTTGACTTGATGGCATTACTCGAGTGTGACTACTGCATGCTGTTCTTGGGCAAGAGACACTCGGGCCTGGGGCCACTTTCCCTGAGATTGAGATAGGTAGTGTACCTACACGGAAGGAGGAAACCGTGGCTCTGCAAAACCCTTGCTTACGGCCCCTTTGTATAGAAACCATGCTTCCTTGGACCAAATGAGAAACTTGTGATTAGAGATTCCTGAGGGCTTATAATTTCTGCCCAGAAGAAATTAATCTAAGGCGCAGAGCAGCTGCTCAGGCTTGGGAGGGTTACGGGTTTTGCTTCCAGCAGCTCAGCTGTAAGCTTGGGTAACCTTTCTGTGTCCTCTGGAGAATGAGTAAGTGTGCAGCTCTGGGCCAGGACCATTTTTAGACGTAAAGATGCTCATGTTAAGGCCAAGAAAGGAGCAAATGAAGGTTATAGACGACATTTCCCACCTGGTAGGAGTAGAGGGAGGAAAAGGCTCTTTAACTTATTTCTGTCTGTTGGAATCCCACAATTTTCATCTCTCTGATATAAAAAGAAATGATCTGGCCAACAGAGGGAAGGTCACCCCACTGTGTCAGACCTAAAGTAGCTTCAGTGAGATAAGATTCTAGGTGGGGCAAATGGTCTATGCAAATGTGGTGGGGCAGCAAACCTTAGGCTCACAGGATTGTGGTGAACCAGTTTGGATGACATTAAGAAGTCCTAAAACAACATGCTGGTAAGTGTGGAGAGGAATCCTGCAGTCAGAAAGTGAAATTCAGACTAAAGTACCAAGACTGTAGATATGGATAAAGGGAATTGGGGAGGTAGCTGACTTAGGAGGTGACCTCCCATCGGCTGGAGCAGTGGTTGTGAAAGTGTGGTCCACAGATCAGCAGCATCAGTGTCCCCTGGGAACTTGTGAAGAATGCAAGTTCTCAGGCCCCACATAAGACCTGCTGAATCAGAAACTCTGGAGATGGGGCACAGCAATCTGTTTTTAACAGGTGATTCCGATTCATGCTGATGCTGAAAACCACTTGTCCATTGAGCTAGGCTGATGACATTTACTCACTGGAATTGACTATTAAAAACATGAAAGCATATACACACCATAATACATAAAATAGATAACCAACAAGGACTTACTGTATAGCACAGGGAACTATACTCAATATTTTTTAATAACCTCTAAGGGAAAAGAATCTGAAAAAGAATATATATATGCATATATGTATAACTGAATCACTTTGCTGTACACCTGAAACTAACACATTGTAAATCAACTGTACTTCAATAAAAAAAATAAAAAGGAAATTAAAATATAAAAAAATATGAAAGTCAATACAGGTTTTGAACCTGACTGAGTGGGAGAATTGTCTAAATTATCTAAATATATTTCTGATTCATTCCACTAGAACAAATGACAATAAAAAAGTGAAAGATATTTCTCGATCAAGTTATGTAGCTTTTGGCTGTAAGTATATATAGGCATATATATAAGTATGTACTTGTTGGATGTAAGTAACAGAAACCACAACTCACAGGGGCTTAAACCATAAAGTTATTTGTTGTTTATTGGACAGGAATTCTGAAGGTGGTCCAGGGTTGGCTCAGAGGCTCTTTGAAGTCATTGAGGCCTTGGGCTCAGGCACCAGGCTTTTTCTATCCTTCTACACTGCCACTCTCCTGGTGGCACCCTGCTGGTGATGTCTCACCTCATGGCCACAAAATGGCTGCCCAAGCTGCAAGCGTTAGGTCCTGGTGGAGAAGCATTTTAAGCAGGAAGGAAGTAGGTGGAAGTCAAAGTGATTTCTCCTTGCATACCATTCATTCATTCATTCATTCATTCATTCCCTCTTTCTCGCTGCCTTCCACACCCTCTCTCTCTCACACATACACACATCCCCACTGGAAGACGATTCCTCCTTATGTATCACTGCACAAAACTGGGTCACATGCCTAACCCTAGACCAATCACTGGCAAATGGGACTAGCTAAGATCTATCAAGATTCATGGCCTAGAGTTGGGCCCACTGCCCATCCCAACAAAATCAGAGTTCTGTTAGTCAAGAGAATGGGAGCAGGGCTGTAGGGAGGGCAACTAAGAGTGCCTGCTACAGTCACAGGATATGTTCACTTAACCTATATTTCAGTGACCAATAATTACTTTATTCATTTAATGCCTTTCTCTGTCATATTCTAAAAGTTCTACTGAATATTCTTCCCTCATGCCTTTATCATGACAGTTTTAATAACATGGAGAAATTATTTTTTAATAATCTCACATTAAAGTTACTCCTAATGGGAAGACCAGATTTGAGATTTCCCAAGTTGGGTCATTACAAATAATAAGCTACTGTGAGAGCTAGTGTATCAGCTGAAAAATGAACAAACAAACAAAAACAAAATAGTAATTATCTGAAAGATATTATTTTTGAAATGGCACCCTCATTATTTTTCAACAAATAGCAAGCACGTATAATTCCATATCTTTTATTAATTTTGGACAAATGTATGGTAGTAGGTATAGTGGTTAAAATCACTTTGTTCTCTTCTCCTATGGGAGTCTATCCTGGACCATCCTGGTCATCCCATAGTGGTTCAAACAAGCGATTGTTCAGATTCATACTGGGAAGTACAGCCTGCTGGGGATGGGGCTGAATATTTCCTACAGTGTCCCTAAAGAGGAGAAACTCTGCCCATGTCTCTCTCTAACCCCTTCCTAGATGTCCAGCTATTGGAGAAGCAGCGATTATCTGATTGGTCAGGGCTTGACACCCACTGGGAAGAGTCTCACTAAAGGGCAGGGCTACTGGATTGAAAGGTGATTGTGTTCATGGTTGTATTCTCTGTTCAGACTTTTCCTCTTGGTTCTGGCTGATAACTGATGGGCATAGCTGACTCCAGGGGAATGGAACAGGAAGCTTTGCTCGAGTTTCTTAGTCTGAGTTGCACGTTCTAATCGAGCTCAATTTTACCGTGAAGAAGCCCTGTGTGCTGACGGGCAACTGCCACATGCCCCACTGTGTGTTGTAGAGCACCAGGGGATTTCCCCTCCAGTTACTGTTCTTTGTGGTCTCACCCCTTTGGTTGAGAGCCCCACAAGAAGGGACAGAGGAAGTGGTAGGATTAGGGCACAAAACCTCACCTGAAGTCCTTAAGTTTTCTTCATAATAAATGAGGTGCTGACTTCGGAAATAAGCCAAAGTTAGTCATGGTTTTAAAACCATCCATTTTATTATGATGGTACAGAAGCAACGCAGAAGCATCTGAAAGCTCCCTGAGTAACTTGTAACTTGTACCTGAAACACCATTTAAAACTACAGAGAGGGGCTCCCCTGGTGGCTCAGTGGTTGAGAATCCACCTGCCAATGCAGGGCACAAGGGTTCGAACCCTGGTCCGGGAAGATCCCACATGCCGCGGAGCAACTAGGCCCGTGAGCCACAACTACTGAGCCTGTGTGTCTGGAGCCTGTGCTCTGCAACAAGAGAGGCCGCGATAGTGAGAGGCCCGCGCACCGCGATGAAGAGTGGCCCCCGCTTGCCGCAACTGGAGAAAGCCCTCGCACAGAAACGAAGACCCAACACAGCCAAAAATAAAGAATTATTAAAAAAAAAAAAAAAAACTACAGAGAAAGCACAGGTATTGGCAATTTTTAACATCACTCCTGGTCTTTCAAAAGTTCCTAACTGGCCTTTGTAAACGGTCTTATTAGCTCGAAATATATGAGCAGATGGGTATGACTCCTACTACTTTAATAAAATACTGTAATTTTCTTCTTAAACCATGCAATTATAAGGTAAAATATTATGCTTTTCTTTTAAAATTCCATTTACTCAGGCTACATATGGTGTCAAGAAACAGAAATCTACTCAATACAGACTAAACTAAAAGCAAATCCAAGGAAAAGCAATACACAGCCAGTTCTTATGATGGCGGTAAACCTGACGGGCTCTGAAGACCTCACAGGCAGAACTTGGTGGCCTTCTCTTGTTCGCTACCATTACCATCACTCAGACACCAACTTACTCATTTGTTCTCAGTTCAAATCTTTTGAGAGAGCAAGAGAAAACTCTGATTGGTTCTCCTTGAGTCAGGTGTAACCATTCTGGCCCAATCAGCTGAGGTCAAGGTGGTAAGGACATCTGAGCAAACAGGGCCACCTAGGCCCATGTCTTAGGTATGGCCTGCGGGAGAAACAGGTTCTCTCAGAAGGATGTGTGGGCAAGGATGCAATGGCTGACAATTTTGTTTTTCAATTTTATTTTAGTGTAGTTTAAAAAGCAGCAGTTAGCACCAAACTATTTAGAGAGAGTGCAGTAATAAGCAAACATATAAATGGATACAAGTAACAGAAAATGACTGAACTCTGACTTTTTGTGTGTGTGCTGTCACTGTTATTTAATTGTCTCACATAATGTTATCCAAGACTGAAGTAAACCTTTCGAATTATTCTTCTCTAAATACAGACATTTATGGGTCTTTCCATATTTATTACACTACCAAATAATTTTATAGTTGATCTAATTCGATCTGCTACTGCTCCATAGTTTTGCCTTCAGAATCTGTAAAAGGAAGGAAATGAAACAATGTAACTATTTTAAAAATATGTTAGTAACATGTTTTTATTAGCTTTTCTTTGGCTACCCTTTTCCTTCTGTTTACTGGATTCCTGTATTCAATCTGAGTCAATAGCTGAGGGAGTGCATGTGTGAGAAGGATCCTATGAGGGGAATCAAGCTACATGATCATCATTAGACAGTTTCGTATCAAAACGAAATTCTGGCCACTTTCCTGACCTTAATCTATGTCTATGTGCCAGCTCTCTTGGCTCCTTTGCTTCTCATTTTGAAATTTTTTAGCAGCTATATTGTCAGTTCCGTTTCCTCTTTTGGCCCTACTTTTCCTCTATGCACCAATTCTAATTCCCCATAGCTAGCCCCACGCCAAAGCCCATCACACTGTACATTTTCAGACTGGAAGGTGCAATGGATCTATTAATCTTATTGGATATTTAAATGAAAGTGTGGAGCCATGGGTGAATATCCTGACTGGTCAACCACAAAGAAACCTACATCTGCCTTGTTTGCATAAAATATCATGACAACTCAATTACGATCTTTGAAAATCTGGACCTGCAGATATACTTGTGTCCGTTTCCTCACTTACTCATTCTGAGGGGAGGATTCGGTTGTCACTGTCAAATATAAAAGTAAGAAGCTAAGCTCTAGAGAATCAGCAAACATGGCTGAATTTCTGGGGATGTGGGAACGCGGAGGGTTTGAGAAGAATCATATCACAGGGACACTTGACCTCTTCTACCCAGTTCCATTTATAAAAGGAAAGTCCACCTTTTTTTTTTTTTTTTTTTTTTTGCGGTACACGGGCCTCTCACTGCTGTGGCCTCTCCTGTCGCAGAGCACAGGCTCTGGATGCACAAGCTCAGAGGCCATGGCTCACGGGCCCAGGCGCTCCACGGCATGTGGGATCCTCCCGGACTGGGACACGAACCAATGTCCCCTGCATCGGCAGGCGGACTCTCAACCACTGTGCCACCAGGGAAGCCCGAAAGACCACCTTTTAACATTAATGTTTGTCTACCAGCTACCATGTGTGTGTTCTTGACTTTGTGACTTTTCAGAGCTGGTTTGAGGAATCAGATCTAAAAAATCTACTGCAGTATATAGAGAATTAAAAGAACGGAGTTTTTTTAGTATTTAAAGGACACTGAGTTTTGCAGTTATTTTCATTTTTTCCTTTTTCCTTCTACTCCAAGTTTCTCTGAATGCCTTGTCCTCTTTGAAAGTTGCAAGATGCCAGATCACTTCTATATGGCATCATGGATAAGCCACTGTCAGGGGCAAACGGGTGTCTAGCCAAACGGCTCAGTGTACCATCTTTCTACCAACTTCCCAGGGAAACCTTGGTCCCCACAAGATAAATCACTGGCAATGTTTCAGTGTTTGCCAGCTCCCTCCTGTACACAGAGTTTTAAGTAAAGAAGTAGTAAAGATGGAAACAGATTATTATTATCTTCTAGATATACAGGTCGTATAGGCAGATTTAGAAAATATATAAGCCTATATACAAATATATACAAGATACATATATGTATGCATGTATAAAAATTCCCAGGTTTTCCCTGTTAAAGAGAATTCTAACTTGGACTTGTCAGGGTCTTCCTTTCACCCACATTCTGAGGAGGATCCTGACTTGCCATGTCAGCTATTTTGAGCTTTGTAATGAAGGATTGAGAAGAAAAGGTGAGAAGGATGAGACATAGAGGCTGGAGCTGAACTTATTGGGGAGAGTTTGAGGTGAGTATGACATGGAAGCAATTTCAGCATTAAAAAAAAATTTGCTTCCATCTTTTATCCCTCCTTCAAAGTGTTTATGAATAAAAGAAACAGTGTTATTTCAAAATTACTTCGGTTGCTGGACTGTGTTCTCTGACCACAGGGTCATTCTCTAAGACTGGATGATGTGTGTCATGACCATTAGCACCAGGCAGATTGCCTATCACTTGACAGACTTACCATCTGACAAAATTAGATCTTTTTCATCATCTGGCATTAGATCAGAAAACAAATCTTTATACTCTGAAACTAATATTAGATAAAACATGGTGGTTTAGAATATAACTAACAGCCCATGAGATGTTCTTTGTGAGTGCTTTTCAAACTTTGTTGACCAAAACCCAGTGTAAAAAAAAAAATACATTTTACGTTCCAGTCCAGTACCTTCACTTGTGTGCATATAATGAAACAAAAAGTTAAATGAACGAGATGCTCACCCTTTTCTAATCTATTCTTATCCTTCTCTTATCTTTTCTAATACTTATCTTTTTATTTCTATCCTATTCTCATTCATTGGAAAAAAAATCTGCTCTCCTTACTTACCCTTTTAGCATCAATTTTATTCTAGTTCAAGGAAAAACGCCAGTTATTAAATCTATTTCATGACCCACTAAATTTTTTTCACAACTCACCTAACCCACAATATGGAAAGCACTGTATCTCGTTACATTTGATTCCAATGCTCATTGAATAAACAGCCCTCACGACAACCTGAAATCAACCCCATTTTCTTCACTTAATTACCACTAAAGTTCTTTAAGATTATGAATTAGTTAAGCCTAAGACCCTTAAAATTTGAATGACCAACTTAAATCGCTCTGTTGCAAAGACTTGGGAATACATACTCGACAATCTGGCTTTTCTTCCTCCATCCTGGGAAGCTGCCGGTCATTCCCTTCATGAGAGACCATATAGCTTTTTCTCAGTTCTCTCACGGGGGCCATAGTGCCCTCCCTCCTTCCCATGAGTGTTGCTTATCACCAGCTGGGCCGACTAGAATAACGGTGCTGCCACCCAGGTACCCAGATACACTGTCTGACTGGGCCTCTTAAAGATATGTATTCCGGCTGGAACTGAATTCACCATGCTCCTCTGGACAGTGATTTGGGCTGCTTGAGCATCTTCCGGAGGGTCAGTGATGAAGCTAGATTAGTTCTCTAAGCGTGCCCCCATCGATTTCATGTTTTGTCCAGCCACCAGCTATGTGGCTGAGCCCTCCACCAACTATTCAGCCAAACAACGGATGGACTCTACCTACCTCTTCCAGCTTTCTTCATCCTTTTTGGATTCCCTACTCTAGCACAGCTGCCCTACTTATCATCTTCTGAATATAATTTGATGCTGCCTCTGGTTCACACTTCTGGCCATGCCTCGATCCCCTGAAATGCCTGCTTTGCCCCTGTTTTTCCTTCTGGTGGGACACCTTTCACAACCTCTTCCCTACCTGCCCCTCTGCTTGCACACCTCCTCTTCACCAAATTACATGAGTAATTCCTACTCCTCCTAGACTCAGCTTCCATTTCATCTCTTCCCGAAAGCCTTTCCTAATACTCTCTATGTCAGGAGACCCCCTGTGTGGTCCCACCACACCCTCTATCATAACACTTACCTCTCCATAAGGTAGTTTTCGCTTTGCTTTGCAGTCACCCACGCTAGATGGTGAGCACTTTGAGGGCAAGGACAACGTTCAATGTATGTTTATGTCCCTAGCACCTCTCACGGTTTCTTCTTTCAATGGTGGTAAAAACATATAACATGAAATCTACCTTCTTCACAAAATTTTACATCTACAGTACAGAACTGTTAACCATAGGCAAATCACTGTACAGCAGATCTCTAGAATTTTTTCATCTTGTGTGACTGAACCAGCACAGCTTCTGAATAAATAAATACATGCTATTGGATTATTTTTAGCCATCTTAAGTCTCAACTAGATTTCTAGATATTATTAAAGTTTTCCCTTCATACATCACAAGGATCTTTTCTTTCCTCGTGAGTTTCTAGATTATATACTTTCTTTCCTTGTGTACTACCTTGCCCTGTTTCATCAAGCTTTTTAATTTATTGTGTGTCTTCGCATTTACTTTCTCATATTTTCATGGCTCCTTTCCCCCAGATGTGATTGTGTGGCCACAACTCCCTTACTGTGGGTCCCGGTGTCTCTCACGGTGACCAGCATCTAGAAGGTGCTCAGTGAATGTCTGGTACCATCCTTCAAAGATTTCAATAGATTTTTAACAATGATTTTTCTTTTTTGAATATAGGATAAAGGTGATGAAAGACTTAACTCTCATTTTTTATGGCTAATAAATGATCAAACTCCTTTCTTTGAAATTTAGTACTAAGCCTTGGATACAAAGGGTACTTTTTTTTTTCAAGTGATATACCTACCATCTGAGACTTTCCAATGTTCCCGGTTGTCATTTGTGGTAGGTAAGGTGGTCTTTTCATCTTCTTTGGCTAAGTCGGTTTCTAAAAGTCAGGAAATTAAATTAATTGAAAAGATTAAACAAACCTCATACATGAATCATCTCATTGATACGGTAATAAGCAGAGATCTCCAAACTCTACAAAGTTCTGATTATTTTCAATGCTCTGAGCTTGGAATCTCTGGAACAGTGTTTTGGGCGAGGTCCAATGGTGACAGAGTTAAGATCAATGAATGAATATATATATATATATATATATATATATATATATATTTTGTTAATAAAACACAGCATAAAATCAGGTCATTTTCTTTCACAAAACCATCTGCAGTGCAAGTGTTATGGGAAATTTAGGACTACCTACCAGTCAATGGAGTCAAATTTAGAGTGACTGCCTTAAAGCTCATTATCAGAAGAGGAGTTTGCAACTCTAGTCTGCTAGTCTGCTAGGCAGGAGGAGAGGGCCTTAAATTCTGCGAACAATTCGAGGTAAAACCAACTGGTCATTGGACTTCTGTGCCCACCCGCTCCACCTCCATGCTGCCTTGGGGCTTTGTTTGGTTTGGCCCAGGCCTCGTGACTTGACCACCAGCTACAACCGGCTCTCAATTCCCAAACCCTCTGCCCTTCCTCCCACTGCTGGTGCTGTGACCTCACTAAAGCCTCTTGCGTCTGACCAAGGGCAGTCCTCTGTCCCCTGCCAGCTTCTTTTCAGTTAATCCATTCTGAGAGGCAGCAACTGCTTTGGTTGGTTGTCATCTGCGCCATACTGATTGTTAAATATTTTCAATATCACCCCTGCCTGGGGCTTTTAAATTTTATTTCTATTTATTACGTCCTTCCTTGTCCAGTGGAGACCCCTGTAGTCCATCACTTCATCGGCTTCCTTGCAATTGTCCTCATCTTCACTGCCTCACCTGCTTCCCTCCCAGATGCTAAGTAAAGTAACAAAATTGTACTCATTTTCCATTCCCATATTCAAAGCCAACGAGCAAATCACCTCAGCACTCATTTAGGGCACCAGTAAAACAAGGGCACAAAAAAATATGAGAACAATAAGAACTTTGGGGAAAAAATTTGATATTCCAAATGAAGTCGTCATGGAAATACTCAGAATTTTGTTGGAATACTGTACAGTGTTAGTTTTATTCTAATTGCATTTATTCTAATTGCAGGGGTGGCAGTACTCTCTAATATTTCAGGGCTTACTACAGATCATACATCTAGGTTTCCTCTCCTGCATCCAGGCAGCCGAGCACCTTTGCAGGGAATCACGCAACTGTACATTGGAGTTACTACAAATTTCACGGTCTCTAAATTCCACTGAGCCTTCAGCTCGGAAAAAAAAATCTGGCTTTTTCCATTTTTCTTTCCTTTCCTCTTAACAAATTATTTCAAATCTTCACCTCTTCCCTTATAACTCTAGCCCTTCCCCTAGTTTTTAATCTTCGGGACCTGGCCTTGCTGCCCATTTTGTTCTGAATCCCCCCATCCGACATAATTCCCTGCATCCCATCCATCACCGCTTCCCTTCTCTTAGGTCTCAGCAGCAGAGACGCTTCCTGTGTGAAGCTGACCCTGTGCTCTGAAGCTTGTTTTCTACTGCTGTCTTGATGATCTTTCTCCTCCCGCCCCTCCATCTCACCCTCTCACTCTCCAGTGGTAGTTAAACATTAACACCCATCCATCCAGATATCTATCTATCTCTCCACTTATTTATATTTTTGAATGTGTCAAACATGCACCTGGAATGAAATTCAAAAGCCACGAGAGACCATGCAGTGAAGTCTTCCTTCCCCAGCCACTCAGGCCCTTCCCCACAGGATCACCATGGTTACCAGCTTCTTCTAAAAAACCAGCACCTAGTTGCTGATGACTGCACAGCCTCATCTCCAGCCCAAATCTCTCTGCTGGCTTCCAGAGATATGTGTCCCTCACCCACTGGACACAAATTCCTCTTGAAAATCTGCTCCTTCTATATTCCTTACCTTGCCCACAGCTTCCCAATCATTTCCATGACTTAGCACACACAGCAAATGTCAAGGACAATAGGGGTAACCAGCCTGGGGACTCCAGCTGCCCCATACTCAGTCTGTGGAGCTAAGGGGACCATTAGCTCCACACCCCCAACCCATTTGTGGCTGATGGTTTGGGAACTGCTGTCTCAGGGAATGACACCGCCATATGTCGAGATGCCAAAAACATTGGGACATTCTTGACCCTCCGGAGCTCTCTCTTAGCCTCTGTCTCAGATTGGTCAAGTTCTGTCAACTTCATATCTTCAAATCTAGCCCCTTCTCTACATCTTGTGGCCACTTCTTGGTTAGGGCCCTCATCATTTCTCTACCTGCAAAAAGATTGGTCTTACTACTTTTGCTCTCTCCCATCCAATTCATTCTTCTCATTAAGAACAGAATGATCATTTCAAAATTTGAACTTGCTCCTGTCCCTCCCCTGCCTAAAATCCTTCACTGGTTTTAACAAGATAAGTAACCTCTCCACCTCCTGACATTTCTCACTTCAAATTTTATTTTCCAGATAAAATGAATTGGCGGTTCACAGAAAGTTCTGCCTTATGTCTTTACCTTTGGACACCTTGTTGCTCCCTCTGAATGAACCAACCCTCCCATTTATCCCCCACCTTAGCTAATGTCTTCTTTCCTCTCATGACTTGGTTTAGATGTCACCTCCTTCAGAAAGCCCTTCTATTGTGTGAAAATCCTGATGGGGGCCCTTCTCACTGTTCTCAGCACCCAGCATGTTCCTCAGGCCCGCAGCACTAAGCACCCCAGCTCCACAGGGAGCTGGGGTCCTCCCCTCCCACTCTGGTCTCACTTCTGCCTTCCTCAGTCCGCAAAATTTCTCTAATCAAAGTCACAAATGACCTCTGTGTCCTACATCCATTGGGTACTTTTCAGGCCTCATTTTATTTGACCCCCTCGTAGCATCTGACAGTGTAGACCAGCCCTCATTCCTGAAACACTCTCCGCCTTTAGGTCTTCCATGGTGTCAGATTTCAGGGGCTATCCTGACTGATCACCCCTTTTTCACAGTCCTCTGTCAGCTGTTCCTGTTCTACTTAACCATTAAAGGCTAAGTTCCTCCAGGCACCCCTGCTCTCTCCAATCTCCATCATGCTCATGGCCTCATTCCTATTTATAGGCAACAACTCCCAATTTGATTAACTGCAGTCCAGATCTTGCTGAGCTCCAGAAAGTATGCAGTTCTCTATGTAATGTATCCATTTGAGATATCCTGTAGGTATTTCAGAATCAAAATGTAAGAAACTAAACTAATCCTTCCTCTACTCTGGCAGTGCACCCGTCCTCTGCCACCCAACAGACACACGCATAGGCAAACACACACACACACTCTCTCTCTCTGTCTTTCTCAGATAATTTCCTCTACTATTATTTCCCATATTGGTAAACACACCCCATTGCTCAAGCAAACGAAGTCTGAGTCCTCTGACATTCCCCAGAGCCAGTCCGTCATCAAGTCTTTGACAATTCCACCTCCTAAATATCTCCCAAAATTCTACAGCCTCCAGCCTCAGCTGTAATCACCGCTTCCTTGTGTCACTCTGCTACCCTCCTGATACTGGTCTCCCTGCAAACAGTCTAGCCTTGTTCCAATTTATTTTCCAAACTAATCACAACCCGATTGGGTCATTCTCCATCCAGAAGCCTCTGCAACTCTCATCTACCCTTCATGTCTCTCTCAGCTTCATCTCATTAGGCTTTGGCCACACAAACTATTTTTGGTGGTTTTTCAAACAAGGTGACATGATTTCCTGCCTCAAGGTCTTTGCTCACATCCCCAGGTATAAGCTCTCATAGCACAGCACCCTGTACTTCTCGTGCCTAAGACTCACCACAGCTGCAGACATTTGTGTAAATTACGATCCCCTGATGGACTGTAGGTTTCAAAAGGCAAGAACAGGTCTATCTTCACCACCCCCATATTTCTAGCTCTTAGCACTGGCTTACAGTTGACACTCCATAAACACCGGTACATGGAAGGGATGTTGGGCTCTCAAAAGGCACTTGAGTGCCTTTCTGTAAGTGAATTAATTTATTTATGTTTGTATTTTCATATTTCAGATGAGATTTTCTTTAAGACAAAAGAAAGAAAGATGAGACCACTTCCTTGTAAGTTTACAATTAGAGAAAATACCAATAGGAAAAACAAGCTTATTGAAATTTATTTTTTTAAAGTTACCTAAAAGTAACTGTAGTGCTGTGGGTTGTATTGTGTCCCCCCCAAAAATGTTGAAGTCCTGCTCCCTGGTCTCAGTAAATGTGACCTTACTTGAAATTAGTTTTAGCAGATATAATCAAGTCAGGATGGGGTCAGACTGGATTAAGGTGGGCCCCCAATGCAATTACTGGTGTTCTTGTAAAGAGAGAGAGATTTGGCAACACAGACACACCCAGAGGGAAGACAGACTTGTGAGGACCGTGGCTGAGACTGGAATGAAGCAGCTACAAGCCAAGAATGCCAATCACTGCCACCAGAAGCTAGAAGAGGCACGGAAGGGATTCTTCCCTTGAGCCTTCAGAGGGAACATGGCCTTGCTGACACATTGATTTAGGTCTTCTGGTCTCCAGGACTAGGAGACAATAAATTTCTGTTGTTTTAACCCACCCAGTTTGTGGTAATTTGTTATGGCAGCCTTAGGAAACTAATACATATGGTATACATAAACTTTATAAGGCAATAGTGTCTTTAGGATGTGATTTCTTTAGCATTCTTTTAAGAAACTTTATTTCAAAAGACACACTAAACCTGGTAGTTTATTTTGTCAATAAGTTACCTTAAAAGTGATGAAATATACTTATTTATATTAAATAGTGATTCCATTTTAACATATATTTTAATACTCTTTTAATAGCAGCCCAGTAAAACATTGTATCTAAAAGATTACCTGATTGATACGGCTGAAAATTTATCAACTCTCCAAGTGCAACAAGTTTCTCCTGTGGAAAAATTTTGTAATCAGAGAATTAAATGACCACAATTACTAACGATCATTCTTTAATAGAAAAACACTGATTCTTGACGTTTAAGTAACCAACAACTGTTTTTAACATACTAGAAATTACATAACCAAATGAGAAGTGTTCTTCTGCTGATTTCTTCAAACCTTTATTGCCTCCTTATTGTTCTTAGGAATAAGAGGCAAATCGAACCCACAGAAAATCAGTGTATGCGTTGATCTAGGGGAATCGGCTTCAGGCTATTATTGAAGTCAGTTCCCTCGGAGCTATTCTGACATTACCTGAATTAGATCGCTTGTCATTCGGGTCATTATTTGTTCACTGATTTCAATATCTTCGAGATCTGTAAGAACCACCCAAGTTCCATTCTCAAATTTCACAGGCATAGAAAAGACAATCCCTTCAGGAATACCAAACTGGCCTGCAGGGAGCAAACACAAAGCAAAGCAAAACGAAAGCACTCAGATAAATAAACCTTCCTGGTAACACTGTAGATAAGGACAGACATAGTACATGCTTTTTAATGATAATGGTGGATTTAATGATAATGGAGGAATTTCTGCAAATTCCTCCCCAGGGAAGATTGAAACACTTACTAGAGAAGTATTTATTGAGCACCTCTCCAAGTTCTGACAACTTGCCCTTCTGTGTTTCTCTCAGAAGGAAGAACCATTGTTCCGTCTTTATCCCTTTTGTCCCTGCTGGGTTCAGATGCCCTGCCTCTGCCTTGGGAACTAATGCAGTCCTTCTCTTCCACCTTGTCTGGATTCCTTTTGTCTGCTTCCTTGGCTTTTCCTTGCCCCCCTAGGGAGCCCCTGAGCCCGAGCAGGTGTCCAATCTTGCCTTTGCTCTTCCAGCCTACTATTGCAGTCACAGAGCCAAGGGGCAGGCAGTGGGAAGGGAAAGTCGGTGATCTCACAGTTCCTAGTTCCCAGTTGAAATGTGCTCCAAATAAAAAAAATGGATAATGCTTATCACTAACTGAGCAACCTTCAGATAAAATGCCTCCCGTTTTCTGTGTCTCAATCAAATAAGAAAATTATTCTTGCCATTCTAGTCACCAAAAATGTTGTCAGTATGGAGGTTCCTTAAAAAACAAAAAACAGTTACCATATGATCCTGCAATCCCACTCCTAGGCATATATCTGAAGAAAATTCTAATTTGCAAAGATATATGCACCCCAATATTCACTGTAGCACTATTTACAATAGCCAAGACATGGAAGCAACCTAAATATCCATTGACAGATGAACGGATAAAGAACATGTGTTACTTTTATACAATGGAATATTACTCAGCCATAAAAAGGAATGAAATAATGCCACTTGCAGCAACATGGATGGACCTAGAGATTATCATACTAAGTGAAATAAGACAAAGACAAATACCATATGATATCACTTATATGTGGAATCTGAAAAAAAAAAAAGATACAGATGAACTTATTTATGAAACAGAAATAGACACACAGACATAGAAAACTCACGGTTACCAAAGGGAAAGGGGGGGCTAAATTAGGAGGACGGGATTAACATATATACTCTAAAATACGTAAAATAAATAACCAACAAGGACCTACTGTAAAACAAAGGGAACTATACTTAATATTTTGTAATAACCTACAAGGGAAAAGAATCTGAAAAGGAATATATATATATATAACTGAATCACTGAACTGTACACCTGAAACTAACATGACATTGTCAATCAACTATATTTCAATTAAAAAAAAAATGTTGTCACTAGGGCAAAATATTGAGGAGAGTCAAGAAACCAGGATCTAAAAGACTTTTCTGTAGAGGATGTCCCAGGCCCTCTGTTCACTCTCTATTTGAGAGCCAGCCTTATGAGTGAACAACGGATGAGGGTCTACATACGTGTTACCATTTCAGGGACACAATGATCACTTGCTCTTCACCTCACTTGCCCCCAACACCGAACTGCTTATTGATGAATTCCTACAGAGATGAATTCAACTTTTTTTTGGCTGCACCACGTGGCTTGCAGGATCTTAGTTCCCTGACCAGGAATCGAACAGTAGAAGCGGGGAATACTAACCACTGGACAGCCAGGGAATTCCCTAATTAAACTTTTACAGATAAAGATGAGGTTTTAGGTGTCTATTTCACTAAAAAGGTAACACAGTGATTTGAAGTCACACTTGCGGATGTTCGTGCACTTTAACTATAATTGAACAAGACACACTGAGAGTCTACCCGTGAAGGAGCAACAAGTAGACCCAGCCAAAGCCCTGCCCTCAGGGTGGGTGAACTCTAATGCAGAGGGCATACGCAACTAACCACCCCATCCGTAAAGGCAGGCTGTGATATGCTCTCTGATAGAGGAACAAATGCTATGTGAGTACAGAGGAGAGACAGAGATTAATTCTGACTTGGGGGGTTTAGGGAGATTTCCGTGAGCTGCACCACAGTCACTGAAACAATGGGAAGGATCGTGGTTCCATTAATAACGTAAAGGATACAAGAGGTGGATCAGACTGGGGAGGATGACAACAGGTTCAGTTTGGTGTGTGTTGGTTTGAAGTGACAGCATGACATGCAGGTGGCAATTTTTGACAAGGTAGGGCTCAGCAGCAGGGCTGAGATGGGAATGGATGGGCTTGTTCAGGGAGAATGTAAAGCACAAAGGGAAGACATGCTTTAGGTCTTCAGTGCACAGAGCATCAGCTATTCTCTCTTTCCTATTTTTCAATAAATAGTAGAAGTGCTCTGAATAGCTTTTAGCAGATTAAAATACTAAGGATATAAAAATATATCCACAGTATTTGTGGATGGAGAGCAAGCTTTCCACATTCCGGCTGCTGCCTGGTACTCTGAGATCTGGGTCTCGCTGTGCCCTTTGTATCGTGGGTCTGTGTCTTTGCTCCTGCAGCTCCTGTGCCCAGATGTTCTTCCCATACTTGTCTGTCAGGTAAACAACTACTCAAGCTTGCAGGTGAGACTTCCTGAAGTGTCACCTCCTTTATGATGCAGGTCCAGATTCTTCCTGCTGCCTGCTGAAAACTGACCTTGCTTTCCCTTCCTCAGTAGGGATACAGTGAGAAAAACTTAACAGAATTATTTCATTTATGCATGTGGCTCTCCTTTACTCTGCTGTGAGCTTCCTGAAAGGCAAAAGCCAGGCCTACTCCCTATGTGTGTTCCCAGTGCATGCACACAAAATACACTGCTGAATGGATAACTGAAGGAATGCAGGCATGAACGAATGATTATGGAATTGTGAAAATCCAGAGAGCTTACAGAGCCTTTAAAGAGGTAGGAGCGGGCTTCCCTGGTGGCGCAGTGGTTGAGAATCTGCCTGCTAATGCAGGGGACACGGGTTCGTGCCCCGGTCTGGGAAGATCCCACATGCCGTGGAGCAACTAGGCCCGTGAGCCACAACTACTGAGCCTGCGCGTCTGGAGCCTGTGCTCCGCAACAAGAGAGGCCGCAACAGTGAGAGGCCCGCGCACCGCGATGAAGAGCGGCCCCTGCTTGCCACAACTAGAGAAAGCCCTCGCACAGAAACGAAGACCCAACACAGCCAAAAGTAAATAAATAAATAAAATTAAAAAGTAACTGTACCATTTTAAAAAAAAAAAAAGAGGTAGGAGCCTGTCTAGGTAAGGACACAGAAGTAGGAGCACAAGGCATACATGGAGGTTTTAAAATATCGTAAGATATGAAAAACCTAGATTTACCTTCACTCAGTACCCCTAAAGACACAATCTCTCCAGGGGGTGAGCCATGGTACCAGTATTTCAACGTAGTGGCTATACTGTGTGCAGCTAAGATGCCCCCAAATCGTCTTCCTGTGGCGGTGAACTTTTTAAGACTTTCCACAAATTCTCTGTTTACCCACTCACTGTAAGGAGAGAAAGAAACAATTTTACAATGGAGGAGGGAATAGGAATGAATAAGAATGTTCCCTGGGTCAATGGATCTGAGTACAAGAAATCACCTCCACAAAACAGAAATATGACTTCCTGTGCCCCTTCTTCAAACTTCTTTAATCCCATAAAGAGTCAACTGAAAAGTAATGAAACAGAGCAGAAAGGAGTCCTAAAGTTTCAAACTAAAAACTTGATACCATAAATATGGAACACAGAAAAGTGGCCAAAGACTGCAAGAACAATTAATTTCATCACAAAGAATTTATTCTCCATAGAGGCTATCTTGGAACCAGTGGTATCCTTCATTTTAAATAAAATAATATCATGAAATGTTGAATTATTCACATTGAGAACTAAAGAAATAATTAAGTTTTCTAATCTGAAGTTTAAACTCGGGGAACAGTCCAGCTGGACTAGAAAAAGCATGAAACAGCTGCCCTTGCTAAGCCGGCACGATACAGCTCCAGGAGATGCTGCCCGCACCCACACAGCAATGCAAGACAATGAGTCCAGGGACACAATTTCTAGGTGTGGGTAAAGGAAGGGAAGGGAAGAAAGAGGTGATGGAAAGGACATGCTACCACTGGGAAAGTGCCGCAAAGTTTCGAAACTTGTTCCAAAGGCATTCCTCCTCCTTCCTCCTTCCATGCCCTTTTCGTAATGGTGGTGTTGACTGTGCCAGGCACAGTTTCTAAGTGCTTTGGCCTGTCTTAACCCATTTCATCTTCCCAATGGCCCTATAAGACCCGCACTCTGTTACCATTTCCACTTGGCAGATGGAAAAACCGAGGCACAGAGACGTTAAGTAACTTCTCTAAAGTCACACAGCTAATGAGTGGCTGAATGAGAATTCCAACCCAGGTGGCTTGGCTCCAGAGATGTTGCCCCTTACCACGTCTCAATTCTGCCTTTCCTGGAACCCAACACCCAGCATGGCCTGGGCCTGCTCACCATTATAATTCCTTACTCTCGAAGCTTTTTCAACTAATTTCAACTTGGACAGAGGTCTTTACATTAAATAAGATTCACTTTACATATGTTTGCTTTAGTGATAACATTAATGGCATCTTTGAGCCACTTTAAGGATAATCTGAAATATAAAAATTCAAAATTCCAAAATCAAATAAATTGGGGGTGGGGACAGACTAGTTGAAATTCTGTGGAATTCTCTACATTTCTTCAATAGAAAGCATAAATGAGGATGAGTGTGAACAGTTACTTCTGCACACTGATTTCCAAGATGATTTTTAAATGATTATAATAACATTACACGTTTATTCAATACTGTTAGACTACTTCACTTAAAAAGATACTGTACCTATCAAAAATCAGGCTTAAAACAGGGCGTGAATAGTGAGGAGGTCCCCAAACAGCACTCTCATATCTGTAAACCTTGGCTTTTCTCAGATCGACGTAGTTATTTCCACTAATATTACCCCAAATTATCACATCTTTGATGCCTGTGAAGAAAAGCAATTAAAAAAAATAACGTAATGTAAAAAATTGACTGTAGTCTACTTTCTGTTTGTGTGTTTGTTTTACAATTGGTCCTTTTGCTATAAGACAGACTTAAGTTTATGCTCCCTAAAAATGTGCAAACAATGTGGATCATCTCCTTAATCATCAGAGTCTGGCCATTCCTAATAATGCACGTGGATGGTGTGAGCATAGGACTGACTTCAGGGAACACTGAAATGCTCCCTGAAAGAAAGCGCTACTGAAAATTATACCCCCGCTCTGGTCCTAACTTCACCACTCTGCTTGCCGTGAAGAGGATTTTTTATCTGCTTTGATTCTGACAGAGAGTCCCTGATTTTAGACTGGAATAGAAATTTGGGCAAGTCACTTGACTCCCTGGGTGGATTTCGTTTCCTGCAGAATGGAGGTGCTGGAATAAGAGGACCCCGAGGAACATCTTAATCAAAGAAGATATACTGAATTAGCTTGTATGTGTGAGGCACTTTTAGGTGGGAGGCTCAGAAGAAAACAAATCAGCCCAAATCCTTGCAATATTCTGGGGGTAGAGGGGAGTGGGTGAGAAAACAACTACTATACAACGTGATACATATTACCAAGAAAAAGAAGAGGATGGGGGTAGAGAGAAATAGGAATTGGTATTTCATATGATTCTAATATATGAAATTCTCTCTAATAATTCTCTCTAATAATTGTGGATTTTCTGGGAATGTATCTGAAGTGAAAATAGGGGATTTTATTGATTTATTTATAAACTTATTTATTTGTTTAAAAACTTAATTCTCTTAAAAGGTCATACCACTTTCTATTACGGAGATTAAATTCTTTCCTGTTCTGTGTGAGATAAGATTGCTGTTGGCTTCAAGTAACAGAATATCCTTCTGACCTGGCTTAACTAGGAGGAGTTTACTTTTCTCAGATAACAAGTTGAGGTAGGCAGTGACACAGGGGCTTGTTAAGCAGCTCAAAGATGTTACTCTCTTGGCCTTCCCCTCATGGTCCTAAAATGACTGCAGCAGCTCCAAGTATCACACTCTTACAGAGTTGTGTTCAAAGGCAGGCAGGAGGGAAAAGAATTTTTCTTAAAGCTTTAAGGCCCTTTATAGCTCTAAATGCCTTAAATCAAGCTAGAGAAAATTATAGCGGACATCTGCTTTTTTTTTTTTTTTTTTTGGTCCTAACATCTCTTCCTCCTTTTTTTCTTTAACAGCATACTGGCTTTTCTTTAAATAGGTACCCTTCCCCAATTTCAGTCCATTTGGTTTGGGTGAAGCTGTCCTTACCCCCTCAGGTCTATCGATAGGCATCAGACCTAGATTCCAGATTTCTGGCCACACTGACTTGGAGAAGGGCATGTGGTCCAAGCCCAGTCAATGAGATCTTATTCTGCTACTTTTATACAAAGAATCGAGAGAGAACGCTCTTTTTCTACTGGGGTAGTTAAGCTATGATGCCGGTAGCCGTTTTGCCACTGTTTAGAGAAAGCCTATCCGAGAATCAGATCAAAGCTGAGGAAAACAGAGCTGAGTGATGAGCCAGGTGAGAGCACAAACCAGGCTTGACTTCATCACTTGAACCCCAGCATCCGGCTATGCCCCAAATAAGAACTACTCCTGTACTCTTCAGTTATGTGGAAAAAAAGCTCTGACTCTGGTCGCTTTGAGTGGACTTTCTGTCACTTGTACAGAAAGAGTTCCAACTAAGCCAATGTACATAGTCTGAGAAACAGGTTTATGTGTGAACTGAACTCAAGGGATATCCTGAAAAGGTCTGCTCCCCTCTTGGCATCTGGAATTCTCCTGGAATAATTCTCCCTGATGGTTTTTCTAGTTCATGTGACTTTGTTTAACTCTGTCTTTGTCGTTGCCAACTTCCTCCTTACTACTCCACTGACAATTCCACTTTAACAGCCATCCCTCTAACATTTCCCTTTTTTGTCCCAACTTGTCTCCACTTTTCTTTCTTCTGCTGCTGCTGTGCTTACTGGCTTTGAATACAGCAGGGTTTAGAAGTTATGGTACCACCAGACCCACAAGAGAGCAGCTTTCTGGTTGAAAGTGCCTGCCCTGTTTTAAATTTTGTAACACTGCCTCTTCTTGCCACTTTCATCAGTGTACCATAGATCTTTTGTGAGAAATCAGTATCTACACATATACATATAAGGTTGATAACAGAGATAAAATGATTAGGAAATGTTTTCCTACTGAATAATTTTAGTATCCATTTGGCTGAGGTATGCAGTGACCCTGGGGGTAAGACACTAATGATTTGTAGGCAAGAATACCAGAAGTTGTGGTCCTAGGGCTTTGCCCTAATGTGTTAGGGGCTCACCGAAGTCCCTTATAGCTCTGACTGAGAGCATTCCAGGCTCACATTTCACTGTCTTCCCAATTTTGCTTGATGTCATGTCTTGCACTTCCTGGCATTCTAAATAGACTTCGTTGCACCTGCTCCATCTAAGGGCACAAATAGCTAAAGTCTGTCAAACCTGACAAATATTTTTAGATACAGCACTCCCCCTTTAGATACAAAAATCCATTTTCTGATTCTGTCTCATCCTCCTATGATTTTGACCTCTATAAGTACAAAGATTATTAGAAGCAGAAACTGATCAGATAGCATAATCACCTTAACAAGTTTACTATCCTTGCAAATGTTTAGCTTGTGTCGGGCACTCCTCCAAGCACTTTAGAAACATTATCTCTTTAAATCCTTGCATCAATTCTAGGATGTAGGTGCTATTTACATCCTCATTTTACAGGTGAGGAAGCCAGACACAGCAAGGTTAAGTGATCTGCCCCAAGTCACACAGGTGGGAAGTGGGGTGGGGTCACTTTAACAGAGCCCTGAGTATTTTTTTAAAAAACACCGATTACATTGGTTGACCAAAAGAAAAAAAAAAGGAATATTAAGTTTCAAATTACTACTTGAAAAATAGAAATCTTATTATTTAAATATTTGTTTCTTAATTTTTAGAATGATGGGAAAAGATCAGCTAGTCATAAAAGCTAGTAGAAAGAAAATGCACAGTAGTGAAGTCACACAATCAGAAGTTCTTGGCCTCTGCTTCATACTTTCTAGTCCAGATATCCCGACTGATTTTAGAGGGGACAGTGTTCTTCCTAGCTGCTGTGAAATCACGTTGTTTAAAACCAGACATGGAAACAGGAGCTCACTCACATGACGGAGTCGTTTTCAGTTTTCTGGCCAGCGCCGCCTTCGCTTTGCCTTCTACGCCCAAGGCCACAGCGATAATATTGTGGGCGAAGTTTGGGGCGTATCTCATAAGCAAAGACGTTTTGAGATTCACAAAGGTTTTTCCTCCCACAATAATTCTGACGGAATCATGAGCATTTTTCTCAATCAGGGATCCGTAGAGGTGGCACAGAGTAGCCTTGCTTCGGATGCAGTCTTCCAAACTGTACACCTCCTTGTCCACGTGGTCGTCGAGGAAAATGATCACGTGGGCCTGGCGGAAGGCGTCCTCCGCTTGGGTGCAGACGGACACACTCTGCAGGAAGGGCGACGCCAGGTCCTGAGCCTCCTTCACAAGGCTTGTGAGTTTCTCTTCTGCCTGCTTGTTGTCAAATAGGTTTATGCTAATTTCCATATGCGGTCCAAACACTTCACCACTTGTCAAGATGGGAATTAGGTTGTAGCAGGCAGGAGACGATGCACTAATAAAAATGCAAAGCCGATTACGAGTGGTTAAATCTTTTGCTCCTTTTCAGGCTTTATTCTTTTTTTTTTTTTTTTTTTTAAGTATACGGCGAGCGGGGGCTCCTCTTCGTTGTGGTGTGCGGGCTTCTCATTGCAGTGGCTTCTCTTGTTGCAGAGCACGGGCTCTAGGCGACCGGGTTTCAGAAGTTGTGGCTCACGGGCTCTAGAGCGCAGGCTCAGTAGTTGTGGCGCACGGGCTTAGTTGCCCCGCGGCATGTGGGATCTCCCCGGACCAGGGCTTGAACCTGTGTCCCCTGCACTGGCAGGCGGATTCTTAACCACTGCGCCACCAGGGAAGTCCTCAGGCTTTATTCTTAATAGATATTCTTCTGCACGTGCATTAATAGGGTGATTTAATATATTAAATTGGCTTACACAGCGGCACAGACATTTTTAAGGCTAGAAATCAAAAGTAGAACAAAATAATTCTCACTGCTAACTTCTTGCTTTGGCCATCTGAAAACAATACCAAAGTAAGAAATGTACCTGTTTATAAGGCGTTTCAAATTAAATAGAATAGGCAGAAAGCAAAATTTAAAAGAACTGTGTCATATTACTGTATATTACTGTAATTGCGACCACAATTACAGTAATATAATTACTGTAATTATGTGTTTATATTCTTTTTTAAAAATATCTTTAAAAAAGATAAGGAAATCAGTTTCATTTAACCATAACTCTTTTCTATTTTGTACCCTTATCTGCAAAGTAATGACATCTTTTAGAAAGGCCTATTTTTCCAAATCCTTATAAAGAAGCCTAGGATCAACACAGGCAAGGTATCATGTATCTGCACCCACAATTCAGCTAGTATTTGAGTACTCTATAGCTTGGCTGATAACAGAGAGCCCTAATGACCCCTGAGGGGGAGTTTAGAAATGCATCCGGGCATTTTTTCACAGTGGGTTTGGAGAGAGGCGCAGTGGTGTTTTCAAGAGCATCTGTACCATTTTAATCCTTTAAAAATATCTAGGGGCTTCCCTGGTGGTCCAGTGGTTAGGACTCTGTGCTCCCAATGCAGGGGGCCCCAGTTCGATCCCCGGTCGGGGAGCTGGGTCCCGCAGGCCACAAGGAGGAGCCCGCATGCCGCAAATAAAGATCCCGCGTGCTGCAGCTAAGACCCAGCGCAGCCAAATAAATATTAAAGAAATTCTAAAGCAGATGTAATATTATTAAATCTGGGTGTAAAGTTCATGTATGGTTATTACATCATTCTCAGTTCTTTTCTGCATTTGAAATCTTTCATAATAACAAATAATTTTTCAGATGAGCCTGTACATTAGGATACACACATAGATAGTAAGAAGGGCAGTGTGAGAGACAGATTGAGAGTGGGGAAAGGAAAGGGGGAGGGAGAGATAGAGCAAGATGGACAGCAAAAGGACAAAGAGAGAGACAGAGCACAGAGATAGAGAGAAAAAGCAATGACAAACATCGAATGTGTCCACCCACCACTGAGAGCGAGAGTGATGAGAAAAAGTGAGAAGGGGTAAGAGTGAGGGGGGTGAGGTTACAGAGAATGAGTGCAACATGGAAGAGCTAAGGATGAGGACAACTCTAGCAAGTGGGAAAGAGGAAGAGGGCAACAGTCAGGAAGATGGGGGAGGGAAGGAAGGAAACGAGGGAGAGGGAAGGAAGGACAGTGAGGCGACGAGCAGGATCGTATGAGCAGCAGACAGCATGAGACACACAGAATGAGGGCAGGAGAGCTGGAGACAGTTATGCAAAGTAAATACCTTTGCTATAAAGCTGCTCTTAGATTTAGTATGTATGTGTATTGTATGCATATTACATACACATTGAATCTATATATAGTCTAAAACTCATACATGGGGCTACACTAGGGGATATATAGGCATATACATATATTCCATATCTATAATATTCGTATACATACATACAAATCTCACACTTGACACTCAGATATTCTTCCATCATGTAATTAATCCTACATCATCGTCCTTCTAAACATAAAAAGCCAACCTCACGAATCCTAGGATTTGACGGTCCCACCTGGTGATCCAGACCTGCAAGGGGTTGATGAGACCTTTCAGGGCTTCTTTCTCCAGCTCTTTTTCTATGTGTGCCCCCAGGTTCTCTTGAGCAACTGTCTTCATCAGCTCAGTTGTCATGCTAGAGGTGACACCATAGTAAAGCTAAATATTGGGAAAGAAAAAATCAACACCAGAGTAGCTGACAATGGCTATAATGGAAAGTTCTTGTTTAAAGCCCAAACAGAGTAAAAAGAGAGCTGAGAGAATACCTTAGAAAGCAAGACATTGGAAAAATATAATAATAGGAGAGAACAATAATGTTTTAGACAGATAAATCAACTGAATTTGTATACCTGGGCATGTTCTAGGAACTCGTTATATCCTCCCAAAAGCAAACCCTTTCCTCCACGATCCAACAGCTCTCTCCAGATGATGGGGGAATTTTTGTGACTCCACTTATTCTTTTTACACAACTCTTTCAGCCACTCCTATTGAATGATAGAGTCCATGAGAAGTTGCACATTGAATCTGCCTTGGAATTCAATGCTTTAGAGTTCAAACGTTAAAATACTAGTTTTTTTTTTTTTTTACTACCTCTGTGTATACATAATAAAATTTAGATATCTTTAAACTGTAAAATATAAATATAGAAATAGTGATGAGTTGAGTAACAAATTAATCAAGAAAGAATATTCTTCGAATTCATCGACCAAATAAAGGTACTGAATGTTGCTCTCTTTCCTGAGTAGACCTGAAGTGCAAGGGTTTGGCTTAAAAAAGGAGCCGAGTTTTCCAACTCAAATCGTCTTCTGTATGAGATGTCTCTGGTCTTAGGGCCGTATAAATTGATATTGCTTTCCAAATATGTGAGTATAGTTTATATTTTTTAGATTGAATTAATGAGCTAAAAATCATCTGGGGATTTCTGATAATATTTACTAGAAAAAGTTTAAATCATCATTGTCTGGTTTGTGTACACCAGGCCTTCCAATGACAATATCTGCATAGAGACAGAGTGCAACATTTCTATGGGTAAAGTACATGGCAACATTCTTGTCTTTGGAGGAATGTATCATGAAGCTACCTTACAAATGAATTTCCCTCGTTGATGTTTCCACCATGATGATTCCCCCATGGCCTCTCTAGTCACAATGTAGCCTGACCAGTGAAATACTGGGGATCTAGAAGAAAGAGACTCTACCTCAAAGGACCTTCAGCAGCGAGCAGGGCATGGTGATGTCCTGGCAGGAGCTGGAAGAATATGTACAGGACCGGACCCTGAGGGTGCTGAATCAAGAGTGGAACATAAAGCTGGACAAGAGAGAATTTCTCAAAATCAATCACTCTTCTGCTATTCAAGAGTGTACACCCTGACAAAGACCTCAGAAGACAGTGCCAACATGTTGCTAGGATGGCTCTTCAGAGCTCGGAGCAAGGGATGAAATAAATGGAAATGCCAGAACTGTCATGGAAGACCATGGAAGAAGGGATGAAAAAGCTTATAAAAAATGGGCTCGCTAGAGTGGATACGCTATGACGGAAGGCTGGAAAACTATTGGTCACCTATGTTCTCTGGAAGGGCCTGGAGGACACTACATTCACCAAAGTGACAAGGAATGCACTGATGAGAGGGGTCTCAGCATCACTGAGAAGCCCGGTGTGGCTGTCAATTCTGGGCCATGGCTGTTAAATGACATGCTCTTATAGAGCTGGGCCCCATGGCAATTGGGATGATAGAATTCTGAAATAAAAGAGGACGGGGGGCAGTGCCCACCAGAGAACATCTATTATGACAGAAGCACTAAGCAACCCAGCAGTAAGATAATTTAGACAGCTGAAGGCACAATGGGGACATGAAAAAGTTAGAGCTTATGCAATGGTCTGAGAAAACAAGCTATCACTCATCAAAGCTGATCTAGCCATTGCTGCCGCCATTAACAAAGATCAGCGCAGACCTCCTGTTAATGGCACTATCCCTCAAAGACAACAACCAGCCTCTTGGTGGCAATCTGATTACATTGGACCCCTTCTACCCTGGAAAGAGCGGTGATTCACCTTGATTTTAATCAACATATATTCTAGATAAAGAATTGCCTTTATTGCTTGTAGGATTTTGGCCAGCACCCTGTTCAAGACTTTTCAGAATATTTAACCTACCAACATGGGATCCTGCATAACATCACTTTGAACCAAGAAACCCATTTTAAAGTAAAGGATGTATGACATTGGGCATGAAACCAGGGACCCACTGGCCCTATCATATATGGCAACATCTAGCAGCATGATAGAGGGATAGAACAACACACTGAAGATGCAGGCACCAGCTTAGAGACTGATACCTTGCAAGGATGGGGGTACCATCTTTCAGGATGCAATATATACCACAAATCAATAGAGTTTTGCCCCAATAGGTCAAATACATGAATCCAGGAACCAAGGATGGAATTAAGAGTGACCCTGCTTACCATCACTCCCAGTGACCCACCCAGTGTGAGGGGTGCTTCTATGAGGAAGAGTCCCATTAAACTTTAATCTATGGCTGCCACATGGTCACTTAGAGCTCCTGTGCCAAGAGATCAGCCAGTAAGGAGAGGAGTTACCATCATGGAAGGGGTAATTGCCCCTGTTGATCAGGAGCACGTAGGGCAGCTATTACCAATGTGGGCAGGAAAGAATGGTTGGCATCTAGGTAATCCATTGGGGCATCCTTGGTAGTGCCTTGCTTAATTTTGACAGCAAATGGACAGGTGCAACAGTCATATCCTGAAAAGGGAATAGAGACGAGGGCTCAGGCCCCTAAGGATACAGATGTAAGTCACCACCACACCTAATAAGTCACCTGAATCAGCAGAGGGTGAGGGGAATCTACAATGGATAGAAGAGAAGAAAGGTGACGCGTCAGTTATGGTGCTGAATGATGTGTAGTGCTGAAATGATGTGCAGCTGAGACTATTGTTCACTTAACTAAACTTCCTCTCGTAAAGTTTCCCCAGGGAGAGATGCCAACCAGAATTCTGGAAGAGCTGTTCCCGGATGGTGTGAACGCATTATATGCAGCACGTGGATCCAAAAGGCACAACTGGTGAACTAGCAGATCCTGTCACGTGTAGTCCCTATTCCTCCTTCGTGACCAAGGCACTCATTCCCCCTGCCACGAGGTGTATTGGCTGTTGATGGCTCAGTGCTGAGTCTCTCTCTGGAAACTGACCTCAGCCAAAGGATGTTCCCTTGCCTAAGGTTAGGTCTCTTCCCCAGGGCAGCCCACATCCTCTGACTGTTAGCTGCAGGAGGACAAAAGCCTGGCCTCCTTGCCTGTTTGGGTGGGTATCTTTGAAGGGCCATCCCAGCTTCAGAGTTCCCTGCAGGGCTGGTTGAGCCCTTTGTTAGAGCTGTGTGGCAGTTCAACTTCTCCCATTGCCCAGTCCTGCTGCCCTCATTCCTTCTAAGGATGTTGTTCCCAAGAACACTCCCCAGTAAAGGAAACTCCTTCCCCCAAATTTCCATCTAAGTCCCAAAGAAGGGTGTGTCAAATAAACAAGTCCCTCATGTCATTAGAAATCAATATGAAGAAGAATTGAAAGTTAAAAACTGCAATATACGGGCTTCCCTGGTGGTGCAGTGGTTGAGAGTCCACCTGCGGATGCAGGGGACACGGGTTCGTGCCCCGGTCCGGGAGGATCCCACATGCCGCGGAGCGGCAGGGCCCGTGAGCCATGGCCGCTGAGCCTGCGAATCCGGAGGCTGTGCTCCGCAACGGGAGAGGCCACAACAGTGAGAGGCCCGCTATGTGGATTCTTGGGGGGAAAATACCACCCAAATTGATTCTACTTACTGGTTAGGGCCTCATTTGTTCTATTAGGTACTAGGAAAAAAAATATAAATAATGTTTTGAGGCTGATAAGTCAGGATTGATTTTACTAACATCAAAATATCAATAGTACATGAACATTCATTCCTGGAAAGCTATCTGATACACTAGCTAATATGTAATTAAATCAGAACACATTTTTCTGTGTGTGTGAGTTTAACAAACTGTAAAGGCCTCTTACCTCCCAAACATCAGGATGCTGTGTAATTTTATGTATCCGAAAATCAGGAAGATTCTTTTGTAAATAATCTGCCAGAAGTTCTGCTTTAGCATAATATGGGCAATCTGCTCTACCTAAAAAATTCAAATTAGCAATATTTTCTTTCATCACATGGAAATTATCATGTAGTTACAAGCATTTGTCATATAATTACAGAATTAATCACACAGTTACAATATAATTTATATAGAGCTATAGCATATACTGCCATAACATAAACTTTTGATTTTTATTATATTGGCAAAATAAAATGAATTTCATAGGAGATCAGCATCATTAGTAATAAAGTGTGGAAAGGAAAAAAGACTATTGAATATTTATTCTCCTCCAGTGCTGTATTAGACCTCACTTCCTCTAAGAGGCTGCCAGGCTACTAATTAAGCATGAACTACTCATAATGAACTACTCATTAGTAGCTACTAAAAGGCAAAGTGTGAAGTGAGGAGTGGTGGTAAAATCACATGTGGACTTGCTATGTGTGCAGAGAGTATTGGGGGAAGAAGTGGAGGGAGAGAGAAGAGTCTGGCTTAACTTCTTTTTTCTGGCGTGGCTAGGTGATCCTGACCTTACTAGAGAGAAATCATGGGTGAGAAGTTTAAATTATAAAGCGCAGCTGGAAGTATCTGTAGTATATCTAAGTGGATATGACCAGCAGGCAGCTGCACCTGCAAATCTGAAGAGCAGGCCTTCTGTAATAGCTTAGGATACAGGTTTTGCAGGCATAAACACAGAGAAAGTGACAGCCACTAAAGTCGGTGGGACTGGATGTCCGGTAGAGTAGGAGGGGCAGGGGCCGAGGGCAGAACCCTCTCTATAGCCTTCTTCCCCGATTACTCCCAATTCACCAGTTCTTCAACCTCCCGGTGACTTCTAAGTCATCATCCCCTCTCAAACTCCCCCTGGCTATTAGCTTCCCTGTTTAGTTCAAATCCATGACTCATGAATTCAGACCACTCTTCTGGTTCATGTCTGCAATTCTCTTGCCCCACTGTGCTTCTGGCAAGTAAGCCTGGTAAAAGCCCCTCACCCTGAATGAACCCAGTAACTTGCCTTTTCTGTGCCTGGGTTTCATGTACTTGGCACCCCTGGATAAACATGGTAGAACCAAGCAGAGTGGCACCATTATAAATTCATGGTCACTGGTCTCAACTGACCCTCAACTCTTCCTGGAGATCCCTCTGTTTCCCTTGGCAGCACTCTCTTCTGGTCTCTACAATTACCATTCCAAACTGCCTACTTCCTTCAAGCCCCTTCCTTCTCTCCAATATTTTTCTGTACTATCAGAAGACAACAGAAAACTCTGCTTTCTACTTTACGCAAACTAAACCAAATCATACAAAAAGGCATCAGTTGGGAAATCCCCCAAGCTCCTGCCATCAAACCTACTAGCCTATCTGCATTTGGATTCATCCTTTCCTTCTTTCTTCTATTCAGTGGAAGAGGGATCCTACCTCTTATCCAGATCCAATCTCACCACTTATGCTCTGAACACCACCCTCTTCCACCTCCACTGGTTATCCCCTTTTTCTAGCATCTTAGCTCTGTTTCTAATGGCCTGTTTCTATCATAATTAAAATATACTCATTATATTTAAGTTTCTCCTGTCCTGAGAAACAAAAAGCCCCTTCAGTCATTGCCTTCCACCTGCCCTTTTCTATTAAAACTTGAAATAGTTCTTGAAATAGTTCTCTACACTTGCCATCCCCAGTTCCTCACTTCCACTGATTTCTCATGCCACTGCAATCTGGCTTTTCCCATAATTCTCTAGAAGGTCACCATGGACCTCCATGTCACTAAATCCAATGGACAATTTTTGATCCTTTTCTTGTTGACCCTTGGTAGCATTTGTCTCCCTTCAATTCTTGAAATAACCCCTATGGTGGGGGCATTCTTCAGGTTTTTTTCCTACTTCTCTGGCCACTCCTCATTACACTTTTAGGTTCCTATTCCTTTATTAATGCATTAAAAGGTTACCATTCTACAAGGCATCTTATCTTCATACTCTATGATCCTTCCTGGATAATCTCCTCCACTCCTTTGGTTTCAAGTAGAAATCTGTATTTCCAGTTCAGAACTATCTCCTTATCTAGATGTCTACATCGTCCTGTATTTTTTCAACTCCTTCTAAATGTCTCATAAGCACTCAGCATGTCTATGACAGATTTTGCCATCACTCCCCTACTAAATTTGCTCCTTCTCTTATGTTCTTTATGTTCATCTACCCAGTTATTTAAGAGTATTAACAGTACCCAGAGTATAAAGCCTACTCTTCTGCTTTTTTACAATGACTTCCCATCTACCCAGTTATGCAAACTACTGTCTGGGAATAATTTTAACTCTTTCTTCTCCCTTCCTTTCTTCCTCCACCTAGTCAAATGTCTAGTTCTATAGATTCTGCTCCCTAACATCTCTCCAATCCATTCACTTCTTTGCATTTCCATTGCCCACCTTCCTAGACCAGGCCACCAGTATTTCCTTCCTGGACTACGGTACCTAACTGGGCTCTGGGCATCCAGTCCTTTTCTTCTCACATTGTAGCAATAACACTGAGATAAAATGCAAGTTTTATTATGTATCTCCTTCCAAAAACCTTCCATGTACTTTAGATAAAGTTTAAAATATTGAGGGCTTCCCTTGTGGTGCAGTGGTTAAGAATCCGCCTGCCAGTGCAGGAGACAAGGGTTCGAGCCCCAGTCCAGGAAGATCCCACATGCCGCAGAGCAACTAAGCCTGTGCACCACAACTACTGAGCCTGCGTGCCGCAACTACTGAAGCCCACGTGCCTAGAGCCCGTGCTCTGCAACAAGAGAAGACACCACAATGAGAGGCCCGTGCACTGTAATGAAGAGTAGTCCCCACTTGCTGCAACTAGAGAAAGCCCGCGCACAGCAACGAAGACCCAACACAGCCAAAAATAAATAAAAATAAATACATCTAAAAAAATATTGAACGTGGCTCACAAGAATATATATTTTCTAACTCTGGCCTTAACATATTATAGTCTCTTCCTTGTACTCTATGCTCCAACCCTACTAAATCTTTTTCAATTTTCTGCTTATTGTATACTCTCAAAAATCACCAAACTAGCTTTCCTCATTGCAGCCCCACTCCCTGCTACCCGTGCCTAATATACTTTCCTCCTCCCTACTTATTTCCTCTCCGATAGGTAACACTCATCTTTCAGGACCCTGATTAAAAAATCCCTTCTTCTGGGAAGTCTTTGCCTAAGAAAGGTCCCCTGCCACTGCCCCTGCTCCTATAGAACCCAGCCCTGCCACTGCCACAAATGCAACATTCTCAAAAATACTCTTCTGAATGAATAAAGGAGCAAAGGAAATAGGTTTTCAGGCAGATGGGAGATGACAATTGTGTTAAGGCATCAAAGAGGTCAAATAAGACAAGGACCGGACAGCTTCTGTAAAGTCATTGGTGACTTCGGTGAGGGCCATTTCTGAAAGGAGGCAGAAGTAGAAACCAGATTGAGTGGAAGGCGGACCTGGAGATAGAAGAGCAGTCTACCCTTTTGAGAAACTTGCTGAGAGGAAAGGAGGCAGGTACAATAGCCTGCTGCAGTAAGAGCCTCTTTGGTGGTTTTCTGGATGCCAGTCGACATTTCCAGTCCGTCCCCTCCACTGCTGACAAGGTGGGCTTTCTAAAATGCAAGCTCATTAAGATACCCTCCTGCTTAAACATTTTAAATGGCTCCTCATTGCTTTCAGCATACAGTTCAAACACCTTTGCTTGGTGTTCTTGAAGTGCAAGGATCTGGCTTCGGATCCCATTCTTGCCCCAGGTCCAGTCACTTCCTCCATATCCAGAGGCCATGACACTTCTAGCCTCTGTGCCTTTTTCTGGAATGTCCTCCCTATTCCAAACCTTCACAAATCAGCTCTTGTAACACCCCCCAGAGCCCTGTGCACATACCTCTCATTGCATTAATCACACTGTATCAAAAGTACTTGCTTACATGCTTCTGTATCCCAGGAGACTGAAAGCTCCTCGAAGGCAGGGATGTGTCTTTCCCCTCACTGTATCCCCTGTGTCCAGCAGTGCTTTGTACAGTCACTGCCCAACATACATTTTTGAATGAAAGCATAATAAAGCCTGGGTGGTCCATATAGAGGCTGGAGTTGCTAGAACATAGGCCAGTTAAGAAGATCACCGGCAAGCGGTCATAGGAGGAGAGTAGCTGTCGGTGTTTTGAGCGATCTGCGGGCGGACGCGGGGATCACTCACCAGCGAGTACGAATTTGGCCATGGTGAAGCCAGGACCCGCGGGCTTGAACCGCAGCTCCACCGTTTCTAGGCAACCACGCCGCTCGGGACTTGGCGCAGGCGCACTCTGAAGCTGAGCGCGGACTCTGGCGCCCAGCTGGAGAAGTTGCGTGTTGGGGTACACAGTTATACACTGTCATTAAAAGCTCTGTGGTCTCCCCCGTGCCTATTCCCTGCAGCTAAGAAAAACGAGTCCGTTTTTCGGTAGGCTTTCTTCACTCCAAGCAAACTATTTCCAACCTCCCGCGAACGTAACACTTTTTGACCTATGAAGGATCCGTAAAATCTCGCGATACTCTCAGCTCGCGGGGAAGCTGTATGGCCGCGCCTCTGTGTAACCAGGGGGCTCTGAATTAAGGTGAGTGGAGGACGAGCATAGGTGGAACAGGTGGTCGTACTACGCTTTAGAATTCTCGCCGTTCAGAGAAAGGTCTCAGGACTTGCCCGGGAAGTAAGTTTAGGGAGGTGGGTTAATACTAAGAGGTCCAGCTCCGGAAGGACGGACCCCTGACACCGGTTCTGAGACCTGGTGAGACTGTCTGGTTGTTATCTCCAGACAAGCGCAGGCCACGTGCATCACTTTAGTTTGCTGCTTCTTCTGAGCCGTTCTACTTGTCCAAGTCCTTATTCTTAACAGTTCGTGTTTACCTGTAGTTAAATTCTTGTGTTAAAAAGTATCCATCAAGGTTAAACCCTTGTTTTTCATTGACGACATCTTCAAGGCAGTGGTAACATAAAATGCCTTACTGCAAAGAAAGCAGGAAAACTTTTCCGTCAGAAATCCACTTCCTTTTTTATTTTTTTAATACCTTATTTGTACAACGATTACTTCCAAAGTAACCTTGCACCTTTAAGACTGTATATACACATTGTGGTAGAAATGGAGAAAGCCCATATTGCTAACATGGTTTTACCTTTTTAACGGAAATCTTAATGTCTCCCTAGGTTCTCACTTTAGTCTCTGTTAAATGCATTTGATATTTTTAAGTAGAAGTTTTACTCTAATTTTTATTTCTCTTATAATCCCTTCCCCTACAGGAAAGCGACGGCATGTGTTTTCTTTCATATTTAGAAGCGACGTGTGTGTGTGTGATCTTGACAACTTAAAAGCCATTTGAAAGTGTTTCAGTGGCTAGGAAAATGAATAACAGAGCAGGTTCCTTTTTATGGAACCTCAGACAATTCAGTACTTTAGTTCCAACAGGCAGAACTGTGAGGCTGTATCCTTCGGGATTTTGCAGACCAAAAATTGTTTATTCAAACTGGAACCCAAGAAAGCTCTTAAGTAACTTTGATAATAGAATGCAGTCATCTATTAGATATCTCTTTCAGGATGCCTTACTTTTTAAATCAGGAGGTGATGGCTTTCAAACAAAGGGCATAAGCACTGCAACAGTCCTTACAGTTGACAGACTACTTTGTCCTAGAAGGCTGTCCTTTAACTCAAAACACTTTGTCTCTGATAATGGATTGAAGAAAAACTTTCATCATGAGCCTTCCAATGAAGATGTTCTCACCAAGAGAACAAAACCAACCCCGATCAACTGTAGAAAACTGTCTCAGGAGTGTAGTTCCCTGAGTGATGTGTTAGATATATTTTCAAAAGCACCTACATTTCCTAGTAGTAACTATTTCTCAGCCATGTGGACAATTGCCAAACGGATGTCTGATGACCAGAAGCGCTTTGAAAAACAGTTGATGTTTAACCACCCTATGTTTAGCCAGCTGTGTGAACAAATTATGAGAGAAGCCAAGATCATGCACTACGACAACCTGCTGTTCAGTCTTCATGCTATGGTGAAGCTCGGGATCCCTCAGAATACGCTACTCGTACAGACTTTGCTGAGGGTGGTCCAGGTAAAATCAAAAGGAGCCTTAAATATACTTTTACTTGGTTTAGCATATCTTGAAAGAATGATGGGACGTAGACATGTAGCCTCCTTGAAAGAAACTTATCTTTGGGATGGTAGTTTATATTTGTTTCTGCATAGATATTATATGATTTAGAGTCCTTAAGTTAGCCAGATCTTTTTGCTGTAGAAATTTATGAAAGCTTGCCCCATTTTTCTTCTCTGGAGTTGAGTAATAGTGAATAAGCTAAAATGGGGAGAGGTACAAAATATACAAGGAAAGGTTGGGTAGTTGAAAGAAGGAGAGAAGGGAAGGGAACTAGTATTTATTGACTACCTATACCTTTTTCTTCTGTTGTCTTATTTAATCTTCACAATAGTCCTGTAAGGTTGATGCTACCTCAGTTTAGCAGATGAGGAAAGAGATTTAGTGATGTTAACTTGGCTAAAGTCACACAGCTACTGGATTGATTTATTCATACAGTAAATATTATTGGGTGTCAACTATGTATCAGTTACTAAACTTGTCACTAGGGATGTAAAGATATAGAAGACATGATCCCTGCCCTTATAACCTAGAGGGGACAAGAGGTATTTTGTAGGTAATTACAAAAATAACCAATGTTCATCTGATGAGTCATACATTTACTATGTTGTAGGCATGGTGCTAAGCATAGGGAATACAGTTACAAAATAATGGCCACATAGAGCTTTCAGTGCAACGAAAGAAAAATATAGAGAGTGCATTACAAGGGCTTCAAACCTAGTCAGGAGTACGCCTTCATGATGGGAAGAGGTGATGGGAGAGGAGGATACAGGATTACTGTTTGAAGCAGTGATAGGTACAAAGTTTGAAAAGAGGATCGTCTCATGTAATTCCCAGTGTAGTTTTTAAAAGTAGGTATTGTTACTTTCATCTTACCGATTAGGAAATTTAAGCTTAGAGCAGTTAAATAACTTGCCCAAGGTCACATACCTGTTAGTGTCACTGTCTGTAGGTACTTGATAAATACTTGCTGCGTGAGTGAACAAACACCTCGACATAGCAGAGCTAAAATTCAAGCCCAGTAGGAGATGATGGCTAAGCTGAGTCCAAGAAATGGCCAGCACTTGGAAGATGGATAGCGAAGGGGATGGTGTTTCAAGCAGAGAAGACTATATGTTCAAATCCTGGAGAATAGTTTGCGGAGCTGAAAGTAGTTCATTGTGGCTGGAGGTACAGAATACTGGGGTTGTGAGTTTGAGGGAATGGAAAGGAAATTGTGTCTGTGGCTGTCAAGGAGGAGGGGTTGGGTGTCATGGCAAGGCATGAGGCTGGGGAAAAAGGGGATGAATCGTGAAGAGCCTTTTCTGCCTGGCTAAGGAGTTTGGATTTATCCTGTAGGCAATGGGGATCCAGTGAAATATTTTAAGCAGAGGTCATCAACGTGCTCCACTTTGTATTTAGATTACTGTGGGAGTGGGAAGTGGAATGGAGGAAGGAGCCAATTTTAGTTTCAAACAAGGGAGTCAGTGTCCTGTTTGATGTCACTGAAATGATGCCAGATTGGCTGAGGAAAAGATGAGTTCATTAAAGTAATCATTTACCTTTTTTTTTTTTTTTTTTTAAGAAGATGTTGGGGGTAGGAGTTTATTAATTTATATATTTATTTTTGCTGTGTTGGGTCTTCGTTTCTGTGCGAGGGCTTTCTCTAGTTGTGGCATGTGGGAGCCACTCTTCATCGCGGTGCACGGGCCTCTCACTATCGTGGCCTCTCTTGTTGCGGAGCACAGGCTCCAGACGCGCAGGCTCAGTAGTTGTGGCTCACAGGCCCAGTTGCTCCGCGGCATGTGGGATCCTCCCAGACCAGGGCTCGAACCCGTGTCCCCTGCACTGGCAGGTGGATTCTCAACCACTGCACCACCAGGGAAGCCCCTCATTTACCTTTTAAGAGTGGACTCTTCAGACTTCTGAACTCAATGATCATAATTAAATAATTTTTTTTGAAGACAGGAGTTTCCTGAGGATGATCTGATATATATCCTATCCTACTATAGAATTCAAGAATTGGGTTCATAGGTATATGAGAGTTTTTAACTTTTTACATTACTATGATTTCCATGTTCTTGCCCAGGAACTAATTTGTGTGTCGTGTGTGAGTGTTTAAACCGCAGAATATCCGTGTTTTTTGGTAGACTGTGTTCCCTATATAGTTATTTAAAAGTGATTACAGTAAGTCGCTCTACCTGGTCAGTGATGCTCTAAATGAATTTTGGACAGGTATTCATATCAGCATAGTATCTGCATTGGTGAGGAATGGACAGTGGATATTTGGGGTCAGGTTAACTGTACGTTTAATTGTATCTCACTAACATGTTGGAATGTTGCGAAGACATTTTAGCTAGGGATGAAATATGTCATCAGTGAAGTTTGCCCTTCAAACACATAGCCAAGTGGTCTTTTCTTTCACAGTAGGTATTGATGGAATGCTATAAATTGTTAATGGAAACCCTCTCGTGGGAATGAGACCTTTTTTCCTTCCAGCAGTATCTATTTCTTATCATAATCTGGTTCTGACTTGAGACTCTGTGACTAGTTCGCCATGTATTGTAATTTTAGCAAAAGAGCTTACATCTTTCAGATGTGATCACAAGTACTCTTGTGAGGTGTATAAGCTAGTTATGATTAAATTGTAGAGCACTAGGTAAGCTGTGTTGTTACTATTCGTTTTCTAAATTAGGCCGTTTCTAGAACCTAAATTAGTACCCTAATTCAGAGGATTTGAAAGAAGGATCCATGGAGCCTGGGCTCCTCTTGAGATCCAGGTAGTGGTGGTAAAATGTGACAGCAGATGTGAATCAGAAGGTTCACAACTGAGGTTGCAGTTTGATACCCAGGAAAGGATATAGGGAAATTGTAAGCGCAGCTGTGTAAGATTCTTTAGGGGTAGGAAAATTGTCCTGTAGCTCTAATATTACTGCACTTGTCATCATGCTGGCTTTGGGTCTCAAGAAGAGGTAAAAATAATGCTTGATAAAAGTTATTTCAGAAGGGGAGGAAGGTAATCAATATCAAATCATTTTCAGTGATAATGGAGAATGTAAAAAAACGGTTGATACATAAAAGAATGTATCAGTTATTTGGAAGATTCACTTACATATGACATCTTGTTTTCCAAAGATGCTGTTTATTGTGGACTGACTCTGAGTTATTGGTTTGATACTTAATCCTTTAGCTGAAAGCATCAGTTCAGTGGTTTTGCTTGGGTGAGATAGTCCACTATGAGCTCATCACCTGTGGTATTTTTGTAATTATATTTCAATAGGAACGTATCAATGAGTGTGATGAGAAATGTCTTTCAGTTTTGTCAACTATCTTAGAGGCAATGGAGCCATGCAAGAATGTGGATGTTCTTCGAGCAGGATTGCGGTGAGAACTCTGTTACCCTTTCTTCAGGTGCCTTTCTCTGTTTCTCTTAAATCAAAAACGAAGATGAAAGTTGAGCTCCCTCTTTTGGAGTGGGGGTATGGAAGACTTTGTTAGTAGTTATGGTCTTTAATACCTTATTAAACTTAAAATAGTGACTCTGGATCAGGTAAAGCTGGAAATAATGCTTCTTTCAGGGTCCACCATAAAATAAAAGGCGTGGGTAACATTAAAATCTAAAATTATCTTAAAACATAGTACTGATGTGGGCTGGGGGATAACTGACATGTACTCAGTTCATAATGGTTAATTGGGTACTATGTGGAGGTCACATGACACTGGCCCAGCTTGAAAAGGAGGTTAAGTTTTACAACTTATAAAATTGATGCACCTAATCTAATGTCATAGGTTGATGAGAATAATTTTTAATTCCCTTTTTCATTGACTATGCATTAGGATGTCTTAATATAATCTCCTGAAATTTGTTCATGCATAAAGATAGCAAAATAATGTGAGAGAAAACAATACTAGGCTGGTCCTGGAGCTTTCACTATTTGCACTCTTGGGCAGGTAGGTCATTTCTTTGGGCTTCATATTCCTTGCCTAGAAGTAGAAGCTGGACCCAATGACTTTTAGGATTTCTCACCTGGCTTTAAGATCCTAGGACTGTGGTATTTATTGTGTTTGATGACAGGATGCTAGTTGATCAGCAAGTTTGGAAAATAGAACGTGTCTTCACATTACAAACTGTAATGAAATGTATTGGAAAAGATGCACCGATTGGTCTTAAAAGGAAATTGGAGGTAAATACCTTCTGAATTTTCTCTGTTGGGTAAAATTTGAAAAAAATATTTCTTGTGATTTGCTATCACCTCCTAAAGTCAGTTTATTAGGAGGACATTATGCTTTTGTATGTAACTTTGCTAAAGTGAAATAATAGAAATAGATTTATTTTTATCTGTATATATATTTACGTATATTTATCTATATATCTGTTTGTCCGAGTCATTTTGCTCAAACTTTATCCTTTTTTATTTAAATATAGGAGTTTAATTTATTTTGCCACAAATGATAAATTAAATTTAAGTTTACTTTTCTTTAGATGAAAGCCTTGAAAGAGTTAGACCAATTTTCTGTTTTGAATAGCCAGCGCATGTTTGCAGTACTGGCCGCCATGAATCACCGCTCCATTATCCTTTTGAATGAGTGCAGTAAGATAGTCACAAGTAAGGGGAATTTTTCTTGTATGATTTGTAGCATCCGATCTGTTCTGGACTATATTTGTTTTGTTTGTTTTAACAACTTTGCTGTTATATGAAAAATATCTGATGATATGGTTAGATCTAAATTTTATTTTTGCCTATAGTGTTTGTTTGTTTTTTTTAACAAAATATAGTGCTATTTTTTCTAAAGAAACAAAAGTACTGTGTATATAGTATCTTGGATCCTACAGTCAAAACCATCTGGTGATTCTTGTTTCTCTAACTCATTCTTAAAGGTAATATCCATGGGTGTCCCTTTAAAATATTGATCAGCATATTGCAGTCTTGCAGAGACCTCCAATACTTCAATATAGATCTTTTTAAGGGAATAGCAGATTATGTGGCTACAACTTTTGACATCTGGAAGTTGAAAAAAGTACGTATGTTAACCGTTTAGAATAAGCCTCAGAAACTTTCAAGAAACGTATTAATTTATTTAGCATTGGAAATAACTTCTCTATCATTTTAAAGTGGTTTAGATTCTAAAATATTCCAATGCTAAATCGGCTTGAAAAATTAGCTCCTTATAATTTTTGTCTGGGGGTTACCTATTAATATATTATTCAATGTCTGGACCATCTTTCTCTCCAAAACAAAAATTATATTGTCCAAAGTTTGTTTTTCTATTTGTTTTTCAAAAGGTTGTATGGTACTTTGGTTGGATACTAAGGATTATTTCTGTCTTTCTACTTTTCCTTTATTAGATTTAGAATAATGGAGATAGGTGATGTGAGAGGCTTATGCTTTTTGAAGAATAAACTGTCATTACTTAATGATCATGTGTGTTTTCTATTTATGGAAAGTTTGCTTGTTTCTTCCAGAGTAAGAGCCTTTTAATTCAGGGCATGTGTTAATAATTAAACATCTAAATGAAGCAGGTGGTAAAAACTTCTTTTTGTAGTTAAGTAGTGGTAACCATGTTAGGTCACTGGTTTAGTTCACTTTGTAGGGTGAGGTTGACTTTAGTATGGAATTGTTTTGGAAAGAGAAGTACTTATTTTGAGAAAGACTAAGAGAGAAATGAGAGGTGAACTGGAACATTTAATCATCGTATTTCAGCTCTATTCTCAGTTATAGAAATTAGTACTGAACATAGAAAATTTTGACTTATCTCTTAGAATCTAGGAAGTGTCTAGGTTTGGAAGGGAGAGCAGTTCAAAATTGGCTTGGTCATTTTGAAAAACTTCAGAAGAGGTATATTTAAAGGTAATTTTCAGAGCTGTTGTATGAAAAGCGTATAGGAAAATATTTATTTTAAATGAGATGGAAATATGGAAACCGTTCTGTGCTCTGGTTCTCAGCTTATAAAAAGAGGTTGATTGTTAACTCGATACTCTGATTCAAGAATAACTGGAAGAGATTTTGTAAGGAAAAGATAATTGTTCCTTTTAAGGGAATATTTGGTCAGTCAGGACAATTCTATTGCGGTTTAAATATTTTGAGATCTAAAAGATTGCTAATAGCGTACTGTAATTCTTAAGAAGTTTTCCCTCAATTCTTTCTTTTTTTAGGTTCTTTTTCTCCTCATCTTATTTGAAAACGTTGGCTTTCGACCTGTTAGTTTGATGGACTTGTTTATGAAGAAAGCAGCAGATGAACCTGGCTTCCTAAACGTGAAAAGCCTTGTCTCTATTCTTCATGTGTATTCTTCTCTCAGTCACTTCCACAAATGCTGGACTCACGAGTATGTACTTGTTCTTTTTTTACTTTTTTATTGCCATATATCGTATTTATAGAAAAGATTACGAAGCTTAATGAATTCTTACATGTGAACTCATCCATCGAACTCATCCATGTCCAGAAATAAAACATGATATTCCTTATTTATGAAGTTAAACAGAATTTTATTTTATCTTTGCTAAAGATATGTGCTTTGCTTTTGCCAGTTTCTTTGTTCTTTGCAATATATTTGGTAATTCAGCATAGGAGTTTTCATTTCAAACTCTCCCCCGGCTTATTCCCTCAGCTCCTGAGTTTATAGTTTAGTTTTGACCCTAACTCTTCATTTGGTCCCAAACTACTGCTTTCTATTCTTTTCATTTTAACCACAATCGTGCATTTCTACTATTAAACACAGCAATTCCTCAAACATGCTGTGCTCTTTCATCTTCTTTCCACCCAGAACATCTTTCCTTCCTCTCTGGGTCAGTTCTAAGTTTCATTAAAAACCAGAAACGCATATAACATGTCATTTGTCATTTGTTAGAAGAGTGATTAAAAGCGCAGACCCTGGAGACACCTTGCTTAGGTTTGAATCTTAGCTCTGCGATTCATTAGCTACTTAACTTTGGCAAGTTACTTATCTGTGCCTCAGTTTCTTCATCTGTTAAAATGGGGATGAGAAAGAGTTATTTCTAATCATATTGGGTTGTTATGAGGATTAAATGAGTTAATCTGTGTCAGGTTCTTAAGGCAATGCCAGACACAGTAATTGTTAGATTAAAAAAAAACCTAGAGTGTCAGTCAGAGAGGCCTTGGAGGAATAAACTAGGGCAGTTCTGAGGGTCTCAGTGGCAAGGTTCACTGGTCATCTTTTTGCCATCGAGTAGCTTGACTCCAACAGCTTTTTGTCCCTGTGGTTTTCCCTCAAGATTCAGATTTCCAAAAGAGAAAATCTGATCGAACGAGTTTGGGTCACATGCCCCTTTCTTTGGGGCAGGTAATCAAAGAAGTGCTGGGCCAAGAAAATCAGCTGCCCACTGTGCTCTCCACTGTTGTGAGAGACTCAGTTCATACTGCATGTCACGTGCCTTCCCTTAATTGTCTCCATCACAGCCCCTGTGCTTGTTATGTCTTATATAGCTTTGTCTTGTGCCTCCCCTTAATTGTCTCCATCACAGCCCCTGTGCTTGTTATGTCTTATATAGCTTTGTCTTGTGCCTCCCCTTAATTGTCTCCATCACAGCCCCTGTGCTTGTCATGTCTTATATAACTCTTTGGTGGAGCCTTGACACATAGCTGCAATTATTTGTCAATAAGCCTGTCTCTGCTCCATAATTGAAAAGCGCTCTAGAGCTTTTTAAACCACTTTATCGAGGTATGAATAACAACACGTAAAACGCTGTGCATATTCAATGTATACAACTTGGTGAGTTTTTAGCTCATTATTCTTGATTCTTCCTTTTCCATTAACATTCTCCTCCTCCTCATCTAAGTTTATTTGTTCATTTAGTCGGAAAACTTGTACCAAGCACTCAGGTACTTAAGACAAAAATGAATGAGACATAATCCTTTCCGCAGTTAAATACAGCATGAACATTGAAGTGATAGAGTTTTATACAGTGTATATAGGAATAGAGGAGGGATGTACCAGGATGCTAGCCTGGCGAAGTGGAGGGTCAGGGTGGGTGCCAAGCATCCTGCCTGGAGGAGTTGGTACCTGAGCAGATCTTGAAAGATGGAGAGAGAGCATTTAACGATGGAAAGACCATTCTGAGTAGAAGGGGCTCCGTATTCAGGTCAGGAAGGAAAGCAACAGCAGAGTACGTACGAGGAACGACACAGATTTTGGTGTCGCTGAAGCATGAGGTAACAGCATAAGAAGTGGGATGCGAGGAGACTGGGGAGGTGATTACCGCTGGGCTCCAGATCAGTCCTCTGCAGCCCCGCTGTTTCTTGCTGCATACTCCAAACTCCATCAGTTCTCCCTTTAGTAAGTGTTGCCTCACTGTTGTCTCTAGGACCTGTTAGCAGTCCTGCTTAGCCTGTCACAGCCTTCCTCACTCGGCCGTCTGCTCCTCACGGGACCTCCCCGTTGATCTCAGACATTTCCCTTTATGGCTCATTGGTACTAAGGGCTTACTTCAGGGCATACTTGCCCTGCTGTGGGCATCTCTGCCTGTGCCCCAGCCTCGCTAGTTATTACAGCATGAATGGCATGTACTTTCAGGGGTTAGTTTCAAGTGGTCTTCCCTTTTGCCATCTTTTCCACTTAACTGAAATTCTCCTTATCCCCAAAGCTACCCTATCTACTTTCTTTCCTGTACACTATCACAGTACTTTGCAAGTATCAATACTTCCTTTTTTCTTATATAATGATATATAGCTTATGCCCTAAGAGTCAAATTGACCTGGGTTCAAAGCATATCTGCGCTGTTTATCAGCAGTGCCACGCTGCACACGTGACCTTACCTAATTTTGACCTTTCCTCTCCCTCTGTGCTTAGCTGCTTTGTTATACTGCATAACATTAGCTTGGGTGGTAGGATTAGGCTAGCAGTTCTTTTAACTCAGAGTATTAATAGCTAGAGAATTGTAATTGATTATAAAACTGCAGTGGAGTTCCAGGTCTTAAAGACTTACTCATGATAAAAAATCTAGCACAATGGTTAAAAGCCTTTGGACCCTGACAACTTGGATTCCAGTGCTGTCTCTGCTACTTCCTGGCTGTGTGTTCTTGGACAAGTTAGTTGACCCTGCTTAGCCTGTTTACTCATCTTTATTGTGAAGAAAATAATGATACCTATCCCACAGAGTTTGAATAGGAATTAAGTGAGTTAAAGCTTATAAACATTTGCCCTGTGTAAGACATATAGTAGTAGCTAATATTTATTGAGTGTATGTATTTATTATGAGATAGTCACCGACCTGAAAGATGTGTGAAGACTTATTGCAAGTCTGATTGTTTTATCCCCTTAAAGCTATCAGTTCTGACACCTCACTAGCTCTGCCATGACCTTGTCTACTCTTCATATTTGAAAGCTGACTCTCCTTTCTGCCCCTGTAGGTTCCTAGAAGTTATGGCTAGTGCTCTGACTGGTAGTCTTCACCACATCTCTTCTGAAAACCTGTTGAATGCTGTGTGTTCGTTTTGCTTGATGAACCATTTTCCCCTGGCCCCTATTAATCAGCTTCTTCAAAAGGACATCATCCATGATCTGCTGACGTCAGGTAGGATGTCAGTCCACGGTGGTGACTAAAGCAGTACCGCCAGGCTACCAGGTGATTCAGATTGGGGTCTCAGTTGCCGCAGTGTTAGTCAAAACGTGTGGAGCGGGTGCTCCTGATGAAAGGACCAATGATGGTGAAGTCAAAGGGCCATGCTTCAAACCAGCAAACTGGTGGAGGCTCCTTTAGTGACAGATCCTGCCCATAGACGGCAAGAATAAGAAACACAGCGTCATTGTTCTTTTTATTTACACTTCATGTACCTGTGCAAAGGCTAAATGTTCAGGTTGTTCTTTATGCCTTGATCAGAGGTGTTTGTACTGCTAATCCTTATGTGTCACGTCTGAAGCCAAGTTAAGTCAACTTTTGCAGCTATAAACACTTTGTCACTCATGGCCTGTAATGAGGGCACAGCCATTAGATCAAGAAACCAAATAGTTACTAAAGTAGTGAATTTATTTACTCTTGGAACCAAATTAATTGTTGTCTTTCAGTCTTTACTATTAAATAAGGAGAAGCAGTATCAGGCTAGATGTGTAAAATTTGATGATTATCTGGGAATAGAGTATTTTAAATCCTTTTAAGAACAACAGTATGAAATTCCAAAGTTGAAGTGTGGAAAAGGAACACCATGTGCTGATTTTTCAAGCAGTCTAACATGGAGGAAGCAGCCGTGAACCCAGGAGACCTGGAATCTATTCCCAACTTTGCCTTTAATCAGGAGGCATTTTAACATTCCCGAGCATTTTCCCATCTGTTCAGTGAAGAGTTGAGGCTAAAGCACCTTGAAAGATATTTTAAAGTTTAAAACATTAAAACATTGTCAGGGCACTGACCTACACACTGTGGGACCTAGGGAGACACAATAAGATAAGAAGCAAATAATCAGAATTATAGGTGCATTAATACAATTTCTTAAATGTAGCATTCATATTTTTCTTAACTATAATTTTCTTTCTCTCTTTTTTTTTTTTTTTTTTTAAGGTGATGTGGAGAGGAATGTTCACAAGCTTCACGTTTTGGCTGCCTGTCTAAAACTTGATGATGTTCCTGGTCACAAGGACACACACTTAGTGCTGCCACAGCTGCCCTCCATGCCATTACAGCCACATGCAAAGGTTGCCGAGGTGCTGAGTAGCCTTCTGGGAGAAGGATGCTTCTCAAAAAGTGTATGGTTGCCACATAATTATTATATTGGTATGGGACTTCATATGATTTTCCTCTGTTTTACTTCTTTTCTGACAAAAGATAAGGAGTTTACTGCAGCAGTCTAGTGTGGTACAGCATTGGCTCTGGAGCTGGACTGCTGGGTGTGGATTTTCACTCTACTGCTTACTAGTGCTGTGTGTTAGGCACTCACCGGCCTCTTTCCTTATCTGTAAAATGGCAATAATAATAGTACCCACCTCACAGGGTTCCTGTGACCAACAAATGAGATTATACATATAAAATCCAGACTAGTATTTGGCACATGGTAAATAAGCTCAGTATAGCTTACCTGCTGCCATTATAATTATTGGTAGTGGTAGTATACCTTTTCAAACAAAAAATCACTTGGAGCGATGTTTGAAAAATTAGTATCAATTTTTTTCTTTCAGATTTCGAAATCAGAATGGATGCTAACAGGAGCCAAGTGCTTCCATTTTCTGACGTGGATGTGGTAACTTCTGCTACAAATATTCAAAGGTTGTTTACACATACGCATTTGCTGAGCTTTCTAAATTTAAATCTTAATTCTTGAAGGCTTCATATTAAATAGCAGTAACAATACGAAGACCTTATATTTGTATAGAGCTTGTAATGCACCAAGGGACTTCTCATCCATTAATCTACCCCTTAGGTATAAATGTGGGACACTGTGGTTGAAGACAGTGGATTGGAGTTGTCCATTTAATGAAACAGGCAGTTTTTAAAAATCAGGTTTTAAAGCTAAACAGTTCAATATAACAATGCTAGCATAATTGAAACCATCAGTGCAGTGTACATTTTTGACAAGATAATGCAGTAGTGATCATAAAGAATGAAGGCTTCTACTAAAGTCAAATACCCAAAAAATATTTTTCTCTACCGCCAAACCTTTCTAAAGGTAGAGAAACTTTAGCTTTTTAATTAAGCTGTATTGTATATGGATCAAACCATATTGAAGTTAATTAGAAGTAGTTTCCTTGACTCACACAGTACAGAGGGTGTTCCTGGGAGAAATTGAGGCTACTCCCTGAGAGAATATTCTGCCTTGTAAGCATCTGGATCAGGTCATATTGCACACACCCTGTGTTCAGTCATTCTTTGTGGAAAGGCTCTGTTAGGGCCTGTGGGGCACACAAGGATGAGTCAGACGCAGATCCTGACCCCAAGCGATGTATATCCCCTACTGCTTTGTAGCACACGCACAGAAGTATGGTAGAGAGAGGTACAGAAAAAGTCTGTAGGGATTCAAACTCTTATCTACTCATCCCTCTCCACTCATACACAGCTCTGTAACTTTTGCGCCTTTCTAAATCCACCTAGTTTGTTCCTTGGCCATCTTTTTCAGCCACTATCTTCCTTCTACTTATTACCCATCTTCCCTCAAAAAGAGGCTTTCTCTCTGACCCAGTTGAAAGATCATTTTTCTTTTTCAGGTGTTCATCTGTTCTAGCATGATAATATAATGTAGTAGCTCTCAGCCTAAAGTACCGAGAAAAAATGAGGAATCAGTGTTCCTTTAAAGATATGAAATTTCTCTTACTTTATCTCAGATAACAGCCAGAGTATGACAGAAGACAGTAAGGATACAAATGTCTTTGTCTCCCCCAATGAACTTAATCTTTCCAAAAGGCCATGAACAATGAAAGAGAAATTACACCTTCCACATTTTTGTTACACGTATACATTTTATCTTTTCAACAGTCTTGCCTATCTCTTACTGTTTTCTTTTTTGTATTTGGTCTCCCCATTCTGGTTTTTAAATGTGTCTGTCTCTGGGAGACAATATGTACAAGCAGAGCATCTTCCATTTGGTATTATCTACATCAGTGCTTCTAGTAGCATAAATAATTATGTTTAGATCAGAGATTAGCTCTGCACAGGAAAGCCCTAAAATGGGGGCTTTCATATCTGAAAATTTTCCTCATTGAGATTGTAGCCATTCGTAAAGATGGTTAAGGGATACTGTTTGTATAAAGCATTTTTATAAGCTTGTGGTTCCTAAAATAGTCTTCATATACTGGAATATCTACATAGTCTAGGTAATGAGGAAGTGAAGGACTAACACAGGAGGGAATGGTGAGGAATGTGGTAAGTGGAGAGCTCAGCTTTGAAATCTCCAAAGAACAAGGATGCAGCAAGATTGTACATGGTCATCTCGTTAGTAACTAGTCTCACGTTTTGTGTTTTTGTTTTCAGAGTAGCTGTACTCTGTGTTCCTAGATCTACGTACTGTTTGGATTCAACCCACCCCAGAGGATTCCTTGCTGTGAAAATGCGGCATTTGAAAGTAATGGGTTTTCACGTGATCTTGGTAAGAAAAAAATGCAAGTGAAATAGTCTTCAGTTACTGATGTTCCTTCTGCTGGGAATGTTGTGGTTGAAGTTGGTTACTAGGACTAGATGAATTTTCAGCAATATCGGAATAAGTGTTTTAGTTATTGTTTTCTTTGAAAAAGAACCTTTCTGGTGCGTGAGTTGGCTCATACTCAGCTGATACTATTATTTACTTGGGGTTTTTTTTTTTTTTTTTTTTTTTTTTTTTGG
>NW_020172591.1:3786849-3861647 GCF_003031525.2 Neophocaena asiaeorientalis asiaeorientalis
TTTTTTTTTTTTTTTTTTTTTTTTTACTTGGGGTTTTATAAGTGCTACATTTAGTCAACTTTAATCTTTTTTGTCAAGTGAAAAATGTAAATAATATGTGTATTTCTTTAATTTAAGACACATGAAACCATATTCAGTTTCTAGGTTATCTGGAACAGGAGAAGAAAAAATGTTAATTAAAGCTTTGTTTTCATGGGCCATTGTGAGGCTGTTAAGGATCTTTGTCACTAGAAAATGCTGGATGACTATGAGAGGATGCTTCTTCCTCTTCCCTCCTTATGCTTTCTTTGATTCTGAGCACAGCTTTTCTTGAACAGCCTCTCTAGATGTCTCTGTATGGAGCAAGAACCATACGAATAAATGTATATTTATGTTAATGTTAGGATGTATCTAAATGCCACTCATTTGGTCCTGCATATAATGTGAAATGTAAGTATTTGAATCTTCGTTATGGTACTTTAGTATCCAAAACTGGATCATGCCCGGATTACCAAGGTTAAGATGGCCCATTTCTCTTAATGGGCTAATCTGTAACACTTTTTTTTTTCATATTGGCTATTATTTATATTCTAAGGAAGATTATCCCAGGAAAGGATCTTTTGCACCCTTTAGAGGACCTTTAAAGTTTTTTTATAATTTTCACTGTGAGAGCTTTCTTCGACCCTAGCACATAGTCTTACTAAACTTCTAAAATGTGTGTAATTATAAGTGGTTGGCTGATGTTATTTTAATATCCTTGGATCTCGAAACTAGCTTTTATTTTATACGTCGTCATCTTCTTGCAAACTGATTATTTTCCTCTTTCTTTGGTAAGGTCAATAATTGGGAGATGGAAAAACTAGAGATGAAGGATGCAGTCACATTTTTGAAGAGTAAAATCTATTCACAGGAAGCACTTTCTACTGCTGATATAAATTTGCAAAGCACATGTTAAAGTAAAAAGCAACCTTTTAATGTTATTAGACATAAATTTATAAAAATAACTTTAATAAAGACTACAATTCAGTTGCCGATGGAACTTACCTGACTGCTCACCATAATAAAAAGTGTTATTTCAGTTCACTGCTAAAATTAAAGTTGAGGATGAAAGAAATATTCTTACTGGCACTTTAGAAAATGCTGAGAAAATTCCAGAAGGGTCATTTTTGCAGTCATACCTGTTCCTTCCAGTGCCCAGATACTTCATAAATTCATGAGCTATAGGTTTTACTGTTTCTCATTAGCTTTGATGCATTCAAAACTGGTTTCTTAGTTGTGATGGGTTGCAGGTAAGTTGCTGTGGGCAGTCCTCAGATGTGGGTTTGGAATCTAAGCTGTTTTAGGACTCAGGTATGGACCACATTCAAGCACTGGCCACAAAGCAATTGGGCTAGGGTCTCAAATTGTAGAATGTATAAGAATTAACGAGGTAGCATGTTAAAAATGGGTGAGGATCAGATATCTGCAGTTGTAACAAGCATTCTAGGTAGAAGTGGTTTGTGGACCTTACTAAGAGAAACGCAGATGAGATAGTGCAGAGATGGCAAGGAGTCCTAATTTCTTAAGACTGATAGGTTGTGGGTTGCTAACACCACAGTCCTTGCCATTGGTGAGGTCATTCATTTCTCCCTCTTCCCCTTTCCCCTCCCACCATTTCACAAAGTCTTTTCAAGTAAATATATAGCTGAACTGTTTTGTGAGCCAGACCTGAGGGCTATTTTTCAGTTACGTTTGTTCATCCTTTTGTGGAAGTACTTGTTCAAGTTTGTCACACGCCTGTCCACCTAGTATTTGACTCACTGGGGATACAGCAGGTTCCGCTTGTGAAACCTGAGTGCCACATAAGTTGGTATTGTTTTAGCCCCGTGTGAAAGACCGAGCGCTTGTGCCGCCCCTCCACCCCATCCCTGCAAGTCCTGTGTTGGAACCTAACCCCTAGTGTGATGGTATTTGGAGGCAGAGCTTTGGGAGATGATTAGGTCATGAGGGTGGAGGCCTCATACATTGGATTAGTGCTCTTGTACAAGAGGCCTCAGAGAGCTCCCCTGTCACTTCTCCACGTGAGGACAGTGAGAAGATGACCATCTCCGAACCAGGAAGGGGGGCCCTCACCAGACACAGAATCTGCCAGAGCCTTGACCTTGGACTTCCGAGCCTCTCCCACAGTTAATTTGTGAGAAGTAAATTTCTGTTGTTTATAAGCTACCCAGTCTATAGTATTCTGTTAATATCATCCTGGATGGACTAAGGTACCCCAAATACGCAGACGTGCAATTACTGGACGTCTTACTCTGTGCCAGGCACTGCTAAGTATTGGGTTGTATTCTCTCTTTTCATTATCTTAACTCTTTGAGGTGTAGCTGCTACTAATCTCTTGGGACCCTTATTTCCTTTTATCTAATAAGAGGATAAACTATCAAAGCTACATAAATAGGATAGGGCTAGAGTTTGAACCTGAGCTGACATGGACTTACAAACAAAGTAGTCGAGAAACCCCAGGTTGGCAATAAAAGGTCTCTAGCAATATGACTGCGTCTGTCACAGGTTTTATCAACTTATGTTGCCTACATTAAGAGAAGGTTAGAGCTGGAAGGAAATGTATCAGTCATTTAATCCACCTCCCTCATTTTATGGATGAGGAAGTAAAAGTTCAAAGAATTGGAATTTTCTGGAGCTTCATCCACATCATTGATTTCCACGTTATCTCCACGTTTCATCTCCTACTGCTCTTCAGCTTGTAGGAAATCTGGACTTTCGTTCCAGGTTAGACGTCATCTAGTTTTGCATACTTGACCAAATGATTTAACCTTATAACGCTTCAGAACAAGAGTTGAAAATATTCTATTAAGGAAACTAAAATTTTCATTCTTTACATGGTAAGTGCATATCTCTGTCTTCTGGTGGCTAATTATGACTCATTTTCAAAGGATTGGACAAATATATGAATACTTGTAACTACCTTTTGGAGGAACTAGTTTTCTTGAATTTGTACCAATTGGCATGACAGATAAAGAAGCATTCCTCTTTTACCAGTATTACTAGTATTAGCATTCTTCATTGCTGTGTTGTCTAAAAAAATCTTGTGAGACTCAGGTATAGAGTGAAGGAAAACAGTTTAAAAATATGTCTTCTCGGGCTTCCCTGGTGGCGCAGTGGTTGAGAATCCGCCTGCTGATGCAGGGGACACGGGTTTGAGCCCTGGTCTGGGAAGATCCCACATGCCGCGGAGCAGCTAGGCCCGTGTGCCACAACTACTGAGCCTGCGCGTCAGGAGCTTGTGCTCCGCAACAAGAGAGGCCGCGACAGTGAGGGGCCCGCGCACCGCGATGAAGAGTGGCCCCCGCTCGCCGCAACTAGAGAAAGCCCTTGCACAGAAACGAAGACCCAACACAGCCAAAAATAAATAAATAATTAATTTAAAAAAACAAAACAAAAAAAACCCAAAAAGAATTCATTGCTCTGTATCCTCATCAACACTTGGTAATGCTAGACCTAAATTAAAAAAAAATATATATATATATATGTCTTCTCAGGATTGTTAATATAAAGATTTACTCTCCTCTCCAGGAGAATATGTAAATATTCTCCTTTTCTGGTATTTATTCAGTTGATTCAAAACAAACAAAAACTACTCAACCCCAGGTTGATTTCATGGACCCATTTCTAACACAATTAGGGTCAATAAATAAACAAAAAGTGGGAGTTTATAAATCCAAATTCTGCTTATTCCTGATTAAATCACAAAATATGTTATACCTCAGTACCAAACTCTTCATTTTAAAGAGGATAAAACTAACCTACTTTACTGTATTAATCAACTAAAATAGTGAATATGACAGGTATAAGGTTGATATGTTTATGTATATGGCTTGCTTCTGATGTAGTTTTATGCTAATAAGTCAGCCACCTTGCGGAAGAAATAGGTGTTGTAAAAGATTTTTGATTTTTTTATCTTTAATTCTGTGTCCTGACTGAGCTTTGTTTGTGTTTTGAGCAGTGTTAAGATTGGCTTTTGTTTTTTTGATTCTTGAACTTATTTAAAATGTCTATTTATGTTATAATTACATCACATACACAAATGTAAACGTCTAGCCAAGAGAAAAAAAATAGGTGATTTATTTATGACATATCTAAATAAAGAGCTCGTATAAGTTGATAAACACACATTACAAAAGAAAAACGAGTGAAGAGCTGATCAACATGAAAAAATTTCAGTCTACTTGTAATCAAAAACACACATGTAAACAAGTGAGAGATTTCGCCTTTTAAATTAGCATTGTGGGTTTTCTTTCTTTAAGAATTACAGTGCTGACAAAGGAAGTGAGGCAGGCACTTGCATGTGCTGCTGGTGGCATGCAAATTAATACAACCTTTCTGGAACACATTTCGTGGCTTTTTCCCCCATATTTAAAAAAATAGGTTTATTGAGGTATAATTGACAAACAACAAACTCCATATATTAAAAGCATACAATTTGATAAGCTTTAACAGATTATATGTATAATATATATAAGTAAATATATATATATAAAATATCCATGAAAACATCACCATAATCAAGATAATGAACATCCACCACCCCTAAAAGTTTCCTCCCTTTTTGCCTTTCCCTTTGTTCCCTAGAAACCACTGATGGGCTCTCTGTCACTGTGGAATGCCCTTCAGCTGTATGCATGCAGAGTCTTGAGAATATTGATATCTATTGACATTGACCAGGAGTTAGATTTTTAATTATCTTTGCGCCTGTATGCGCCCTTAGTATACACTTGATACATATTTGTATTATTCCCACAATATGTGTAAGGATACTTATCACTCCATTGATTTGCTATTTCACCGTGTATGAGCCAAACACTGGAAGCTATTTAAGCATTCATCATTAATGGAATATATATCTTCTAAGCACTTGCTACTCAGAATGTGGTCCACAGACTAGCAGTATCAGCATCATCTGGGAGGTTGTTAGGAATGCAGACTCTTGGAGCCCATCTCAGACCCACTGAACCAGAATCTGTATTTTAACAATATCTCAGGTGATTTGTATACTCATGAAAATTTGAGAAATGCTGTTCTAAGACATTTTAATATTTGTAAAATATTATCTGGACGTGCCATAAGTTACTTAATGATGTGGGGAAAATTTTACAATTCTATTAAATGGAGAAACAAACACTGACTCTATATACGAGGATTCAAATTTTGTTTTAAATAATGGCAAGAGGTGCAGAAAAGGGATAAAAATGTAGAAAGTGGTATTTCTGAATAGTATTGATAGAATTGTAATTTTATTTTTCTTTATACTTTATTTTTCATACTTCAAGAATGAATATGTATTAAAATCAGAAAGCAAATAATTAGCTGATCTCAATCCATTTCTATTGTTTGATTTCCCAAACAGCATTTTAGAAATTAATGATAAACACTAAGAGTTTAATATATGCCCAGAACTATGGGGGAGATAAAGAAATTAACACAGATCCTCTCAAGTTGTTTATAAGACACCATTATTGTATGTTGAAAGATAATCTGATGTATGACAAAGCAGAAGATAAGAGAAAGTCAGAGGGGAAAGGGGTCACTGCGTTGGGTTTTCAGAGCTGTACAGAGCTGAACAGAGGGTGAACAAGATTTGGCAACATACAAAGGGAGACCATATATGATCTGAAAATTGTTTCTCCCAGGTTTTTTGAGGTGGAACGGTATTGATGGAGGTACATGTGTTAAATTTTTTTTTTTTTAATTTAAAACATCCTTTATTATTATTATTTTTTTAACATCTTTATTGGGGTACAATTGCTTTACAATGGTGTGTTAGTTTCTGCTCTATAAAATGTTGCATTGATCTAGATTTCTGTTTTTGTGCTAGTACCATACTGTCTTGATTACTGTAGCTTTGTAGTGTAGTCTGAAGTCAGGGAGCCTGATTCCTGTGGCTCCGTTTTTCGTTCTCAAGATTGCTTTGGCTATTCGGGGTCTTTTGTGTTTCCATACAAATTGCGAAATTTTTTGTTCTAGTTCTGTGAAAAATGCCAGTGGTAGTTTGATAGGGATTGCATTGAATCTGTAGATTGCTTTGGGTAGTAGAGTCATTTTCACAATGTTGATTCTTCCCATCCAAGAACATGGTATATCTCTCCATCTATTTGTATCATCTTTAATTTCTTTCATCAGTGTCTTATAATTTTCTGCATACAGGTCTTTTGTCTCCTTAGGTAGGTTTATTCCTAGATATTTTATTCTTTTTGTTGCAACATGTGTTAAATTTTGATATCTGAATTTTAAAAGGGAAAACAGCCTGGAGAATTATCCTTTGCTGAGAATGTTAGTGTTGCAAGTAAATAACTTTCTTACATTTACTGTGAAATCTTGTGTATGTGACACTGCGGCATATATTGCAAATTGGCTCATTCTACTCCATTCCAAGCCTTATCTTTTTTATGTCATGGTGCACAAAGAAAATGACAGCTTTCATAGCACTAAGTGCGAGTGTATTTTGGTGTTTATTTGGAGCTTAGTAGAAAAAATATATTTTCTTTATATGATGTACTAAGAACTAAAATCAGTAAAATTCTAAGTATTAAGGAAGATTTTAAATATTGACTTTGTGTTAAATTCCCAAACACATTAATTTTTCCAAATTCCTTAATGAGAAGCTTGATCTTGCTTTCTAGACATAACCATTAAATACCAAGTTGTATGCTTGAAATGGCTATATGCAATTCTTGATCAAAATATTTTATCAAATTCTTTGTTGTCATTGGCAGGAAGCTTTACATAAGTAACCGATGGACCAATTTTAAACTATTTTTAAAACCATTCAAAAATTAAAAATTATGTTTAGAGCCCGACAGCTTTCTTGTTCTGTCATTGACAGATGTGATGTTGATATTTTTTTGTGATAATACAAGTGGATCTCAAATGCAATTGAATTTTTTCATATCAAGTATTTACAAATAACAGTGAAGTCCTAATTTATAGAGAGAGAGAGAGTGTGTGTGTGTGTGTGTGTGTGTGTGTGTTGATAGAGCAGTCACCCTGCAACTAGCAAATAGACATAAGTAAATATAAGACAGAGATTTGGGGCATCTACCTGGAGCTGCACTTACGAGGAGCTGGCCTTTCCCAAACCCTGGCTGCACCTTACCATGAAATGACCCAGCAGCTAGCGTGTTTCTTGTCCATGATGGTCAGTGGCTCACTCAGCAGCAGGCTTCTTAGAAGCTGTCTGGGTGACTGGATGCATTCTCGGCTTCACACAGCATCACAAAAGAGCAGCGAGGGCCTGACACCTCCCATATTATTTATCCGTAGGAGCTGAGTGAACCATCAGACCCCACGCTGTTCAGGCTACCTTCTAGGGAGCATTAGGTGAGGAGGTTACTGGCCAAGAGGCCTTTGGCTGCCCAGCCCTTTGTGGCTCCCCAGAAGGCTGAAGAAATAGATACCTCTTGTTACAAGACACACTTGTAACCCATTTGTGGCACGTGTGTGTGCTAGGCTCACTGGTGGGCCCAGAAAACTAAAATCTATACATTTCCCAAATCCCCTTACAGCTTGAATTCCAGATGTGACCTAACTTCCCCCAAACAGATGTGCCTGCTTGAGATTAAGAAAGCCAGATGAGATGGAGGTCGTATTTCTGCTATTTCTGCCAACAGTCAGGGACGTTGGATTTTTCTGGAATAGCAATAGCAGAGGTCCCAGGGTTTGGTGCAGCAGGATATGGGGCTTCTATTTTGCCGGGGGCAGTGTCACTACGGTAATACGGAGCTAGAGCTAGCAACGAGGCAGCATGGTCCTGATTACCTAGCTTCTGGGCTGTGAGCAGAGATAGCAGCTCCTCTGGATGGCCAGTTCTGTGGTGGTGTTCTCAGAGGGATTCCTGGAAGTCGCGTTAAAGGCTGCTGCTTCAGCCCTTCCAGTCGTCTTGTACGCAGAAGGGGCCTTCTGTGAATGCCCAGAAGTTGACAGCTAAGCACACTGTGTTTGAACTAGAGAGGTTTCTGCTATCAGCAATAAACACTGATAAAGATAGCATAATATATTACAGTATATACATATATATACATTTTATATATACATACCCATATATACTACAGTATATATGTGTGTGTGTATAGGATGTGTATATATGTATTATAGTATATGTACATAGCCATAATAGGATACCTTTCTTTAAAACTTCCTGAATTCTCTAAAGAATTTCACTCAAGGTAAGACACATATATCACGTGACTAAGACCCACTAGGAATATCCACATATACTGTCAGTTGGTTTTACATGTACCTCACCCTCAGGAGGTTTCTCTAGGCAGCAATAAAATTTCACTGGCAGGTGAATGGCAAAATCAGCCCACCTGTCTTTATTTTCTACTTTTTCTCCTTGTACCCAATTTTCTCCATACTTCCCGATTTTGCAACTCTGCAAATCTGCTAGTTCCATCTTGGGCAATTTCTTTCCATTAGGACCCACAATCCTGAAAAAGGGAAAGGGGATTAGCATCAAGCTTTTGCCCAATTGTCTCAGGAAATTCCTTCCTATTTTACTAAAAAAAGATACAGTAGAGGGAGAAAGACATGGAATTTACTAAATATATAAAGACTTTTGTCATAACTTTTAAATCAGACAAAAAAGCCAATGCTATCATATTTTAGGACCTTTGAAGTGCTTCAGTGTCACACTCATCAAAACATAATCCGGGGCTTCCCTGGTGGCGCAGTGGTTGGGAGTCCGCCTGCCGATGCAGGGGACACGGGTTCGTGCCCCGGTCCGGGAAGATCCCACATGCCGCGGAGCGGCTGGGCCCGTGAGCCATGGCCGCTGAGCCTGCGCGTCCGGAGCCTGTGCTCCGCAACGGAAGAGGCCACGACAGTGAGAGGCCCGCGTACCGCAAAAAAAAAAAAAAACATATTCCGTCTACCTAATTAAATGCTAGTCTGCAAGAAAATCAATTAAAGATAATTGAAATGGAAGGGCAATGCCCTCTTCGCCAGCTTGAGGTTCACATAAACTTGCATCCACTGCTGTCACTCCTGCTGCTGCTGCTGCAGGCGGCAGTTAAAACGGGGTCCTGCACAGTCCAGTCCACAGGCTGTGCCCCTGCTGTACCTGCTCTGTACTCTGCTGCCCCCCGTGCAGAACTCCGCACAGGCCACCGTGTTTTAAGAGCGCATGATCCCGCTTCCTCCGAGTTTTCCTTAGGGTGCGCTATGATCCACAGCCATTTTTCTCAAAGCACTTTCCCAGGCTAGGGTAGTAAAATCAGAACAAGTTTTCCAGTCTTAGCCTCCTATTTTGCCCAATAATGGGTGATCTTGGGTAAACATGTAGCTTTAAGGAAAAACAGGGGCAACCAAAGAAGTGCTGGTCACACTTTTGAGAATTTACTTGCCCATTTAAAAAAAGGTTGTACTATATGCTTTTCTAAGCCACAGTATCTCACATGGCAGTCTTTGTCTTAGAAATACAAACCAAGCAAGCATTTCTCAAACTCATGTTAACTGTGATTTTAATATCGATCTGGATATTTTAATTTTAAAAAATCGTGGTAAAATACGCATAAAATTTACCATCTGTCAACCATTTTTAAGTGTACAGTTCAATGGCATTGTCTATCCATATTATTCTGCAATCATCACCACCATCCATCTCTAGAACTCCACTCACCTTGTAAGACTGAAACTGTACCCATTAAACAATAACTCACATTGCCCCCTTCTCTAGCCACTGGCAATCACCATTTACTTTGTCTCTATTAACTTGATTACTCTAGATACGTTCTGTAAGTGGATTCATACAATGTTTGTCCTTTTGTGTGATGGCTTATTTCATTTAGCATAATGTCCACCGTGTTCATTCATGATGGAACATGTATCAGAATCTCCTTCCTTTTTAAGGCTAAATAATATCCTATTGTATGTATATACCACATTTTGTTTATTCATCCATCCATGAACACTTGGGTTGCTTCTACTTTTTGTATCAACGTGTTGTGTTTTCTCCCCCCCGAAGAAACTTGTTATTCTCTTGAGTGTTAAACTGTTTTAAATGTTGGTTTCTTATTTCTAGAGCATTTTCTTATCCTAAAGATTACACATCTCTGTATCTATTTATCTATTATCTACCATCTCTCCTAAGAATCTTTTGTTGTTTATTTTTAAATTAAGTACATGTTACTGTATTATAGTTTGTGCATCTTCATATTCTTTTACCGGGGACTTAATTTTTGGAAATAGTAAAAAGCCACAGAGGACAAATTTGATGAATTGAGGGTGGGTGATTATGTAACAATAGTAACGACTACTATATGCCAGGCACTGTACTAGCATTTCACATCCATGGTCTCATTCAGTCCTTATCACCACCCTGTTTGATGGCTATTAGTAAATATTAATATTCATTTTATAGATGAGGAAACTGATGCTCAGGGGCTTTAAGCTTTAAGTGCCTTTCCCAGGAGTGCACAATTAGAAAAAAGACAGAGCTGGATCTGCAACCCAAGTCCTTCTGAACCCAAAGCTCATACATGTATCATTACACTATTATTTTCTCAAACTTTCCCGATGAAACTTGATGAAAATACAAATTCCTGGGCCCTAGCGCAGATATACCTAATCAAAATCTGCAGAGGGGGGACCTGAGAAAAATCACACCGCTTGACCATGGTATCTCCACCGCATTTTTAGTAAACGTGATAAACATGTAAGGCAAAGAGATTGTGTCATGCAGCTCACAGCTCTGAGGCACTTCCCACAACAGGTACTCGAAATGTTATGACTGTTAGTTATTGGAATGACAATACAGGCTTCAAAGTGACTTCTTTGGAAAGCATATTTGAATGTTCTGCTTTATTGTCCCTAAAATGAACAGCGTCACTGCTGTGTAGGCACAACTCATGGCATTTTATAGTGGAAAGAGTAAGACAGCCCTGATCTGGGATTCTGGGTAAGTCTTTTACTTCTCAGAGCCTTGGTTTCTTCATCTGTAAAATGGGGATGCTAATACCCAGTTTGAAGGACTATTGTATATATTAGAAATAAATTATATATATACCCTGTCATGTAGAAGATGCTTAATTGGTGGTTCTTATAATAATAAATAATACTTATTTAATTATAATATAAAATATTAACTATATTTTATAATACGAATCGATATTTATATATAAAATATGTAACCGTTATATATTTTATATGTAATAAATATATTACATAATATAAAATGTATTCTGTTATATATAATAATATAACAATATATTATTATAATATATTAATATAATATAGCATTATGTTAATAACAATATTTTAATATAGCAAATTTTCTATAGTGATTATAAATGTGAACTGCAGCCCTTGGCAGTGATCCTTATGTAATGAGCTAGTCAACCAGTGTTTCCAGCTGAATTAAGTCTGGAGCTGAAATCTTGAAAAATATGTGCAGAGAAGCTTGTATACCTATCTCATGCATATAAGCGGGGGGCAGGGTGCTGCGTTATTTTAGAAGAAATGTTATAGTGGAAATAGTAAGAAATGAATAAAAATGTCCCCTAGGTGGTGCTGCATCGTCGTGAAAATGCAAGCGGGAAACTATATTTTTAGAGGTGACTTTCTTCTGGTCTGAATTTCAAATAAGAGCAGGACAGCTCCCTGAGATGTCTGGGAAAAAATGACCAGGAAGAAAGAGTCTTTTTAGTAGGATTGAGTATACAGTACTCTTGCTGGTGAGGCCCCATGAGGTGTTGGGTTTGCTGTAGTTGGAAACAGGAAGCGGGGTCAGGCCAACTTTTATTCATCCGGTGTTGGAGCCGTGGCTGATTTTGACAGATCGAGAACCATTTATAACTCTGCTTTGGGGGATAGTTTAGCCTGGGATGTAGTGCTTGCCCCTCCGGGGACTAAGTTTGGGATTTGAGGGATGTGAGGACCCCTGGAATATTCAGATAGAATATGCTAATGAATGTTAACAAGAATAGCCCTTTACTGTTTTGTATCACTGTGCATTTCTCAGCTGCACTCGTCCTTTCCAACCTCAATTTCTGGGCAACCTATTTTTCTTTCGGCATCAGAAGCGATAGCATCTGGGAAGTGAATCTGATGAATTCTGTCTGGCAAACAACATCTTTCAGACTGCCAGATCCTGGGGGAGGAAACTGAGGTGCTCAGAAGTTGGTTCAGGGCCAGAAATACCTGTCCTTGAGGTCCCAGTGATGGGGGAAGGAGACTGGCCAAATGTGATGCAGAACTTCTGAAACTCCACTTCCTGAGATCATTTCCATTTTGGCAAAATGTGACTTTGGTTTCCAAGGGAAAGAGTTCACATGTATTAAAATGTCTCAATTGCTGAAGTTGCTTTGTGTCCCCCACTAAAGCCTTCTGCCATCAATCCCCACCTCCCAACACATTTTCAAATGTGGTGTCTTTGGAAGGTAACCATAGCAACTAAGCTTATTCAGAAATGACTGAACCTAGGCAATAAAGGGTATTGCCTAGGTAACCCTGTGGTATCTTTTACTGGAAACTCACAGGACACTGTTGATTCTAATAATTGTATAGGCTGAGTACTCTTATCTATGAACATGGCACTGTATGACTGTAGGACACTTGATTCTTGCACCCACCCTATGTAGTAGTCATCATTATCCTTTTAAACAGTTGAGAAGACTGGATCACAGAGATTTTTGATGACTGTCCATGGTTGTACAGCTAGTTAGATCTGCTGGACCCTGAAATCAAAGGACCTCCTATATGATGTAAATGCACTGCCTTCTAAGGAAAGATAGAGAGGTCTTTTATTGTCCATTTTGCAGACGGTAAGAATGAGTCACAGAAGCATGGAAATTGTTCAAGGCAGCAGCAGAGCTGCAGGACCTCAGTCCCCATCCCACCAACACCTTTCTGTTTTATACAGCTTTAGAGCTCCCAGGATTATCTCATCTGATGCCCACGGTTGGTCTTTGTGATTGTTTTATCTACTTACAGATGAGGGGATTGAGACATTAAGAGGTTAAATGACCTTTCCCAAGGTCACAATTATTATATTGAAGAAAAGAAACCAAATCCATCTCTCATTTCATGCTACCTTCTTAGATTTGGTGCTTTAAAAATATTTCATCCATCCACCTATTCATCTATTTCATAAGAATTTATGAATGTATTAGGCACCATATATTATGTGTGGTTGACAAGGTTTTCAGGATTAAGTTTAATTCATCAGTGATGAATCTTACTATACTGTATATAATGGGACCATCTTTGACTTGCGTGTTGTGGAAATACTATTTATGAGTATACACTTTTATATGTGGGAATTATATATTCTAATTAATCTAAAAAATACGTGCTATAGATATGATATCATAAGTTTATCTCTATAAATTGCTTAAAATGACCACAGGGAAGGATTTTATGCTTAAAATTTTTAGTTAAGTCAAAGGCTGATATAGTCTCAAAAGCAACATGATCTGTAATCCTAGGTAGAGCTACCTGCCATGCGGGGAGCCCAGAGTGTGGAGAGGAAGCAGGGTCGGGGCAGAGGGGGCATGGTCCCTGTTCTGGAGGGCACGTCTGCTGGCTTGGACCCATTGTTTACTCAGTGAGGTAGACCATGACTCAGAGAGTGACACTCAGAAACCTTGACTCAGAATTCTTTTGAGAGCTTGATGTGAGTTCTTTGGACACTGTGGGGCTTGGAGATAGGATCCTGATTCTTGCCTGGAACAGCCCAAAGGCAGGAGGTTGCCTGGAGTTGCTTGATGGCAGAGCAAAAGCAGAGGGCAGCAGGAGAGGGCTTTAGGCTTCCAGGTTTCAGTGGGGAGGGGGAAGGCATGGATGCATAACCTTTTCCATGGATTAAACAGATGCCAAGGAAGATGGCAGGATTGAGTCACCCTGAAAAGCATCGCCCTAGAGGACTTCCTGCCAAGGCACAGCAAACCCAGCAAAAACAGGCCATGTGAGGTCTTCACGGTCAGCTTGAGAGCGCATGGTGAGGGTCAGGGCAGGGATACTGTGGTGTCAGAGGGCTGCAGACAATGGAAAGGGGGGTGTTGGTGGTCGGGTGTCTCTTAAGAACCCCCCAAAGTGGAGGAACCAGCGTTTGTGCACCTAACACACAAAAAAGGCATCTTCACAGAACACAAGGTCAGGGGTTAATATTAAGACTTGCCCCTGTACCTCTTGTCTCTCCTCTCCGTCCTGACCCTGCAGGAGCCAGAGGCAGCACAGTGAGGGGGGCAGGAGTGAAAGAAAGAACAAATGGACAAACGGCAAAAGAAGAGATGTTGCTCCTTACTGAGCAGGGAGAGGGAACCTTAAATTGGGTGAGAGATCAGTATTTTGAGAATCAATCAGTAGATGGACTTTTTAATACCTGAAAATGAGACTATTCAAGTGTGGCCCCAAATGCCCCAGTATATGCTTGAGATCTTCTTACTGGGGGAGGAAAGAAACCTGGCAGAGTCGGCATGATGGGCAGGGGATGGGAGAAAATTGAGCTGTATCCAGTCTCGGTACTGATCCAGCCCATAGGTTCACTTCATAAAAGCCTTCCAAGTGCATGAGATATTTTCAGAGGAGCCACTGGCTTTCCTTCCCTTGCTCCTTCACCCCCTACAGCTAGGATCTTTCTAGAATTCATATCCTGTGTTTTTTTTCTCTTAACTTCTGGTTAAAGAAGCATCCCTCGCCCTCTTCTGCTTGGTTTCACATTTTTCACTTTAGGGTTATTACCAAGGAGAGAGAATACTTTTTCCATAAATTGCTGGCAAGAGCTGCTAACTCCCTCTAGGTGACTTTGTTGGGCCTTTTAGGGTGAGGGACTCTGAAGGGAATAAACACTACAATTAGAAAAAATTATTTCTTGCAATAAAATATCCTCTACTATTGCTTATAATAGCATATAACTTTATGCGGTACAAGGCCCCAACAAGAGGAATTCATCTGCAATTATTTACGCTCGCTAGGGAAAGGATGTTTTTGTTTATTGTTTTATTCACGATTGACCTGCACTGTAAGGTTATGATGATAACAACATGACAAATGAAAATGTTTGAGGTGTAAATTTCAGGCAAGATGCTAATGCCAGAATCTGAAAGTTTCAGAGGCAGGGAGCTGTGTGTGTGTGTGCGTGTGCGTGTGTGTGTGTGTGTGTTTCTTGGGGGAAAGGGGAGGAAGAAGGGGATAAGATTACCCTGAATACGTGACTATGGATGGGGCAGGAGTGACCCAGGTGCTTCTCTTCTGTCTTCCAAAGGCTGCTTTGCATTCAAGGTCAGGAGGGCTTAGGGCTCCCACAAGCCTCTTCCTTCCTTCAATCCCTCGCACAGAATGAGAATTAATCATTACCAGAGCTACAATGATCTTCCCTGCTTGTGAAAATCCACATGTAATTGTTTCAGAGAGGCCGTATTTCCCTCTCAGAAGTTCCAGAAAATTCTAGCTTCTCCAGGGCTGACCTTGAGTCATCAAAACCCCTGTTCCCCCATTCTCGACTCTGGAACAGTGTTTGGTTCCATGACTTATGACTTTCCCAAGGTTTCTGGGCCTGGTCCAGCAAACAGAAAATGTATGCCCTCCACTTGAGGGAGCAAATTCTTTTGAATAATCTTCACTCATGGCAAATCTTCAAATCTTAATCCTTTGCATTTGACTGTGGTTTTCATAAATGGTTAAAAGTACCTCACAGGTAACATTGGTGAATGAGGTTGATAAAACTGAATTAAACCCTTTTTGGTCAAATGTAGGCATAAAGAGATAATATTCTCCTAAGATATAAACTCTAGCTCTGGAAGCAATTCCGAAAGGAAAATGCACCAGATATTTTGAATGATGTCAGCATCATGGGAATGAGTATAGGGTGAGTCTCCCAGGGAAACTATTTTAAGCCCAGACCCACATATATATCAAGTATAATAATAGGCACTGTCTCTTCACATTTTTCTCAAAGGTTAATTAAATTAAAGCCTCCAGCTTTGGGGTATATATTATTATGCCCATTTCACAGATGAAGAACCCTAGATTTGATTCCAGAGCCATATATGATACATTACATAACTTTGTACCAATCAAACAAAAGGCAAGTCATTTTCAAACAAATGTCTCTCATTTTATACTAGAATTTGAAGATACCAATTCATTATAATGGGGATTTTTTTTTTCACTTTTGAATGAATTTCATCACGGTTTGAAAAGACCCTCTCCCTGCCCTTTTTTCCTTCTCTTGTATTTTGAACTGTAGGGAGGCAGGGTGGGAGTGGGAGGAAAGGCCACTGGACTGAGGATCAAGCGGCCTGGGTTCCAGCCTCCAGCTCCATCGTCAGACTTCTCTGGGGCTTGGTTTCCTTGTCTGTATAACAAGGAGGTCAGAACATCTCTAAGACGTGCAGCTCTCTCTTCTTTACAAATCATTAGCATAAAGCCCAGATTTCCAATTCCAGCTTTTGGTCCAAGGTCCTCCCCATTGCCTCCAGCCACGATTTAAGCTCCTAGAAGAGCTCGCTCTCATCCAGGACTAAGAATACGCAATGCTTCGTAAATCAAATTCAACTTTCAACTGCACTGCAAACAGAAAGTTGTACACAGTTGAAATGTTGGCGAATGGGACTTAATGAGCTCCATGTGCCTGACCTCTGGGAACAAATGATTTGGGGAACTGCAGCTGGAACGGGAAGAGTCAAAGGGCATCAGCATCTGGTATGAGTTACTCAGAGTGAAGGGAATCGACCACATTTTTGTATGATTGCCAAGTTTGGGAAGGTAGAAATACTGTGTAATCTGTGTGCTCACCTGCTGAGATCACGCTGACAGGTTTCCAAACTTGTCCTCACTTCTCAGGACTTCCTTCCTGCAGCTCTCCCGGGCTTCTTGTGCCCCTGAGACCCCTGAGACCCTGGGGGTTTAGGTCTGCCCAGGCTCTCTTGTTGGATAGGTCAGTGACTTTGACTGACCACTTGTACTTGTTTTGGTCGACTCTGCAACTCCTAAAGGGGCTTGCCTAAAGCCCAGGTCTGACAGGGTCATGTCTCTCCCTTATTCAAAAAATTCAGGACTCATACCTTAATGCACACACTGCATGCTCTCGAATTGGGCCTGCACCTACTTTTTGAGATTCCTGGGTCCTTATTCCCCATCCTTGGCCTCCTGTGCTCTAGCCACATTCCAATCTCATCTCCCTGAGCCTTTCCACCTGCTTTCTCCTCTGCAGCATCCCTCCCACCCCATCTCCACCTGGAAAGCTCCTGATCTATGCAGTTTGAACAACAAATGCCCTGGGATGTCTCTGCTCACTCGTTGCCTCCCCATTTGTGATTAATCTTTGTCATTTCTGTGTTCCCCTAACCCTTAGATGCAGTTGGGGCGAGAAAGGAGGGGTGTATAATTGCCCCCCATACATTGGAGAGCTCTTCATGAGTGAAAATATATCTGATTAGTCCCTTTATTTTCCAGAGTAGAGTATAATCGGCTCTCAGTAAATGTTTATTGAGCGAACGAATGAAAGAATGAACAGAAAGTGCTCGGAAACTAAGCGGAGTCTCAGTCTTTTGAAGCTTCTCCACCATATTTCTCTTGACTATCTTGTTTATGATATATTAGGCTTTCATGCCATACTAACACCCTTTTTGAAGGCTACTGTTCCAGGATAGGAAAACAACTAATGCTCCTCTGACCTTGGGAAGTTTCTATGGAACAGCACAGAAAGGAACAATACCGGTAGACACACTTGTCTGAACAGAATGCCATTGCTCCCGGAGCTCGTGAAGCATGTGGATGGACACTGGTCTTAGAGATGTGCTTTGAATGCAGTCATTTCCTGTGGACAGTCTTGCAAACCAATGGGTGTCCCAGATTAGAAACTGGCCAGGCAGTCATTTAGGTCTTCCTTTATAAAATAGGATTTAATTCTGATTTTTTTGTTCTTACCTTTGTTTCAGTTTATCTCCTAAATCCCAAGACACCCAAACCATGAATCAGCACCTATCTTCTTAACATCAGATTCTGAAGATAAAGAATATTCATGTTTTGGAGATTCTTAACATTGGTCATCTGAAATTAAAATTCAGAAGAATTGATAGTAGTATTTTAATAGGATGTGGTAGCTTTTGAATACTTTTTTTATATGATCCTTGCAACAGTCTTGTGAAATGGACCAGGCAAAAATGAAAATGTGTGTTTTATAGATGCGGAAGCTGAAGCTCAGAGAGCGTGAGTGACTTGTCCAAAGTCACACAGCTGGGAGATTGCTGTGCTAATAACTGAACCCGCAATGAGTATGGGGTAATACTAACTCTCGTTACAAGGATTTATAAATGAGAAGGCACACACACTGTAGCACAATATTTTTGGCGACCTTTGTAAGTCTTTAACCTTCCAAGGCAAATGATCCATGTTCGGTAACTGGTTACTCAAGCAACTTCTCTGAGGCATTTTCATGGTCTAATGAGAGAAGCATCTATGAGAGAAAATGTGGTTGAGAAAGGAAAATAATGAACATTGACCATTTGTTTGGTTAAAGGTTTGACACAATGTAATTGAAATTACCTGGAGGGAAAAACAGATTGTGAGAGTGTGAGTTTTTGTTTTGTATTGTTTTGTTTTTTAAACTAGGAGTATCCCCTTTCTCCATTCTCAGAGAGGTTTAGACAACACTAAAGACGATCAGGATTCCATTTATTTGACTAACTCTTAAGGAAAAGGTGAGGGTGGTAAAGGTGTTAAGCACTCATTTAAAAACAACGAACAATTTAAAATTCAGTAAATCGGGTGTTCCCTGTTTAGCCTGCACTTGTTAGAATAATGGAATTTGAGGGTTTAAAACAGAGCTTGTTTCGAAATGATACATGAGTTCCCAAAAACCTTGTTTAACATATTGCTGGAATAGTGCATATGAGATGGTTAAAAATGGAAGTAGAAAAAACATCCCCAACACCCTTGGAGGAATTTGCAATTCATAAAGTTACTGCCAATTTTGCATTATAGTTGCCATGGTAACCATGCTAGGCTTCTGCTCAAATGTTTCTCAGAAGGGGAAGGAATAGTATATAATAAGCTCTTCAATTGTAATTTTTTTTTATTGTAGTTGAATTAGTGTGTAATTCTTATGTGAGTATTTTAGTAATCCATGAACATGCACTCTAGTTACGGTTCTGATTTCCTATCTCCGTATGTTTAAGCAATGTATGAAAAGTTGCTGGCTACTAGCAACACTTGGTAATTTATTATTAAAATATTAACAGAAAACATTATCCACAGTAATTAATTATAAAAGTGAAAACAAGAAAGAATTTCAAATCCGACTACAGTAAATTTCCCAGACCAAAGCATCAGCTTTGCTTATTGATTCAATGTCCTCTCAGCCACACTCTTAGGCTACATTCACAAGTCACCCGGTGCCTCCTCTACCCTTTTCCTCAGAGGAGTCCTACATAGTGAATAAATGAGGACCAAGTAGACCAAAATAATACTTTCATTTGGCCATTTGGATAGGGAGCTTTTTTTAAATGGTAGTTGACGTTTTTGTGTGTGTGCTTTGTTCAGCTTCCATGGAGCCTGTCTGACAGCTGAGGCGGAGCAGTGCATGTCTGGACATGGAGCTGAGGTCGTTTAGGGTTTGATTTCACATGCGTTAGTTTTGCATGGAGAAGAACTATGGGCTTTGGAGTCAAACACACCTGGATTGCACTCCAGCTCTGCATTTTACTAGCTGAGGCCTTAGGCAAGTCACTTAACATCTGGAACCTCAGTTTCTTCATTTGTATGAATGGGATGATCATGCCTTTTAGAGTGTTTGGAAGAATTGGAGATAATCGGACGTGATACAGTTTGCACAGTGTATTAGCTGCCTTTTGCTGTTGTGACAAACTACCACAACCTTAGTGTCTTAAACCAACATATATTTATTATCTTATAGTGGTGGAGTTTGTGACAAAAGTCCAAACTAGGTCTTACTAGGATAAAATTAATGTGTCAGCAGGACTGCCTCCCTTTCTGGGGTCTGTAGAAGAGAATCTGGGGATTTTGGGTTGTTTTTTGGTTTTGCTTTTTTCAGCTTCCAGAGGCTGCCTGCATTCCTTGGCTTCTGGCCTCTTGCTCCATCTTCAAAGCCAGCAATGGCTGGGTGATGCTGCCACTTTTCTACCCGCTTCTTCTGCCTCAGGAACTTTGTGATTGCATTGTGCCCACTCAGATCATCTAGGATAATATCCCTATTTTAACATCAGCTGATTAGCAACCTGAATTCCTTCTACAACTTTCATTTTCCCTTGCTGTGTAACATAACATATTTATGATTTCTGAGGATTAGGACATTTTTGGAGGTGGGGTTGGGGATCATTATCCTGCTCGCCATACACAATAAGCACAAATAAATGCTAACTATATAATTTTCTATCACTACTATTTGTAGTATTAGTAATAGTAGTACTTACCCCATCTAAAAGAGGGCTCAAACAGGAGCTGAGAGAGCTATCAAAATCCAGAGCTGCCTGAATCAAATGTTGGGTTGCCTGGAGTTCTTTGTTGCCTCTCTGTTTTCCGACAATCACACCCTAAGGGATTTGGGTGGGTCCTAATAGTTGGAACCCATATCCCGGGAGCCACCACTGGGACTGCGTTTCATTTCCCAAGTGTCTTGCTTTTAAGTGTTTTTAACTGTGAGAAGCTTTATTTCATTAGCATGATTTTAAAAAACTGTCTTCTCAAAATGCACTAATTCCTAAAGCCCAAGAGTTCCTTCTCAGGAGGAAAGGCTTCAAGGATCCGGATGAATGTGCCCAGAGATGACAATGGGAGTTCTTGGTAGCGGTCTTCCTGAAGATGGTATCTCCACACTATAAAGTAATGCAAGTGCCCAGTAGCCCTATAAGAAAACAAAGAGGTGAGGGGCTTGTCTGCCCTCTGTCTCCACTGCAAACAGAATAATCTTATGCATAGGGTGTTGATCAGTAAGAAGGGAAGCATTCTGACCAATGTTCTGCCCTGGAACACTGTGACCAAGGAGATGGTACAGATACATCTGGAGGTCTCATCTGCTTGGGATGGGTTAGGTGTGGCTCTGGGTAATGACAGGCAGATGGCTGAGTGTCCACCCAATTCCTTTCTTCCTTTATGAGTCAGTGAGTTTCCTCTCTGGCTCTGGCTCTGTCTCTCTCTGTTCCCTAGATGGGGTTTGCATTATTGCTCCCATAGTTTTCTCCAGAGCAATCAAGCGACTTGAAAACGTCTGTTTTCACTGTCAAAAATTGATTTATCCCCCATGAACCAGAGGTACTCTGGCTTCGTATTGTAGTTTGGGAAAGCAATTTCTTAATGTCACCAGCACTCTTTCTAATTATTCTATAAGGAAAGCCTTATTTCAACTTCTTTCCTTTCACATCTATATGTGTTCATTCTTATTGCTTTTTTCCCCACCCCCTCACTCTTTTTTGGTCTCTGTTCTTATAATTTGGACTGACTTCTACATCTGTCATTTTTCTGGACTGCTTACTTCTTCCTCCTTTGATTTAGTCAATATATTTTCTCAAAATAATTTAATAGCAATTCTTTTATGAGTAAACAACCACCCCTCCAGGTTAATTTTTTTCCAATTTGATTTGCATAAGGAGGAAGTGCTTGAATTCTGCAGAAGGCATGTAGCAAAGGGCAATCAATGTGATCTAAAAAACCTGGGTGGTTGTCTCTTTTCTCAAGAAATCTACTCATGAGTAAAATAAAAGAACTGTTCTTATTTACATTTTCCCACAATTTTCTTCCTTAGTTCCTCTGCATTTCTGTGCTGCTAATTCCTACTATTGGTGGTGGGGAGGGGAGGGTTGAAAGAAGAAATTTATGATGCTGTTGATTTACATTTTAGCCAAGTTGACCCTCTTTGGAAATACAAACTATCCGTCCTGTTGCACAATAGGAGATAAGTGTTGTTGGTTTACTGGTAACAAGATAAACAAGAAGGGGGAAGGATATTCCAACTGTAAAGTTGTCCTCTCTTCTCCTTGAGAGCAGGGACAGAACCTTGGTCTCGTCAATGTGTATATTCAATAAGCAGTGGCAGTTAATAAATACATTGATATTTAAATATATAAAAATAATATTTTAATTTCTATCCAAAGCAGTCATTCCACGGACTTTGCTTTCAAAAGCCTCTATTCCCTCCTCCTTTTCCAGCCGTTTGGGCAGTTTGCTTTTTTCCATTCTTCTTGAAATACGGCTAGAATTTACTCAAGTTCTACTTTCTAGTCTTATTACATTTGAGCATCTTCACGCTTCCAGTTTCCGAACTTAAGGTGTCAGAGACTAGAGGAATGGACTTGTGTCCGTAATCATTATGGTTGAACGTGTAAGACAGTGAGGATATTAGCGTGAAATTGCTGCCTCTGGTGTCAGACTAACCTACCTTCTAGTCTTAGCTCCGCCATTTGTTAGTGCTGTGGGCAAGTTTCTTAACAGGGTGACCATAACAATCACCCAAACCAGGGCACTTTTTTTTTTTTTTTTTTTGGCATAGGCCTCTCACTGTTGTGGCCTCTCCCGTTGCGGAGCACAGGCTCCGGACGCGCAGGCTCAGCGGCCATGGCTCACTGGGCCCAGCCGCTGCGCGGCATGTGGGATCTTCCTGGACCGGGGCACGAACCCGTGTCCCCTGCATCGGCAGGCGGACTCTCAACCACTGCGCCACCAGAGAAGCCCCAAACCAGGGCACTTTTAAGAGTGAAGGAGAGTGTCATCAATAATTATGCCAGGACAACAAGTGTAAATCAAGACAGTCTTGGCCAAACCTGGATGCATAGTCATCCTGTTGGTAGCAGTTTAAGTTCTTTCCTCTGTAAAATATGTAGGAAAAATATAAGAATTTGAAAAATACCCATCTTATAGGATGTTGTAAGGATTCAATGAGGCAATGAATGAAGAGTGCTTACACAGAACCTGGAACATACTAAAAGTCAATAAATGTTAGTTATTGAACTAACTATACGTATACAAATGTTCATGTTCCTCAGGCAATCTGGAAAGTTAAATACTATCAATGATTAATATTTATCACTTGTTTACCATATGGAACTCACTAAAAGATCTTGGGTTTATTTCTTGGAACAAGGGTGCTCTTTTCCTCTTTCCTTTAAGTACAATATAGAAGTCTCAGCATCCTAACCCCTTGACTTGGGTGAATTAATTTCTTATTAAATCCATTTCACTAAAATGCTACTTACTGTTCTTGGATTAGATAAAAGGGATATATAGAGGAAGGTATAGCAGTTATGAGTTGCAGTTCGGAATTTTCTACTGCAGTATAATCACCAATGGACAATTTTCTCCTCCATTAAGGGTTCCTGAGTAGAGATCTGCCTAGAAACTCCAGAAAATTTTGCATGGCCTTGTCAGTAGTTAGCTATGGTTCAGGAGTCTTGCAATAAAAGAGTTTATATTTAAGATCAAAGCTACTTCTCTGATGCTTTAGCTTTGTTTAGCAAGAAAATAAGAATTGATGATATTAGAATATTTTTAATACAACTGTGATAAAAACTCAGCATAGTTGTATGGAAAGATTTGTGATAACTAAGGAAGGGTAGATGCCTTGGAAAGTACTTCCTGTTCATTAGGGAAAGATTCTGAGAACCCTTCCCCAGAGTTGCTTGATGGACCCAATAAGTGTGTCCTTGTTTCTATTTTTGTAAGATATTATACTGGATCTTGTAGAAATCTCTGGACAAATGTTTTCTTGCTGGCATCATCAAGTTAATAGTTGAATTATTGATGACTAGTCTCTGTTAAGAGCTCCATAAACTAGCTTCATTAATTCATCCATTGATCTGGGCATCTGTTCAACAAATATTTATTGAACCTACTATTATGTGCTAGGGTCAAAAGATTTAAGAAGCAATATTCAGTCTTCACTTTTATGGTAGATTTGCAAAACTGGACCCAATTCTCCACCCTTCCTTCTTAGCTACATAACTTTATAGTTCCTTTTCACATTGACCCTGATCCCAGCCATGAAATTTGCTTTGGCCAATGAGTTGTTAGTAAGCATAACATAAGCAAGGACTTGAAAGCAGTTGTGCAATCAGGCTTGTCCTCATTCTTACCCTCTTCATCACTGTAATAATGTCTGTGCTAGCCTGTTAGAGACACTTGAGGCAGAGATGACTTAGCCCAGTCATTCCAGCCAAGAACATCCTATACTGGCTGAAAGCGAGCTGACCCCCATACAACAGTACATCTCCCCATATCTGTGAGATTGTCCAGCTGACACCAGAAGAGCCACCCAGCCAAGATTAGCAGAGCTGCCAAATGAACCATCTCAGAGGCATGAGTAAGAATCGCTTATTGTTGTATGCCATTGAAGTGTGGTGGTTGGTTGTTAGCAGTACTTTGGAAAAGCGAATGACATGGCTTCAAAGACTTTTGTCCTCATATCTTTTCTCCTTGACAACCACACTTCCATTTTCCCTAAGACACGTTGCCTATCTGCCCACTTGATGTTCTCACACATTCTACAATAATTTCTTTGCAAGAATGCAATAGCTGTTTTGAGGTATTTGCTTCTGGTGGGTTCATGCTTCTGAAAGACTTGGATTGAAACTGCAAAGATCTTATGAATGTCTGTAAAACAGAGGAGGAGATTTAGTCACTTATTTGTCATTTATCAGATGTTTGGGTGCTGGCTCTATATCAGACATGATGATGTCTCACTCTGATGGAAGACACTCTAGATACTAAAATGCTATTAGATTATTCATTCATTCAATAAACACATGTTGAATACCCAGTATAGACAAAAGAGTAGGCCAGATGGTGGGAGGTTATAAAAAAGCAAGTTCTTAAAGGGTTTGTAATCTAAAGCAGGACATCAGTACACAAAATGAATACAAATCAGAAGGAATTAAGGGCTCAAACTGAAGTTCAAAGTATAATTTAAGTGAAGAACAAGGAATAATTAATCCTCATTAGGAAAATCATGGAGTGCCTTAAGGATACCATGGAATTTGAGCTGGACTTTGAAGACCTCTGATTTATATATCGCAATAAAAATACTTCTATAAAATAAAGAATATTGAGGTGTGACAGAGAACTTAGATCACTGACTGAAAGATTTGGGAAAGAGAAAGCTGAGGGACGCTACAGAAGACAACAACCTAGAAAAAATTAGAGTCTAGAGGCCTGAGTAATCTCCTGGGCAGTTCAATTCATTGGTTATTGCATGTCATGTTTAAACTGATACAATTTGAATATTTAATACATTTCAGTTATTCATACATGAATACACTTTAGTCTTAATGTAGCAAACAACATGGTGGAAATTCTGTCCTTGGAGTGACAGAATCATTAGTCAAAGTGAAGGCGAGGCAGGGGGAGTTTGTGGAGAGGTTGTATCAGACCAACCTGGGTTCAAATGCTGGTGCTGTAGCCAGCAATGTAACTCTGCACAAGTCACTTATCTTCTCTCTATCTCAGTGTTCTCACCTACAAAGTGGGAATAATAATTCTGCTTCATAATGTAAGGAGCAAAGAAGGTAATACATTCATCATTGTGGATAATATAGGAGTGAATAAGTGAGATCTCTGGGGGAGGGTATCCCTCCCTATACACGAGAGATGTGTTCCTGAAAGATTGTACATGATTCGAAATTTTTTAGACCTCCCTCATATTTGAAGTGTGCTGTTTTAAAAGTCCCTGCTGTGGCTCTTTTTGCTAAACAATTGTTTCTTAGATTACATGAAATTTGAATGTATAAAACAGGATAATTATTTTCTTCAGGAATGGATTCCAAAACTAGGCTGAATGTGGAATAAACTGCTAGTTGCCTACCCACTGTTCACATTTTCATTCTTTCTTAATAAGATGCTATCTGAGACATCAGAGTGCTACACTGAGAGACGTCATTTCATAATACTTCTTGCATACAGGGGTGGCCAATGTGTTATAAGCTGAAGGCAATAGGTAAGGCATCAGGAAGAATCCGTCTTTACCCTTCACTTTTCCCTTTCTCTTGTTTGGGATGAAGGTTGGGTGTCTAGAGACCCGGAGACATTTTGTGGCTTTGAGAATGGAAGTCATTATGCTAAAGATAATGGAGCAACCAGAAGTAGGAGCTTCAGTGCCTGATGACTTTGTGGCACCGCTGCAATCCGCCCTGCATTGATTGTCCAGCTTTAGGCTTTCCTCTCTGTGAGAGCACAGTAACCTCCTATTTTGTTTAAGCCTCTGTTTGTTCTGTTCTCTGATATGAGCAGTTGTTTATTGTAGATTCTAACTGAGACACCTAGTAATATTGGTAATGTTGTCAAGTTCAAAGGGCTGAGGGTGGTGGTGTCAGAATCAGAAGTGAGTAATAATCATACCTGAGCACCTCCCCACACCCCCGCCCCACAAGCTAATCATCTGTGCAAGATCTTACAAGACTAGCCAGTTGATGCTGGCAGCGGTATTGCTTGTCAGTCAAACTCAACACACATTCACTTAGATGCTGGGGAAGCATATAGGAAGGGTACCTAGTCTAGTCTTAAAGGACCAGGAATGTCTTCATTAGGAAGATGATGTGGGTGCTGAAAATGCAAGGAAAGCAGCAGTTAAGTACTGAGGTTGATGTGGAAGGGAGGGGGGAGAGGAAAAAGGAACAGTGTTTGCAAAGGCACAGAAGCAGAAGGGAACTTGGTCTATTTGAGGGGACTGCAAGTAGTTAGTATATAAAAGAAACATAGTGTCAGAGGTAAGGGGCAGGGAGTGGAGGGAGGTAGCAGATGAGGCAGGAAACTAGGCAGGGGAGCAGATCAGGTGGACATTTAAAACCATATTTAGGCATTTTGCTCTATCCTAAATGGAATGAGCTTCCATTTTTGAAAGACCATTGTGACACAAAGGAGGGGGGAGGATGGGGTGGTATGAGTCAGTTGTTTCAGTGAACCAGGTACAAGATGACAGTTACACTAAAGGGTGGTATTAGAAATACAGAGAGTAGACAGATTCAGCAATCACATAGGTTAGAACCTAGAGGACCAGATGAATGATTGGCTTAGTGCCAAGGAAGACACCCAGGTTTCTGGTTCGGGATCTGTGTTAGTGCAGATTTGAAACTCTCATGGATGGCATATTTGCTGCTTCTTGTAAGAACCCTAAATGTCTGCTTCCTATTTAAAAATGAGCTTGGTTGCAATTGGCTTAGTGAAAAGTAAATTTTCTTGATAAGAAGGGTAAGCCATCTGGCTGTTCTCAGACTGGTTGATATCTCTGTCCCTGGGTGTGATAAAGCTGTAACCTCTTGCTACAGGAAGCTATTACCTGATATTATTTATTTCCTGATAAAAAGGAGCAAATCATGCCTGGACATCTGTGGAAAATGGGTTTCTAATAAAGCTAAGGTCGTTAATGTCTAAATGGGAGTTTCTCCTGTGATGATAAATGTCTACTCGGTTGAAATAGTTTCCATAAAACTCAGTAGGTAAAAAGGTAGAGATATGTGTAATTGTCAATAAAATGATCCTTGTTTATGGGGTTTATAACCAATGATGAACCCTAATTCTTATGAAAATGAAAACGTTTTGGTGTACCAATTCAGCAATGGAAGCTTCTGTTTCAGAAAAAATATATATTTTAATATGTATGTAGTATGACATTCAATGGATAATAGAAAAAAAAATGTGGAGGACATCACTGGTAAAAATTGCAAACTGTGACCATGTGTGGGAATGCAGTGCTGATAGCTCTCAGAACAAATAATAGCATATTGCTGACCATTCAGTGTACACAAAGGGATGTTTTATTTTCTAATTGTTCTGTGAAATTTTTGGTTGTAAAACCTTCATTGCAAGACTGCTTTCTGGGCTTCCCTGGTGGCGCAGTGGGTGGGAGTCCGTCTGCCGATGCAGGGGACGCGGGTTCGTTCCTCCATCCGGGAGGATCCCACATGCTGCGGAGCGGCTGGGCCCGTGAGCCATGGCCGCTGAGCCTGTGCGTCCGGAGCCTGTGCTCTGCAACGGGAGATGCCACAGCAGTGGGAGGCCCGCGTACCGCAAAAAAAAAAAAAAAAAAAAGATTGCTTTCTGTATTGGCAGGCTGCTGGAATGTGGCAGCAATGGGTGAAGTATACTTTTACCTTGTCTACCTGGTTCTTTTTTTGCCTTAAACACCTCGATGAAAAATAATTAACTGATTCTCTGGTATTGGATATAACAGAAACTTACAAGACCAGTATGCTATAGATGGGTATGGCACACTCAGTGGTTGTCCTTGTCTCAGGTGCTTTATCTAGACTCAGATTAGGTCTTGGTGATCCTCTAGAGGTCTTGGTGGTCCCTGGGCTCCAATGGAATATATGATTCTCTTCCACTGGCTGTGAGTATGCACCAGCAGGGGTTCCTCTTTTTAGAGACAGTTATCTAGAACCTGGCTGTATTAGTCAGGGTCAGAATAAGCTGCTGTAGCAAAGAGACACCAATATACAATGACTCATGTAAGCTAGAAGTTTACTTCTCTTTCACATAACAGTCCAGAGGCGAGGATGAGAAGTCTGGGGTAGGTAGATGATTCTGCTCCACCAGCTATGTAGGGTCTAATTTTTCTTCTAACTTGTTGCTTTGCCTTCCCTTGGACTAATGTCTTCAGCTGCATGGTCACAGCCAGGCTGTAAGCATCACATCCTCTTTCCAGCCCAAGGGAAGAGGGAAAAAGGGAATTGAGGGCAACCAGCCTCCTTTTAAAAGATATAACCCAGAAGTTGCTCATCCCATTGGTCAGAATATCATCACGTGACCACACCTACCTTCAAGGGAATCTGGAAAATAACGTCTCTAGTTGGGTGGCCAAGTGCTCAGCTAAAACTCAGATTTTTCTAGTACTAAAAGGAAGATGGGGAAAATAGTGATGTTGAAGAGGGCATATGGTAGTCTCGGCCACACAGTCTTTTGGATCTGCTTCAGTGACTGCTCTCTTTCTCTGGAATCAGTTTCATTTTATGGGGTGTTTGGGCAGGGGCCCTTGTATCTTACTGATGATGCCCAGATGGTGACTGTTCATTGCTGAGAGAGAAGCCACTGGAAACTACATATTTCAAATGTCATGTTCAAGCTGATACAATTTGAATATTTCATACATTTCAGTTATTCGCACCTGAATACACTTATTCTTAACGTAGCAAAGCTCAACATGGTGGTAATTACATTGCCTATCATATTTACCATGCTCTCTCAAACTAAATCCAAGGGAAGCCTGAATATATGTTGAGGATTTTCCTGTATTGTTCCACAAACCTGTCACTGGAACATGGCACTTAAAATTCGCTACCAAGAAATAAATGGCAACATTTGAAATTGAATGGGGTGTTTTGTTTACTTACTATCTAAAGAAAATATACTAGGAGTATATTTGTACTTCAAAATAGGAAGGTTTGTTTCTATTTTGTGAAATACACCTGAGAGAATTCAGGTTTTTGTTTTCTTCTGCAGTGTTAAAATGGCATTTTTCTGTTGGGCTAGCATGATGAATCTTGATGCGTGGGGGATGATGAATTGAGAGGGCCTAGTCTTGGGAAGTTTAGGAGGATTTCTTATCTGAGAGTCCAAAAAGAACCATTTGGGGTTATTCAAACTTTTACCACAGCACTGACAATATTATCCACTTTATGGTATTGTTACCTATCTTTTTCTCCAGTAGACTCTGAACTCCTTGGGGGAAGAACTTTATCTTCTCCAGCTTTATGTGTCCTGAGCCTAGCGCATACTTGGCCCAAAGTAGAGGCTGTTTGAAAGGTAGAGTGAAGATGAGGGAGAAGGCAAGTGGGGCAACAGCCCTAAACAGGAGTTGGAAAACTTCTCTCAGCACATCCGGGCGAAGGGAGCAGAAGATGGGCCTGGAAACAAAAAGTCCAGGGAGCTCCTGTCTGAAGGCTCTGTCTTCTCTATGAATTCTGAGAAGCTATCTATCTTCAGTTGATAATGGCTGGGGGCAGGGAGGTCAAGCATTTTGGGAGAGCAGGAAACTGTGAAATGGTTACTTGGAAAACATGAGAGATGGTTTACGGGGAAGTAGAGGGGGTTGCCTGTAAGCATTGAGAATCTCTTTCACTTTCAGTCCCATCTTCTGTTTATCACCCTCTTTCCCCTATTGTCTCCTCCCCTTCACTGTTTAGAGATGCCCACATGCCTGCATCTTAAACATACAGAACCCTCCCACAACCCCAAATCCCTCTCCAACAATTGCCTTCCTTCCACTCCCTTCCAGGACAAACTCCTAGGTGAGGTGCTGCCCTCACTTCTCTACTGTACCCCCAGCCCGCCACCTCCCTTTTACCCACTCCTACTGACTCCTTTCCGTTTCCTTCATTGGAGTCATTCTCAAGTAGTCCTAGAGATACCCTTGTTGCTAAATGCAATGCAGACTTGAGGTCCTTATCTCACTTGATTTCAGAGTAGCTTTTAACCGCTCCTTCCTCTTGAAATATTCCCTTTTCTTGGCTTTTAAAACGTTTTGGTGTCTCCTATTTTTCTAGTCACTCCTTTCCAATATTCTTTGTAGCCACTCCTTTCCAGTATCCTCTTCTTCTACCTGTTAATAAGTGGTGGTGTTCCTCTCCCCAGGGTTTTGTCCTGAGCCTTCTATTCTTTACCTTACCTTGCTGCTTAATTTTACTCACTCCTATGTCTTCATTACATCTTTATGCTGATGAGTATCTAACCCACATCTTCAACTCACATATATCCCCTTAGCTCCAGACCCGTATATCCCCAGATACTTCCTGGACTCTACATTTGCTTGTCCTGTAGAAACCTAAACTCATCATGAAACCACAACTCAACTCATCGCCATTCCCTCGATACCTGCTCCTTCCCCCACCTTCCCTAGTTTAGTCAATGGCATCTCTACACATTTGGCAGACAAGTCAGATATCAGGACATCATCCCTACCTGCTAGCTCTCCATCACCATCGTTTTACCTCTTAAAAGTCTCTCTCAAATACCACTATACACTACTACTACCCTAGGCTAGCCACCAAGACCTCTTGCCTAGATTACTTCAGCATACTCTAAACTGGTCTCTTTATTTGCAGTCCATCACCTCTCCAACCCAAACCTCCAAACTGCAACCAGAGTGTCCTTTCTGAATGCAATTTTTTATCATTTTCTCCCCTGCCTAAAATTTTAAAAAGGTGTACCCTTTTCCTTCTCTATGAAGTACACACTTTTACCAGGCTCATAATCGTACATGACTACTGACTGGTATTCGCTCACACTTTGTTTTTAACCATCCCCCTCTGGCTCTCTAGGCCACATCCAGGCTGACCTCTTTTTAGTTTCTTTAATATTTGATGTTGTCTTTCATCTCAATGTGATGCTTTTTCTGTCTGGAGCTCTCTGCTCTCCTTCTTTGCCTGGATAACATTCATTCAGTCATTCACTTAACACGCACTTTGTTAATATGGTATAGTATTGGTGAGGTACTGTACTAGACACTAATGGTATGGCAGTGAATAAAATACAGAAGCCCCTGTTCACTGACAACAGGACTCGTGCTGTTCTAATCAGGTTTTTTTTTTTTTGTCATCTGTCATGGCAGGCATCCAACTAGAGCTCATTTGTGGAATCTTCAGGGACCCCCAAGGGAAACTTTCCACTGCGTTTTTCCCTAGGGAAGGATACTGGGTGGCTCACCAAACCAAAAGAAAAGCTAAATGATGAGGCTTCAGAGGAACAATGCCAAGAGAGTTCTAGAATCTCAGCTTCAGGAACCCTTGTGGTGGCTCCTGATGGTGCTAGTATTGTTGTGACTCATTTCCAACTAGCTTCCTAAAATAGGAATATGACACAGGGTGACTTCTATGTATCCTCCTGATTAAGATTCAAATTCCTGGGGGAGGAATCTGATTGACCTAGCTATGGTCAAGTGTCTACACCTACAGACTAGATACTGTGTCTGGCAACCAGAGGTACTATAACCACTGTTAAGGTATTCTAGACGGGAGATGATGGTAATTTGGATTATGATAGCAGTGAAAATGGAGAAAAATGGATAGATTCAGCATATGTTGATAGGCAGAGACTGATGTTTTGTGAACTGGTCGTCAAGGTGGAGGGAAAAAGAATCATAGATGATGCATAGATTTTTAGGTTTAAACATCTAATGAAAGGTGGTGCTGAGACTGGAAGACAGCGGGAGGGAGGAGATTTGAGTTGGTAGGGTCTGGAGTTAAAGAGGAGATCATGAGTCTGTTTTGGTCATGATAAGTTTGAGATGCTTACTCAGCCATTGGATATGAAACTGAAGCTCGGTGGAGCAGTCAGTTCTACAGATAAAAATACGGGAGTCTTCATCATGTAGATGCTATTGAAAGTCGTGAGTCTAGATGTGATGTCTACCTGTCTAGATGGCAGGTAGAGATGAGTGAAAGCCCCAGGACTGAGCCCTGTGGCACAGCTGTGCTTAGAGTTTGTAATAGAGGAGGAAAAGCCAGCAAAGGAGGCTGAGAAGGGAGGCCAGCAAGGTAAATGGAAAAATGGAATTTTCCACCATTCTCACAGAAGCCAGATCTTATGGTCAGTAACAGGTCTTCTCCTGTATGGATGTCTGTTCAATCTTGAAATGCATAATCTGCTTTAGTCACCCCCCAGTTGGATTCACTCATGCTTTCCCTACATATCCTAATATACCCAATTTAACCCATCACTATTACAAATTTTATGGACAGATCGCCCAGACCAGATGGTCTGTGTGGCATCACTAATAGCCTCGACCACATGCTGTCTCTCTGCTTCAAGGCCCTTATTTCTTATTTCCTTTTACAGGCTATAACCTGTCCAGTTAATACAGTTCTTCTGTGTTTATGGGAGAATTTCCTACATCTTATTCCCGTTGTGGGCACGTGCTTTCCACTGTTGACTGCTCACGTCTATACTCTGGTTAGGACTTTTTATAGGTCAATAGAGTATTAGAGCTAGATGGATGCTAAGCAATCCTACAATACCAGCCCTTTTTTTAAAACATAATATCACAACTTATTTATCAATTACCCTGTTAATGAACATTTGTGTTGTTCTGACTTTTCCATAACTACTGGCAATGCTTTCATAGGCATCTTTGTTCATATTCCTTTGTGCACATGTCTGAGAGTTTCCCAAGGGTATATACTTTATTTTTTTTTATTTATTAAAAAATTAGAGACTGATCCCAAACTCCCAATCCATCCCTCCCCTACCACCCACCGCTCCTTGGCAACCACAAGTCTGTTCTCTATGTCTGCGAGTCTGTTTCATAAATAAGTTCGTTTGTGTCATATTTTAGATTCCACCTAAAAATGATATCATATGCTAACCCCTTATTTTTAAGATGAGAAAGCTGAGGCCTTGAAGTGGTCATCCTATCCAGAAGGATGTGAAGACGATATTTTAGCAACCCTACTAGGCTGATCAAGAAAACTAGTTAATTATTTTGTGTATCTTAAATATAAATCCGTAAATATCAGAGCCCAAGAGGCACTAGTGTCCAGGGGTTGAGGCAAGGAAGGTGGTCGTGTAAAGAGAATGACAGCACCAGTTCCTCCTCCTTCACAGTTTTATCATTAGACCCCATGAATGGTATTGTGAAAGTTTGTTATGAACAATAACATGCCACGTGAAGGTGAGGCTACATTTTTTTCTCCAGATTAACCGGTAAATATTGGCCAATATTCTCAAAAGTTGCTTGTGCTTAAGGAAGGAGTTTATCCTGTGCCCTAATACTCCTCTGGGTTCCGATTTCTCAGCTCTTGCAAGCTGACTAGGGTAGCACTAACATACAGCCAAGCCCTTTTGTGGGCTTAAGCAAGAAGCCTTGAGGTATGGACCACAGGGCCCATGCTTGCTTCCCTGCCATAGGCAGATGTCTCTAAAGGACCAGAGGGCACCTGAGGGTGAGAAGCCAGGTTGAATGATAAGCTTAGTCCAGAGAAAGCTCTAGAATGAAGCTGGGCCATTGCAAATCTTCTAGGAGGCACAAGAATATTAGGTAAGCCCAGCCAAAGACCGATAGAACATACCATTAAATAAATAGAGGCGAATAACACATACTCTTGAAATGAAGATAAATGCATTTTAGCTTGATTTTATTTTCTCATTTTTCCTTAGTGGGTCAAGTGGCCCAGGAGTCCCTCAGTGGAATTGCTATTAATCATGATCATTTACCTTCCAGAGAGAAAAAAATAAAGTTCAACCTGTGCAAGCTGTATTTCTAAAATTCTGATACATTTGGAAACCATAGCTTTATTCTTCCAAGTAATTACCAACTACAGAAGAAGAGAAAAAACTTATAATTAGGGATGTAATGTCAGACTTTGGCACTTTCATTTAGGACATTTATTCAGCCTTAAAAAAAAAAAGTTAGGTTTCCATTCCAGATTTGTTCCAGAGAAAGCTTTTCACTTTCCCTCCCGTGACACGGAATCTTAATATAACACACAGGGGCTACTGGGTAGAAAAAGAACAGAATCAGATGGGAATTTAGGGATCTACAATTACAATAAATATCACCCTGTGGACAAGGCAAGGATGACTTCTAAACATATCCCTCAGCCCTGCCCTTGCCACCGTCTCCACCCGACTGGCTGCCTGTGTACAGATGTTGTAACGTCCTGGGTCTGAAGGACCGATGCCAGGCAGGGGGACCTGGTCATGCCTGAGGACAAACAGTGAAACTCAAACCTTCAGTTAGGGCAACGAGTACACACCAGCCAAGGTCCTTCTCACGCTTTCACCTTGGTATACATATTGCAAATGTAACTGTCCAATGTTAAGAAAAAAGCTCAGTGGTAAATTCTCATTCTAAAATAACAGTCTGGGGCTTCCCTGGTGGCGCAGTGGTTGAGAGTCTGCCTCCTCATGCAGGGCACACGGGTTCGAGCCCTGGTCTGGGAGGATCCCACATGCCGCGGAGCAACTGGGCCCGTGAGCCACGACTGCTGAGCCTGCGCGTCTGGAGCCTGTGCTCCGCAACAAGAGAGGCCACGATAGTGAGAGGCCCGCGCACCGCGATGAAGAGTGGCCCCCGCTTGCCACAACTAGAGAAAGCCCTCGCACAGAAACGAAGACCCAACACAGCAAAAATAAATAAATTAATTACTAAACTCCTACCCCCAACATACAATAAAGTAACAGTCTGATAAAAGCAGCTCGTGATAGTCTATAATAATTCAAGACTGTACATCCACGAGTGCCTCTGCTCGTAGCACGAACTTGATCCTTTTTCTCTTTCTCCCCCATTTAATCGATTCTCCACTTGTTCCTCACAAGCGCCAAAAATGGGTTTTAGGTTGCCAACAGTAATTTGTGAAATGTAAACTATGACGAGAAATAGAGGAGGAAATCGGGGTGAAAGGGGAATTGGATTGCAAAAATGAGAGACAACCAGGGATGAAGTTAACATTTGGAAACACAAATGAGAAGGTTCTCTTAAAAGCCAGAGGTTGGCTACAAACCCTGCTTTGGCTTCCTGAGTAAAGGAGGAAATGTGAGGAGTTGCAATAGTCACAGTGTCCAATAGTCAAAAGCATACTAGCTGCTCCTGAGAACTGACATTAGCTCCCCATGTTTTTTGGGTTTTTTTTTTTGCGGTACGCGGGCCTCTCACTGCTGTGGCCTCTCCCGTTGCGGAGCACAGGCTCCGGACGCGCAGGCTCAGCGGCCATGGCTCACGGGCCCAGCCGCCCCATGGCATGTGGGATCTTCCCGGACTGGGGCACGAACCCGCGTCCCCTGCATCGGCAAGCAGACTCTCAACCAGTGCGCCACCAGGGAAGCCCCAGCTCCCCATGTTTTATTTAGCTGGTACCCAACTTTTGACCATTGTTGCTTCTCCATTCTGTAGTACGCTGGAACAGGGAGATGAGGTAAGATATACATCACAGGCTGATTTGAGTCTGACATCTTGATGTAGTAGTCATTCCCAAATTAAGCTACAAAACAGAATTCATCTAGAGAGCTTTAAAGAATACACACTCTTGGGGCCCATCCATGAAGATTGTGATCTTGTAGGTATGGGGTCGAAACTGAGAAATATACTTTTTTTTTTTTTCTCAGGGTGTTTCTGCTCCAGCAAGTCCAAAGACATATATTTAGAAAGTGCTGATGTCAGTTGTGGTGAGGGGGAAGTGTGGCACGTCAGGCTCTCCATGAAGCAGACTTGGAGCAGAGATTTGCGTGCAGAAAACTTACTGGGGGATGCTCTTGGGATCAGCATCTGTGATAGGTGAAGGAGGAAAGATACGGCAGAGAGAAAGGTTGGACTGTGAGACAGTCACAAAAAAAAGGCCTCGGATGGGTCCAAGGAGAGATTTGGATCTAGAATAGCTCTGCATATTTGTCCCAATTAGGGTAAAGAAGATGGGCCTTTCTATTTCCTCACTGACCAGTCATGCAATGTGTGCACCCGGGGTCAGGGCGGGGTGTGAAGTTGGATGCAGTGGCTCTCTCCGCAGAGGACCGTCTCTAGGCAGGGACTCAGTTATGAGCTGTCAGTTGCCGACGGTCTTAGCAGCTACGGGAGTGAGTACTTCAGTCCTGAAAACGAGGAGCCGGGGGGCATCACACAGCATCTACTGCAGTCTTCCTCTCAAGACATTCAGATCTACCTGCTTCATGTATGTCCTGGGAGCAGCTCATTTGATGTCCTAGTGGCCCTCTTTCTCCAGGAGACAATTATAAGGGGAAGTTTAGTGGAGTAAATTGTAGCCCCTACGTCTGTCTGTCATCTCTAGGGATGTCTTATTCTTCTAAGCATCCTTACAGCTTTCCAAGGGCCAGCCCCCCCTTGGCTGCCACTCTGTCCTTGCTGCTCATTGCAATAATTGCACCCACTTTGCTTCAGATGACTAAGCGCCACTCGCTCCCTCATCTTTATTTTTTTGGGATCCAATGATCCCCATAGCTACCAGGGAGCTCAATTTTGTGATGATATCCCCTACAGTCAGGTAGGATCTACAGAGGTTGGCCACCACATAGAGTCTCAACAATGCTGCTGCCCTCTGCACCAGTGAAATCCTTCTTGTTTTGTTAAGTAGTATGCTTTCAGGGCCTTCTTGTGGATCAGAGTCATCTGGTGGATTTTCCAAGTTTACCTGGTATACCCATTATTGCTTACTTTGCTGATGCTTTTAATCCTTCCTTCAGCCATATGGCACAGTATTTCTACATCGCTTAGTGTGGGCCATTGCTTTCTCTAAGCTCCTGAGAGCCCTCCTAGTAACCTATTATCACTGTCCAGCTGGGTCCTTGCCAAGTGTTAAATTCTATACTACTCTTGTACCTATAAATTCTCCCTTATCTGCCTTTATATTCCACCCACCCCCTTAATCCTTAGCATTCAGTCTCACACATACTCTCCTGGTCCCTGTCAGTACATATTGTCCCGGCACCATAGCTCCTTTGGCCTAGGACTCCATCCCTCCCTTAGCATGCCCAGCTCTTCCCAGGCCACATTTTCTTGTGACTTAATTCTAGTTATTTGAGTGCCCAGAAGGGGAGGTGAGGGAAGATGCTGAATAGAGTCCATGTTGTCTTGCAAGGGCAGGTTCTCTCTGCTTTGTCTTCCATCAGGAGGGGACATAAGCCTTTAACGGGGAGGAGGAAGTCACTTCCACAGAGGGGTTGAGGGCATCTGGGGACTCAAGATTGTTGAGTGCATCAACTCTGATATCTCCATCTCAAGTCTCAAGGTCCCATCCTTTGCTAATCAGAGTCTTGGTCTTGGTGAATCAGAGCCACAATAGATACTGAATTATTGGGAGTTAATGCTACTCTTGTTCTTATAGGTCTTGGGCTTGATTCTCAGTTTTGTCTGTCCTCCAGTGGCAGGAGATTAGAGTCACTTTGCAAAGCAGGCTTTGGCTTTCACACTTAGTCTTTAATTGGTGATGAATTACCCTTATTATTACTCTTTCCTCTGTGTTTGGCAAATGCCTCATTTACTAGACAGGCTAAACATTCCATTTTGCTAGCATGCCATCCCAGTTCACCACCAGTGGAAGTTTTGCCACATGCTAGGTTGTATCCATGCTTTACCTACCGTCAATGACAGAGGTTATTATTATTAACTGGTTCATGGGTGGTCCAGCTCCAAAATCTTATCTTTGACTCACTTTTTGGGACCACTCCTAATGCACCAACTGTCACAGATCAGGTTCCTTGGGTGATAGTAATCTCTGGATAGACTCTTGTGGGAACGAGAAGGAATCAGGAGTGAGTAGAGGAAGAAATTGAACTGTGATGCATTTATGACCAAGACCCCAGCCAATCCCATGGCTTGCTCTGGAGCTGGGGTGCTTCTGCAATATGGTCCGAAATTAGAGCAGGGGGCATGGCCTTTATATCATTGACAGTCATTCGATGTGGGCTGCTCCCAGGAAGGAAGGTGATGCAAATTTAGGTTAAGCAGTTTTCTTTAACAAAAACCAGTCTCTGCAGCAGGATTCAATACTGAGTTGGCAGCAACCAACACTCCTAGCAGCTGGGATACAAGTGCTTCAGTCCTGAGATTGTGGAGGCCTCTGGATGGTTCAGCACAGTGTCCATTAGAGAAGGAAAAGCAAGCTGGGGCTTTGAACTTTGTCACTTACATAAAATAGGTGAAGTCTGATTTGTTTGCTGCCATATAGACTAACACAATATCACAGAATCATTCGAGATTGAGACTTAGAACACTAATGTAAATTCGGAGAGATGAAGGAGAAATTGTTGGATAGGACTCCAATTATATAAATCCAATTATATAATTACATATATCCAATTATATAGATTCTTCTTGATGGTGGTCACCTCTTTCAAATTCTCCTCTTCTCTTAGTCTAAGAGAGCCTGAGGTTATTAATTTCAGTTCCCCCAGGTCACTATCCTGTAAGCACTGTATTTTCTTAGAGAACACAAGAATCAACAGATGTGCTACCTGTCCTCCAGGTAAGTGAGTTGTAAGGCTATTCCCAGGCTTGATCAATTGTAAATCGTTCCACTGATTTAATGAGAGCTGATTGGAGGGTGCAGGAGGGAAAGAAGAAGGGAAAACAGCACCACATTAGATACGTACAAATTATAAGAGGCATCTCAATTTCAGAAATGTCAAAATATGCATAATTATGACGTCCCTCAGTGAGGGGACAATACAGCATGAGGCGTGGTGAGTGCTATAATAAAATGACACAATTATGGAAAAAGCCAGGGAAGGAGAGACCATTCTAGAAATAACAGGAAAAGCCTCAGGGGAGAGGTAAAATTTGAATAAGGCCTTGAAGAAAAAAATGTAGCACACTTAAGAATGCCTGTGATTCTATGGTTGTTGACTTTTAAAACGTGTATTTATCTATTCATCCTGGTCTATTCTAATAGATGAAATCACACTGTTCCACTCTTTATTTTAGCTGAATCTTATAGTATATTAAATTTGTGGGGATCTAATTATTGATCCACTTGCATTATATTGTTATTTGCTATTTAAGTGATATCTACATATCCATCATGTTATGGTGTCAAGAGACCTTACAGCAAAGGAAGCCCATTAAAGCATCAGCAGAGCAAATGGTGTTTACATTTGCTTTGCTACTTGTTAACATTTGCCATAGTGTTGTAATCTCCTAGTAACAACAGGGGCAAAATAATGAATTTGCAGCTAGTATGACATAGATTCCTAAAATTTGCAGCAAGGCAGTGGATATAAAGGAACTCCCAGTTACTATCACATTACCTCTGTGAGTGATAGAACCAGATAAGGAAGAAATAAAATGATGTGATGAAACCACAATATTTTGGCAAATCTTAAAACAGTCTTGAATTAAAGCGCCTCTTTATTCTACTTATAGAATTAATATGTGCTTCTTATTAAAAAATGTAGAAAATAAAGAGAAGTGAAAAGTAGGATGAATTATTCACCCATAATTCTTGGTAAGGTAGGAACAGCAATATGGCAATTGAAAATAGAAATAATGCCTTAACAAAGTGATGTTTGAATGTTATTATGGAAAACCAAGTCTCAGATTAACACACACACACACACACACACACACACACACACACACATTGTATTCTATAGCTCAAGTCTTCTGGAAAATAAGACTCACTCCCCACTCCCCCTTTCTTTTTTGCTTTTTTTCAACAAACTAACCCCTTGTGAATAACATGATAATCCACTTTTACTAGGCTTATAGAACAAGGAGCAAGAAAGGGCTGCTATACCAATATGTGTGAAGCAGTTTTGAATATAACAGGAAATACAAGATGATTTCAAAGCTGGTCTTATGGCACTATCCTGAGAACTATTGTTCTTCCCTAGAAGAAATGTCTGACATTGGCCCTGAACTTCAGAGTTGTTTCAGAGCCCCGCTCTCAGTTGTCATTGTTATTGTGGTGTATAACATATAATAAGATTTGTTGATTTAGGAAAAACACATCACATATAAAAACATCCATTTGTAACTATTTGACCAGTCTATCTATAAAGGGATTTGATTACATCCCCTAAGTCTCTCTAAAACTAAATCTCCCTTGTGTTAGTTGTGGGTCTGCTCTGTAAATCTTAATGGAAGGAGTTAAGATACAAATGATCAGAGAATAGAAGCGGAACTTTGGGTAATATACCTATGCAGTGAATACTGATGATATGACAGAACAAGAGCCAAGTCCTGAAAGCGAGCTATATTATGGAGGCAGATGGTCAAACAAATATACGTCATTCACCATAACTTGGTCTAAACTAATTACCTAATGCAGGAGACAGATGTCTGGGTAGCTTCATAAATGATTTATGGGTGACTTTACAGTGTAACCAAAATTACGGCAGCTATTAAAATGCCACTGATTCCAAAAATAGGGGGAAAAAGTATGGTAAATAATATTTTATAATCATTTTTGCCCCTCAGGAATTCAAAGCATCTTATCAGCAATAACAGGTCACGTGCCTATTAATAACCATAAAATAGGACTATTTGTGAGATTGTTTACTCTGCATAGGTCATTGGGGTGCCTTTATTTAAATTATTGCTTCTGTGGACTGAATTGTATCCCTGTGACCTGCAAACATAAATGCACCTCTGAAGGTTTCCAGCGCCCAGGCAGGATCTGTTCTGATAAACACTGCAACGTTTACTGTATCCTTAAAAGGAAGCCAGTGGGAAAAGTAAGACCTGGTCTCAGAGAGGTGAACTCAGGCTTCTTAACTTCCAATTTAGTTTGGTCTCTGATGGATGAATGTAGTGTCTGTGAAAACGTACGCATATAGTGTCTGTGCATTCGTTCTGGCTAATGAGGGAGATCTGTTTTGATCACATAGAGTATATTTAACAAATCAGGTCTTCTAAGTGCTTTCTGCTTTCCTTTATTTTCCCTTATTATTAAGAAATGTATCTAACATACAGGAAAGTATAGAGAGCAATACGACAAACACTGTTACCACCTACCATGGTTTAATAAACACTGGTATTTTGTCATGTTTACTTCAGATTTTTTATGGGGAAGTGACGGTAAGAACGAAACACTCTAAACAGAGTTGGGAAGGATTTTTCCAAGCCCATTCCTCTCCCCCCTCAAAGGAAACCCCTATCTTGAAGTTCATGTGTGTTCTTCCTTTTCATGATTTTATATTCAACTAGGTGCATGCATATGCATGAACAATCCACAGAATAGATACATAGAGCTATTCAGAATGTACAGAATAAATGGCATCGTTGCTATACATGTTCTACAACTTGCTTTTTTATTCAACGTTATGTTTTCTAACCCCTTTCCATATTCATATGAGTGGATCTAGATTTTTATTTTAACTTTAGTTTAGAATTCCATTGTATGAGATATACTGTACTTTATTTATCCATTTCTCTATCCTTGAACATTTTTGTTGTTTCTAATTTTTCTTTAAGACCAACAATACTCCGGTATTTGCACCTAGAAGTGGAACTGCCCTTCCATATAATTCATCTTTTTTGTGTTTTTAAAAAATTTTATTTTTCATACTTATTTGAGGGAGTTACTTAAATTTCTTAATACAATCTTGTTATTTTTATATACGGCAAATATCTCCTTAAAGTATACAGTTTATTTTTAAACATTGTTTGTGCTTTTTTTTGTTCCTAGTCAAATTTATCAATCCTTTCCTTTATAATTGGTGCTTTTTGTCTTGTTAAAGAAATCCTTTCTTATTAGATTTAGTAAAGATAGTAACTTCTAATTTCTACTAAAACTGTTAGAGTTTTGTTTTTCACATTTAAATCTTCAATTCATTTGCAATGCTTGGGCATAGTGTGAGATAGGAATCTAATTTAATTTTTTTTTCTATATGAAAACCAATTTACCCATTACCAGTTTTTGCATATTCCATTTTTTCTTACTGATCTGTAATGTCACCTTTTTCATATGCCAAGTTCCTGTATAAGGTAGACATTACTAGCACTCACCAATATGTGGTTATCCTGTCCTTCCTGGATACTCCATAGACACAACTTCCCAGCTGCTCTCCAGCTCTGCAGGGCCATGTAACTAGCAATGACCAATGACCTGTGAGCAGTGTCCTGTGTCAATTCTTGGATGAGACTGAAAATTCGTTGATCAATCTCTCAGCTTCCCTGAAGAATGTTGAGATGGCAGAGCCACAAGATAGAGCTGCTTGGATTGTTAAATCACCTCGTGGTCATCTGTACTAACAGTGGCCTCTGTATGAGCAAGAAGTAAACTGTAAGTGCTAAACCTCTGAGATTTCAGGGCATATTTGTTATTAGCTTATCCTGATTAATACACCATGGTTCAGATTTTGGGTTCTCTACTTCCTTCCATTGGTCCCTCTGTCTAAGCACCCATACCACACTGTCTTTATTATTTTGACTTTATGGGAAGTCTTGGTTTCTAATGGAGCAAGTTTCCATCACCCTTCTCTTTCTTACCTTCTTTGGCTTTTTACTTTTCCAAATGAATTTTGGAATTATTATCAAAGGTAATGAAATTGCTGCTGAGGCTAAGATGAGAATTTTATTAAATTTGTGCTTTAAGTTGGGAGGAAATGACATCCTCATTATATTGAGTCTCCTATCCAAAGGCATGATAAATCTTCTCCATTCGTTAGAGTTAACTGTATTAAAATGCCATTTTTGTAGATCAAAAATGTTCAAAAAACAAAAGTAGACTTGAGCAAATGGAATGATATCTCTTGGTTTGCTTAGATCATCTCAACATAATCAAGATGTTACTTGTCCCTAAATTAATTTACAAATTTAATGCAATCCTAATAAAAACACCAATACCAACAAGCTCTTTTTCACAGCTGGGTAACTTTCTAAACTTAATAGGAGAAAATAGACACATAAGAGTATTTAGAAAAACACTGAAATGGAAGAAATAGGAGAGAAGACTAACTCTACCAGATAACAGAGCACACTCCAAAGCTCTATGATTAAAGTAGTATGGTACTGGTGCATGAATAGACAGAACAATGGAACAGAATAGAAAGTTCATACATAAACCACCTACATGGAGAATTCTAGTACATGACAAAGGTATCTCAAGTTATTGGGACAAAGATTGGCTTCTTTCTTTTTTTTTTTCTTTTTTAACCAAATGGTGTTGAGCCATGGCAACTGGATAACCACTTGGAAAAAGATAAAATTTGATTCATTGCTCACACTACATACAAGAATAAATTCCACATTAACTGAAGATCTAAACATAAAAATTTTTCAAACTGAAAATATGTAATAAAGAAAAACTGAGAATTTTCTGTTTAATAATTGGTCAATATTCTTTTTTTTGTCTTATTTTATTTATTTTTGGTTGCATTGGGTCTTTGTTGCTGTGTGAGGGCTTTCTCTAGTTGTGGTGAGCGGGGGCTACTCTTTGTTGTGGTGCACGGGCTTCTCGTTGCGGTGGCCTCTCTTGTTACAGAGCACAGGCTCTAGGTGCGCGGGCTTCAGTAATTGCGGTGCTCGGGCTTCAGTAGCTGTGGCTTGCGGGCTTAGTTGCTCCGCGCGGGGCGTGAGGGATCTTCCTGGACCAGGGATTGAACCTGTGTCCCCTGCATTGGCAGGTGGATTCTTAACCACTGCACCACCAGGGAAGTCTGGCCAATATTCTTTAAAAATGTCAATATCATGAAAGAAAAAAAGGAAAAAGTTGAGAATTTTTTACAAATTAAAGGAGAGTAAAGCAACATGATAACTAAGTGTAGTGCATGATTACTGGATTGGATCCTGTACTGGAGGATAAAGATACATTATTGAAACGTAAGAAGATTGTTGACTATGGATGTTTATTGACTAAGATTATTGACTATGGATGGAAAATTAGGTAAAAATACTGTATCCTTGTTAAATTTCCTGATGCTGATAACGGTGCTGTACATTGGTTATAAGAGAATGGGGACATATGTATGCATATAGCTGACTCACTTTGGTGTACAACAGAAACTAACACAGTGTTGTGAAGCAATTATGCTCCAATAAAGATCTATTTTTTAAAAAAAAGAGCAAGGAATTAGAAATCACCTTCTATAGAAAAAATTTTCTGTACCACAAAATAAATTGTTACTTTTTTTGAAAAAACAAAGAGAAAAGCTTTCATAGGAAATACAAACTAAAATATTAAGGGGCCTATCTGTCTATCTACCTATCTATCTGTCATCTATCTAGATACAGATATTTATTCAGTGTCATTATGACCATTTATGTTGTTTCCAGTTGTCTGCTATTATGAACAACACTGTATGGATGTTCTTGCATGTCTCTTTTGCTGCACACACGAAAACTTTTCTTTATGGTATTTGTTTGAAATCAAACTGCTGAACCTCAGGGTATATGAATTTTTTAACTTTATTGGAAAATGTGGATGAGCCAATGTGCATTCCCATCAGTGTGTGTGTTAAGTGTTGCTGTTTCTCCACATCCTTGCCAACACGTGGGACTGTATGACTTTACATTTTCTGTCAATCTGGTGAGTATAAATGGCATCTATCTGTGGTTTCAATCTGTATTTCCTTGATTTCTGATAAGGGAACAACATTTTCATATGTTTTTGACTCTTTGTTTTCCTCTTCAGTGAAATGTTTGTTCATGCCTTTGCCCATCAACTTAGTTGCCTTTTTTACTTTGAGGAGTTCAAAGTATTCTGCATACTAAGCCTCTGTTTACTATATGTATTGCCAATATCTTCTACCAATGAGTGGATTATTTTCACCTGTTAAATGAGGTCCTTTAAAGTACAGACGTTTTAAACTTTGGTGTACTCAAAAATATCAATATTTTTCTTTATAGTTTGTTTGTTTTTTTGGTCATATTGAAGTAAGTTCTTTACTTAGCCTAAGTCTATCAAGAAAAGTTTTATTTGAAATTTTAAGATTTTTTGGCTATATTGTGAGGGATTTAGCTCTATATTTTCAATATACATAGCCAATTGTCCAAACACAAGTTATTTAAAACTCCATCCTTTCTTCACTAATATGCAAAGTCCCTTCTATGATATATCAGTATATGTGTGGTTCAGTTTCTGGACTACTTTGTTCATTTATTTATTTTTCCCACATCAATAACGTACTATCATGTTATCTTCATAACCAGAACTTAACATCTGCCAGGACAAGTCATCCAACCTTTTTTTTCTTTTTATATAGATTGTTTTTGTTTTCTACTATCGGCAACCTTGGTCTTCAATACAAATTTTAGAATAAAGATACATAAAAATCTGATTGAGATTTTGATTGGAATTGTATTGACTCTATATATAGATTTGGAAAAAACTGATATCTTTAATAGTTTTTCCACCCAGGACTGTAGTACATCTCTCCATTTATGCTTTTTTTTTTTCTTATGTGTCCTAGCAATGCATTAAAATTCCTTGTATCCAGTGATCCTACATTTGCAGCGGGAGGGCCTTGTTCCACATCAGTTCCTCCTGCCATATCTACTGGTACTATCTTCAAACTCTGGCAAGCCATAAATCAGATCAGTATTTTTAAATAGGTTCTTCAAAATTTAATGCTCCAGTGATCAAGGCTGATAGTTATAGCTGTACATAGAAAATATGAATAAAGAAAACCTGTAAGAAGTTTCAGTTTACTTGAAATTAAAATGGGTTAAGAAAATTATAATCCTAACCCAAGGCATTCCTTTTTCGTTAACCTCTTCCCCAATCTTATTTCTAGAACAACTCTGAAACTTCTATTCCATTGGAATCTTCTAATATTAGCTTCTGTTCAAGAATATCCACGTAAATTCTGCTTTTTCCCCTGGACTTTAAAATGATGTTAATGCTTTCTTTTCCAATCCCCCAAGTGCTCAAAAGCAAGGAGGCTTCCCCTCCTAATTTTTACTATAAAAATTTCAAACAGAAAATTTGCAAGAATAATAAAGTAGCAACCACATACCTACAACCTAGTTTCTTCAGTTATTAATATTTCCCCATATTTAATCTCTCTCTCTACCTATTTATCTATCATCTATCTATCCATCCCATCTATCTTATGCAGCTAGAGCTGCCATGACAAAATACTGTAAAATGGGTGGCTTAAACAAAAGAATTTTATTTTCTCCAATTGTGAAGTTTATTGCCATCCAGTTGTGTCCTCACATGATCTTTTCTCTGTGCATGTGTACTCCTCCTGTCTCTTTCTCTGCTCGTAAGGATATCAGTCTTATATGATAAAGACCCTACTCTTGTGACATTATCTAACCTTAGTTGCTTCTTTAAAAGCCATCTCCTAATACAGTCACATTGGTGATTAGGGTTTCAACATATGAATTTGGGAGGGGGGTGGAATCACAATTCAGTCCATAAATGTGTGTATGTTTGTATGTATGTATCTGTCTATCCATCTATCTATCATCTCTTTATCTTGTTGAAACTTTTCAATGTAAATTCAAGTCTTCATGACACTTTATCCTTAAATATTTTAACAAACATCTCCTAAAAATAAGAGCATTCTCCTGAATAACAAATACCATTATATCATCTAAGAAAAGAAACAATAATATACTAAAATGATCTAGTATCGATAATATACTAAAACTATCTAGTATCCCAGCGGTGAGTTTTCTACTTCTCCCTTCTATACCTGTTAGTATTCATCTTTTAAGATAGGCTTTTATCATCAACTAGGGATAAACTTTGGTTGCTTCTAAACAGTCAAGTTAAATTAAAGCACAGATTCTTACGCTGGGATTCCTAGTGATCCAAGGATACACTTCAGGAGTTTTGTGAATCTCTTGAAATTGTCTACAAGTACATTTTTCTTGGGAAGAGGTCCATAGTATGCTCAGATTCTCAAAGGTATCTGTCATACCTCAGAAAATTAAGAACAATTCTCCTAAATCGTCTTGGTTATCCAGTGTCACATATGGAGCTCTCTGTGTTGACTTAGACCTAAGAATTATACCAGCTTAGAAATATTGATATGTTCGGTTTAAGAATGCATATTGCTATTTAAAGGCCAAATAGGAGCTATGATATTTTGAAAAGCGAAGGGAAAAAAATGTAACTATTAATTAGGATCCAGTTAATGGTGCTATCGTGAAGGATAATAACTTCTTAGCTTAAATAATTTTCAATATCTTGATCATGAGTACCATTAGGGAAATTAGTGACTGAGCTGGGTTCTTTGTTAGTCTGTAAAATTAAAACATACCCTAAAAATTACAGCATCATCTTTGGCAGACAGGCACTAATGACTCTGGGGCTGACAGGTTAGTTTAGCTCAAGCATCTCATAGATGATTAAAGTTAATGAGTGAAGTGTAAGCAGGACTCTACTTAATGAATGTGCTAATTGTTTTTCTTGTTGCAAACATTAGTGCTGCTTTTAACCACAATATACAGATTAGCAGCCAATTCATTATGCTTTGTTTAATGAGTTTATATTTATACAATATAATGGCATTGTTAAATCCACATCGTACCCTTCTTAATATTCAAAGCACTTTACCAGAGCATACTATTTTAAGCTCAAAGCCATCCTTTGTCAGGAGGGAGGGCAAGGACAGTATACCTATTTTAGCATATGGTGGTTATGAGCCCAGACGCTGAATTCCTGCGGCCTGGGACTGAGTCCTGGACACTTACCAACTGTCCGATCTCAGAAAATGTATTGATCGTTCAAAAAGTGGAGTGGAGTGAGTGATATAGTATCTACCCCATGGGGTGTTACAGGATTGGGTAATAGTTTACAAAGCGTTTAAAGCAGTGCTGAGTACACCGTAAGCCTCATAAGTATGTTATTAAAAATAGCAAAGGATATCACTTATATGTGGAATCTAAAAATATGATACAAATGAACTTATTTACAAAACAGAAACAGACTCACCGACATAGGAAACAAACTTATGGTTATCAAAAAGGAAAGAGGGGGAGGGAAGGATAAATTGGGAATTTCAGATTAACGGACACACACCACTATATATAAAATAGATAAACCACAAGAACCTACTGTATAGCACAGGGAACTATATTCAGTATCTTGTAATAACCTATAATGGAAAAGAATCCGAAAAAAAATACATGTATGTGTATATATATAACTGAATCGCTTTGCTGTATACCTGAAACATTGTAAATCAACTATACTTCAATAAAACAAAGTTCAAAATAAACAAATATTTAAACAGAAATTATCAGTTACATCTCTACCCTCATGATCCGTTCTCTGCAGAGCAACCAGAGTGATCTTTTAAAACCAAGAATCCCTTCATGCCACCTGCCTGCTTAAAATACTGAGGACTGCCCATTGCAAGAGGAATGAAATGCAAACCATCCACCGTGGCCACGTACAGTATGGCTCGTGCCTCATTCTGCACTCTTATCCTTCTCTCCGCATCCCAGCTCTGTGCTCTGTGCTGGTCTCCTTTCTATTTCTCAGATACACCAAGCTCTTTTCTGCTTTAAGGTCTTTGCCTGGACCGCCCTCCTCACAGATCCATAGACCCCTCCAGACTCACATCTGAACTCAGAGCAGATTCAGGAGCACAGCATGCCTTCTCTGACCAACCTACCTCAATTACACTCGGCCAAGGCCACTGCCCTGTTTAATGAATAAATGAATAGATTTTGGGGAACCTCAGGGTTCATAGCACACTATCATCATTGGTCCCTGTTTTATCCTGTTTTCTTTTTTTTTTTGCAGTACGTGGGCCTCTCTCTGTTGTGGCCTCTCCCGTTGCGGAGCACAGGCTCCGGACGCATAGGCTCAGCGGCCATGGCTCACGGGCCCAGCCGCTCCATGGCATGTGGGATCTTCCCGGACCGGGGCACGAACCCGTGTCCCCTGCATCGGCAGGCGAACTCTCAACCACTGTGCCACCAGGGAAGCCCCTATCCTGTTTTCTTTATAGCACTTCTCACATGAACCGTGCATAAGGATATATATATATATAGATATAGGATATTTACTTATCTGATAAATTTGTAGTGGCACATAAGTCCTTTAGAACTCAGACTCTCACTGACTCAAACTAGAATTCTTTTCATATGCTCTCTTAGGATTCTCAAAGTTCAGTGTGTGCTGTGCCCACTGTCGATGAAAGTGAATACATAGTCAATCTACAAAAGAAATGGAAATTTTATTTGAGCCAAATTTGAGGATTATAACCCAGGAACAGAAACTCAGAAAGCTCAGAGAACTGTTCTGCCTGTTAGACGTCAAGACACAGTTATATAAGCTTCTTTGAGACAGAGGACTGTACATCAAATGACTTATTATTGACAGTTTACATAATCCGGATCTGAGTGCCATGCCACCCCTTATCAAGAAGGAATGTTATCTTTAAGGAGTTGCCTTAAGAGAAGTTGCTCTTTATGGGTGAGCAGGAATTTCTGCCGATGAGGAAGGTTTTGGTCAATGCCTAATGCAGACACACAGTACATAGTAGAGGGGAGAGAGGAGGCCAAAGGGCAGAGAAAATTTTTTTTATGTTTAAATTTTTCTTGTCTTGCCAGAAAACATGAATTTCATTTCACACCATCCTCAGAGTTTCTGATTCAGTTGGGTCAGGGAAGATCTCTTTGGGGAGGTGACATTCAAGTTGGAACAGAAATGATTCAATCCCCTGGGTGCTGAAGGAAGAGGTCCAGGTAGAGGGAACAGCAGGTACAAATACTCTGAGCTGAGGAAAGAGCTTTAGTGTTTGACAGAAGGAAGGCTGGTATGGCTGAAGGGTGGTGAGTGAGTGGAAAAGAATTCCAGGCCAATGTTGAAGAGGAAGCAGGGACTGGGTCAGGCAGCACCTGAGTGGCCTTGTGGAGGAGAGTAGATTTATTCTGAGTGCAGTGGGAAAGCTTTGGGAAGCTTTAAACAGGGGAGAAACCTGACCCGGTTCACATAGTTTTAAACCAACACTCAGAGAGTCTCGGAAGGGGGTAAATGCATTCTTCCTTTTCCTCTGAAGCAATCATTGCCCCTATACTGTCCTGCAGCATTTTTTGGACTCTAAAGCTGCCATAGAACTACTTTAAGGTGGGTTGTTGCCATTGTGGAAAACACAGATATATGTCTGCCTCAATCCCAAATCTGGAGGGAAATCTCAAGCTCACAGGCCCTGCTTAGGGAAGAGCCCAGGAAATTCCTCATATGGAGGAATCATATTCTGCCCCACCTGTCCTATATTGCCCTGGCCCCAGTGACTGGACCAGGAGAGACGCCAGCGAAGCCAAACTACAGGCTGGTTAACACTTTGGGAAGTGGCCCACCTAGCCCAGCAAGGTCAGGGATAGCGAGCAAACCACTCCAAAGGGACTGTGTTTTGTAGCAGCAGCAGCAGCAGATGCTAGCGGGAGGAGGAGCTCATATACAGAGCAACGCCGTGAGCGCGGTTAGAAACGGGCAGAAGGGTTTCCCCGGTGGCGCAGTGGTTGAGAGTCCGCCTGCCGATGCAGGGGACACGGGTTCGTGTCCCGGTCCGGGAAGATCCCACATGCCGCGGAGCGGCTGGGCCCGTGAGCCGTGGCCGCTGAGCCTGCGCGTCCGGAGCCTGTGCTCCGCAACGGGAGAGGCCACAGCAGTGAGAGGCCCGCATACCGCAAAAAAAAAAAGAGCAGAAATTATTGGTAAGCATTAAAGGCCGAGGAAGAGGCCCAGAGCAGTGGGGGAGTCAAGGCAAAAAGATGCTGATCTTTATCAATGGAGTCAATTAATTTGTACCTCTGGGAAGTGGAATAGATGGAAACCGAAGGGACCTGGTTTCTATGGGAGAGCAGGGTCCTCCAGGGAAATCCATTTCAGGAAGGCCTGGATGCAGGGCTCTTCCCGGGTTCTCTGCCTTGATGGTCTCATTTCTACATTTGTCCCACCCGTCCCACCGTACAGGGCGGCGCCTCCCCCATCCGCCTCCATTATCCAAGCCCTTTGCCAGAATGAAGCCTGACAGTCACACTGCACTTAGGAATATCGTGTTTACTGAATCCCCTTACACCCTTCAGAGGTAGGACTCTATCATAATTTAGGCCAGAATAAGTATGTCTTCATTTGCAGTTGAAACTTTAGTTTTAGACTTGCCTTCAGAGGAAGAAGGAAACTCCTATAGTACCAAATTAGGAGATAACAGCCCAAGTGACTGTAAATTACTATAGAATAACAAAGCCCCCTCCTAAGATATAATTTCTAAATTATCGAGCTGCACACTTATGGTTTATACATTTATATGTATATAGACATTCTAAAAGTTAAATGTAACATATAACATTTTCTTATGGATGCAAAAGAGATGCATCACTCCTCTGTTTAGAATCCTTTTTTTGTTTTTTTGTTTTGTTTTTTTTTTGCGGTACACGGGCCTCTCACTGCTGTGGCCTCTCCCGTTGCGGAGCACAGGCTCCAGACGCGCAGGCTCAGCGGCCTCGGCTCACGGGCCCAGCCGCTCCGCGGCACGTGGGATCTTCCTAGACCGGGGCACAAACCCGTGTCCTCTGCATCGGCAGGCGGACTCTCAACCACTGCGCCACCAGGGAAGCCTAGAATCCTTTTTTAGTAACCCAATAACCTTTAGGACATAATCCCAAATCTTTAGAAGGGCACATGAAGCCCATCTCTATGGGCTGGTTTTCCTTCTTCTTTGTCTCCTAAAATGCAAAGTTTCTGCTCCAACTGTATGGAACCACCTACAATATCCCAAACGGTTGTGCTCTCTCATGCCTTGTACTGTGTTTATGCATGGCTGCCCTGGGAAGCCTCGTTCCAACTGCTGCCTCTCTAGTTTGAGCTATTCCCCTCCTCTGTGCCCTCATCTCGCTTTGAGCTCACGTCCTCCGTCATGTTTTCATATGTTCCACTGGACTCTTCTGTTTTTACTCTTCTATTCTAGGCTTGGCTCTGAGCTTCCAGAAAGCAGGGACTCTATCTTTCTCCAGTGCCAATCATAGCACCAAGCATACATAATGTGTGGCCCACAATAAATGTTTATTGAATGAATCTACAAAGTCTAGCGCTGCTGTCTGAAACAGAGGTGTAACTTGGGGTTTCCTCGGAAAGACAGATTCTCTACTCTCAACATTTATGCTATAGAAAATGCATAAGATCATTCTTCACACGTGATTCTTAGATAGTGCTGTACAAGGATGGCAAGCTCCATGAAGGTGTTTTCTCTCTCAGGAGAGCATGTCCATTCCTTTGTGTCATCCAGCACAGTTTTTACTTAATATACTTATTTCTTTTCGGCCTTTCTGCAAGCTGGATGTGAGGCGGTCCCTTTCTCTTCACTAGGCACAATGCAGTATGGCACTTCATTGGCACTTGGTGACCATTTGGCAGGATGTGCTTGAGATGAATCACCCTCTGAATAAGTGTCATACTTTTAATTGGTGTGCCCAGCTCTGAAAACAAGTCAGATAATTTAATTCTCAAAAAACAAACTGAGAGGTAGGAATTGCTATGACTATTTTACTGGTAAGAAAATAGCCTAAAGAAAGATTGACTCAACAAAATAACAGTCAATGGTAGGAATAAAGGCTTGGACCCAAGGTATTCTGACAGGAAGTCAATTTTTTACCTCTACAATTATCTTTAGAGAAAATTTCAGGAGTGCTAAAATATGGATGGCTGTTCTGAAGTTCACCCCAGTGGAAATTGTCCCTGTGGTCAATGCACACTAGGAAAGAGAAAGAAAATCAACAAGGAGACAATGAAATGATGGTAGAAATGATCCAAAGGGCCTATTGAACATGCTACTTATGTTTACCTTAGTCACTATAGTGATCTAATTTATCGTAATACATGGAGACCTAAATCCCTAGTTTACACCAAAAAAATAAACTCCCTGTAGTCTCACTTATACGTCATGTCATCTTCAGGAAGCTTTTTATGAGCTGAGTTTGTGTTGACATTGAAGTCTTATGAGTCAAACAAGAGTGAAGAAAACTCAAATGCAGAATTCATTTCTGTCAAGATTTTTTATTGGGTGACAACCAATCAAAATGAGGCTCTGAGTTCATTATTCTAGTTTTTAGAACGCCTGCTCAAAACAAACACTACAAAATATTTTGTTTTCATAACATAATGCTTTGTACCTGTTGGTGTAAAGCACCATGACTCAGAAATTGTAGTTACCATGTCTACACATTATGGCAAAACCTGCTGTAAGAGCACATGAAGACAGTATAAGCTTCTGTGACTTATGATGACCAAATGGCATTGATTCTTATCTCTGTGAATTAAAAGCTTGGGAAATGTCTATGGACCTTCCCCTTGGATGTCATATTGTCTGCTAATCTATAGAAATAACTTCTTGTCTAGTCCCATAATAAATTCAGATGTTTTAATACAGAATTCCTCAAATGATTTTAGCCAAAATGTACAGTGAAAGAAAGAGTTATTACTTCTGCCTGTGGCAGGAACGGGGAGACTACTGAAAGGGTGAGGCATTTGGGGTGGATCTTGGAGGATGAAGAGGACCTTGCTGGATGGATGAGGAGACTAACACTTCCCTGGTCAGGGGACAACATGAACAAAGACTTAAAGGTGAGATTCATCTGCAGTGGGTACTGAGAGTTTACAGAATTCCTGTGAGCATGGAGGACAAAGAGAGAAGGGAGGAAGGCAAGGATGGGGAAATAAGACTGGGGAGGTAAGCTGAAGCCAAGTCAAGAAGAGCTTTATAACATATTCAGTCATTTAGGCTTTATGCTGAAAGCAATTGGGAATTATTTCATCATATGAAATGGTGCTTAAGAAATTAGAGATAAAGGTCCACATATAAAGAATGAATCAGGGAAATTGGTTCAAGATGGTGGAGTGGAAGGATGTGTGCTCACTCCCTCTTGTGAGAGCACTGGAATCACAACTAAGTGCTGAACAATCATTGTCAGGAAGACACTGGAACTCACCAAAAAAGATAACCCACATCCAAAGACAAAGGAGAAGCTGCAATGAGATGGTAGGAGGGGCACAATCACAGTAAAATCAAATCCCATAACCGCTGGGTGGGTGACTCACAGACCGGAGAACACTTATACCATAGAAGTCCATCCACTGGAGTGAAGGTTCTGAGCCCCACGTCAGGCTTCCCAACCTGGGGGTCTGGCAACGGGAGAAGGAATTCCTAGAGAATCAGACTTTGAAGCCCAGTGGGATTTGGTTGCAGGACTTTGACAGAACTGGGGGAAACAGAGACTCCACCCTTGGAGGGGACACACAAAATAGTGTGCACATCAGGACCCAGGGGAAGGAGCAGTGACACCATAGGAGACTGAGCCAGACCTACCAGCTAGTGTAGGAGGGTCTCCTGCAGAGGCGGGGGTTGGCTGTGGCTCACCATGGGGGCAAGGACACAGGCAGCAGAAGCTCTAGGAAGTACTCCTTGGCATGAGCCTTCCCGGAGTCCACCATTAGACCCGCCAAAGAGCCTGTAGCCTCCAGTGCTGAGTTGCCTCAGGCCAAACAACCAACAGGGAACTCAGCCCCACCCATCAGCAGACAAGCAGATTAAAGTTTTACTGAGTTCTGCCCACCAGAGCAACACTCAGTTCGACCCACCACCAGTCCCTCCCATCAGGAAACTTGCACAAACCTCTTAGATAGCTTTATCCCCCAGAGGGCAGACAAGCAGTCCCTCCCATCAGGAAACTTGCACAAACCTCTTAGATAGCTTTATCCCCCAGAGGGCAGACAACAGAAGCAAGAAGATCTACAATCCTGCAGCCTGTGGAACAAAAACCGCATTCACAGAAAGAAAGACAAAATGAAAAGGCAGAGGACTATGTAACAGATGAAGGAGCAAGATTAAACCCCAGAAAAACAACTAAATGAAGTGGACATAGGCAACATTCCAGAAAAAGAATTCAGAATAATGCTACTGAAGATGATCCAGGACCCTGTAAAAAAGAATGGAAGCAAAGATCGAGAAGATGCAAGAAATGTTTAACAAAGACCTAGAAGAATTAAAGAACAAATACCTAGAAGGATTAAAGAACAAACAAACAGAGATGAACAATACAATAACTGAAATGAAAAATACACTAGAAGGAAGCAAGAGCAGAATAACTGAGGCAGAAGAACGGATAAGTGACCTTGAAGACAGAATGGTGGAATTCACTGCTATGGAACAGAATAAATAAAAAAGAATGAAAAGAAATGAAGACAGCTTAAGAGACCACTGGGACAACATTAAATGCACCAACATTCACATTATAGGGGTCCCAGAAGAAGAAGAGAAAGAGAAAGGACCTGAGAAAATATTTGAAGAGATTATAGTTGAAACTTCCCTACCATGGGAAAGGAAATAGCCACCCAAGTCCAGGAAGTGCAGAGAGTCCCAGGCAGGATAAACCCAAGGAGAAACCCACCAAGACACATAGTAATCAAATAGACAAAAATTAAAGACAAAGGAAAATTATTAAAAGCAACAAGGGAAAAACAACAAATAACCTAAAAGGGAACTCCCATAAGGTTAACAGCTGATTTCTCAGCAGAAACTCTACAAGCCAGAAGGGAGGGGCATGATATATTTAAGGTGATGAAAGGGAAGAACCTACAGCCAAGATTACTCTACTCAGCAAGGGCCTCATTCAGATTCGACAGAGAAATCGAAAGCTCTACAAACAAGCAAAAGCTAAGAGAATTCAGCACCACCAAACCAGCTCTATAACAAATGCTAAAGGAACTTCTGTAAGTGGGAAACAGAAGAGAAGAAAAAGACCTACAAAAACAAACCCAAAACAATTAAGAGAGTGGTAACAGGAACATACATATCAATAATGGATTAAATGCTCCAACCAAAAGACACAGGCTTGGGACTTCCTTAGTGGCACAGTGGTTAAGAATCAGCCTGCCAATACAGGGACACAGGTTTGAGCCCTGGTCTGGGAAGATCTCACATGCCACGGGAGCAATTAAGCCCATGTGCCACAACTATTGAGCCTGCACTCTAGAGCCGGCGAGCCACAACTACTGAGTCCGTGTGCCACAACTACTGCAGCCCGTGGGCCTAGAGCCTGTGCTCCACAACAAAGAGAAGCCACTGCAATGAGAAGCCAGCACACGCAACAAAGAGTAACCCCCACTCACCGCAACTAGAGAAAGCCTGCTCACAGCAATGAAGACCCAACAAAGCTAAAAAATAAATAAATGAATAAATTTATTTAAAAATAAAAAGACACAGGCTTTCTGAGTGGATACAAAAACAAGACCTGTATATATGCTGTCTACAGGAGACCCACTTCAGACCTAGGGACACGTACAGACTGAAAGTGAGGGTATCGAAAAAGATATCCCATGTAAATGGAAATCAAAAGAAAGCTGGAGTAGCAATTCTCATATCAGAAAAAATAGACTTTAAAACAAAGAATATTACAAGAGACAAGGAATGATACTACATAATGATCAAGGGAACAATCCAAGAAGAAGATATAACAATTATAAAAATATATGCACCCAACATAGGAGCACCTCAGCACATAAGGCAAATATTAGCAGCTATAAAAGAGGAAATTGACAGTAACACAATAATAGTGGGGGACTTTAACATCTCACTTGCACCAATGAACAGATCATCCAGACAGAAAATTCATAAGGAAACACAAGCTTTAAATGACACAATAGATCAGATATATTTAATTGATATTTATAGGACATTCCATCTGAAAACAGCAGATTACACTCTCAAGTGCACATGGAATATTCTCCAGGATAGATCACATCTTGGGTCACAAATCAAGCCTTGGTAAATTTAAGAAAATTGAAATTGTATCAAGCATCTTTTCCAACCACAACGCTATGAGATTAGAAATCAATTACAGGGGGAAAAAATGTAAAAAACACAAACACATGGAGGCTAAACAATACACTACTAAATAACCAAGAGATCACTGAAGAAATCAAAGAGGAAATAAAAAAATACCTGGAGACAAATGAAAACACAATGATCCAAAACCTATGGGATGCAGCAAAAGCAGTTCTAAGACAGAAGTTTATAGCTATACAAGCCTACCTCAACAAACAAGAAAAATCTCAAGTTAACAATCTAACCTTACATCTAAAGGAACTAGAGAAAGAAGAACAAACAAAGCCCAAAGTTAGCAGAAGGAAAGAAATCTTAAAGATCAGAGTACAAATAAATAGGAACAAAGAAAACAATAGCAAAGACCAATAAAACTAAAAGCTGGTTCTTTGAGAAGATAAGCAAAATTGATAAACCTTTAGCCAGACTCGTCAATAAAAAGAGGGAGAGGACTCAACTGAATAAAATTAGAATGAAAAAGGAGAAGTTACAACGGACACCACAGAAGTATAAAGCATCATAAGAGACTACTACAAGAAACTCTATGCCAGTAAAATGGACAACCTGGAAGAAATGGACAAATTCTTAGAAAAGTATGACCTTCCAAGACTGAACCAGGAAGAAATAGAAAATATGAACAGACCGATCACAAGTAATGAAATTGAAACTGTGATTAAAAATCTTCCAACAAACAAAAGTCCAGGACCAGATGGCTTCACAGGTGAATTCTATCAAACATTTAGAAAAGAGCTAACACCCATCCTTCTCAAACTCTTCCCAAAAATTGCAGAGGAAGGAACACTCCCAAACTCATTCTACGAGGCCACAATCACCCTGATACCAAAACCAGACAAAGTTACTACAAAAAAAGAAAATTACAGACCAATATCACTGATGAATAGAGATGCAAAAATCCTCAACAAAATACTGGCAAACAGAATCCAACAACACATTAAAAGGATCATACACCATGGTCAAGTGAGATTTATCCCAGGGATGCAAGTATTCTTCAATATATGCCAATCAATCAATGTGATACACAATATTAACAAACTGAAGAATAAAAACAATATGATGATCTCAATAGATGCAGAAAATCTTTTGACAAAATTCAACACCCATTTATGATAAAACCTCTCCAGAAAGTGGGCATACAGGGAACCTACTTCAACATAATAAAAGCCATATATGACAAACCCACAGCAAACATCATTCTTGCTGGTGAAAAGCTGAAAGTATTTCCTCTAAGATCAGGAACAAGACAAGGATATCCACTCTCGCCACTGTTATTCAACATAGTTCTGGAAGTCCTAGCCACAGCCATCAGAGAAGAAAAAGAAATAAAAGGAATACAAACTGGCAAAGAAGAAGTAAAACTGTCACTGCAGATGACATGATACTATACATAGAGAATCCTAAAGATGCCACCAGAAAACTACTGGAGCTAATCAATGAATTTGGTAAAGTTGCAGGATACAAAATTAATGCACAGAAATCTCTTTCATTCGTATACACTAATGATGAAAAATCTGAAAGAGAAATTAAGGAAACACTCCCATTCACCATTGCAACAAAAATAATAAAATACCTAGGAATAAACCTACCTATGTAGGTAAAGACCTGTACTTAGAAAACTATAAGACACTGATGAAAGAAACCAAAGATGACACAGACAGATGGAGAGATATACCATGTTCTTGGATTGTAAGAATCAATGTTGTGAAAATGACTATACTACCCAAAGCAATCTACAGGTTCAATGCAACGCCTATCAAATTAGCAATGGCATTTTTTACAGAACAAAAATAAAATATCTTAAAATTTGCATGGAGACAGAAAAAGACCCCGAATAGCCAAAGCAATATTGAGGGGAAAAAATGGAGCTGGAGGAATCAGACTCCCTGACTTCAGACTATACTACAAAGCTACAGTAATAAAGACAGTATGGTACTGGCACAAAAACAGAAATATAGATCAATGGAACAAGATAGAAGGCCCAGAGGTAAACTCACACACCTATGGTCAACTAATCTATGATAAAGGAGGCAAGGATATACAATGGAGAAAAGACAGTCTCTTCAATCAGTGGTGCTGGGAAAACTGGACAGCTACATGTAAAAGAATGAAATTAGAGCATTCCCTAACACCATACACAAACGTAAACTCAAAATGGATTAAAGACCTAAGTGTAAGACTGGACACTGTAAGACTCTTAGAGGAAAACACAGGAAGAACACTCTTTGACATAAATCACAGCAAGATCTTTTTTGATCCACATCCTAGAGTAATGGAAATAAAAACAAAAAAAAAAAACAAATGAGACCTAATGAAACTTAAAAGCTTTTACACAGCAAAGGAAACTATAAACAAGATGAAAAGACAACCCTCAGAATGGGAGAAAATATTTGTAAATGAATCAGTGGACAAGGATTAATCTCCAAAATATATAAACAGCTCATGCAGCTCAATATTATAAAAACAAAAAAACCCAATCAAAAAATGGGCAGAAGGCCTAAATAGACACTTCTCCAAGAAGACATACAGATGGCCAAGAGACACATGAAAAGCTGCTCATCATCACTAATTATTAGAGAAATGCAAATCAAAACTACAATAAGGTATCACCAGTTAGAATGGGCATCATCAGAAAATCTACAAACAACAAATGCTGGAGAGGGTGTGGAGAAAATGGAACCCTCTTGCACTGTTGGTGGGAATGTAAACTGATACAACCACTATGAAGAACAGTACAGAGGTTCCTTAAAAAACTAAAAATAGAATTACATATGACCCAGCAATCCCACTACTGGGCATATACCTAGAGAAAACCATAATTCAAAAAGACACATGCACCCCAATGTTCATTGCAGCACTATTTACAATAACCAGGGCATAGAAGCAACCTAAATGCCCATCGAGAGGTGAATGGATAAAGATGTGGTACATATATACAATATATTACTCAGCCATAAAAAGGAACGAAATTGGGTCATTTGTAGAGATGTGGATGGACCTAGAGACTGTCATACAGAGTGAAGTAAGTCAGAAAGAGAAGAACAAATATTGTGTATTAATGCATATATGTGGAATCTAGAAAAATGGTACAGATGAACTGGTTTGCAAGGCAGAAACAGAGACACAGATGTAGAGAACAAACGTAAGGAAACCAAGGGGGGACAGTGGGGGTGGTGGTGGTGGTATGAATTGGGAGACTGGGATTGACATATATACACTAATATGTATAAAATGGATAACTAGTAACCTGCTGTATAAAAAAAATAAAATAACATTTTAAAAAAGCAGAAAAAGATATGAACCAATGTGACCCTCACAAAGAAGTTAACAACTAAGCATACATCTCTTTTTTTAACCTAGCATTCAGCAGAGGAAATTAAGGACAGAGACAGACTTTTTTGCATTATTAATGTGAAGCAATGATGGTTTTAGTTCATGATGTACAGCTGGAAGGTAAGCCACTGTGCTTTAACCCAGGAATACACTGGGATATGGTTTAGGAACTCAGGGTGGCCTGTTGGGACAGCTGGATTTCTTTTAGTGACTCTATGCTTTGTGATCTCCAGTCTGACAGGATGCTTATTGGGCCTTGGTCTTCTCAACTATAAATAAGGAAGTGAAATTAGATCAATGATTTATATCAGCTGTTGGCAAATTTTTTCTCTAAAGGGCTAGATCATAAATATTTAGGACTTGAGGGCTATGCAGTCTCTGTCACAACTGTTCAGCTCTGCCACTGTAGCTCAAAAGCAGCCACAGACAATACATAAATGAGTGGGTGTGGCTGTGTCCCAATAAAACTTTATTTACAAACACTGAAATTTGAATTTTCTATAATTTTCATATGTCATGACATTTTAGACTTCTTATGATTTTTTCAACCATTAAAAAAATATGAAACCCATTCTTAGTTTGCAGGTCTTAAAAAAACTAGACAGTGGGTTGAATTTTGGCCCATGGGCCATTGTTAGCCAACTCCTCTTTCTATATGCCTTATTTACTTATAGGAAAAATGTAATACTTTTTAAAGTTCAACAATACTATATGTGCCAATTTTTTCTATATTTAGTAACTTATTTTAAAATATAGCCAATCTGTATTAACAAAACTTAAGCTGGTTATAAGGGTGTTTGCTTTACAATGAAAAAGATTTACTGAAGAACACTCTATAGGACCAAAATAAAATAACTTTCTTGATATTCCCACCATGATCACAGAATAGTTTAAAGAGAAACTAACTTATCTATCAATATATTGTCAGTCTGAGGGATAAGAAGATGTTTTAAAAATACAGCATAATATTTTTAAGACACTGTTTTTAAAAATGAAAAAGGGTTGAACAGATATTTATACACTGATGTTCACAGCAGCATTATTCACAGTAGCCAAAAGGTGGAAATAACCCAAGTATCCATCAATGGATAAACAAAATGTGATAAACACATTCAATGGCATATTATTCAGTCTTTAAAAAGGATGGAAATTACGATACATGCTACAGCATGGATAAACCTTGAAGACATTATGCTAAGTGAAACATGCTAGGCACAAAATGACCAAAATTGTATATTTCTATTTGTATGTGATACCTAGAGCAGTCTCATTCATAGAGACATAAAGTAGAACAGTGGTCACTAGGGGTTGGAAGAAGAGGGGAATGGGAAGTTAATGTTTAATGGGTATGGAGTTTCAGTTTGGGAAGATGAAAAGTTTCTGGAGATGGATGGTGGTGATGGTTGCATTAAAAATGTGAATGTACTTAATGCCACTGAACTATGCACTTAAACATAGTAAAAATGGTAAACTTTATGTTAGGTGTATTTTACCACAACAACAGAAAAAAAGTGAGGAAAAGAACAATGAAATGGCTGAACAAGTATCACACATCACAAAAGGGAGAATCGAGGACAGGCTGCAGGACTAGAGCCTAGTATGGTAGTAGAGAATGCTGTGAACCCAAAATGACCTTGTCAACTTTAACGTCTGTCTTTTGAGCACTCTATTTGTTACCAATGTCTTTTCCTGTGTACTCTATTTCAGAGCACATTGTATGAGAGAATCTTCTCTACTGACATTTTAAAGAGGAGGAAACAGAGGTTTAGAGAGGTTCATTGTCAAGGAGCCAGCAGGCAGGGTTGAGAAGCAAATCCAGGACTGCACATCCAAAGCCTCTGTGCTAAACCACCTTGGGACACTGCCTCCCTGAAATTCTGAATCTGCCCATTTTAGGGTTTTGAAATCCTCTGCCATTGAATGCAGGCTTTTCAGTGTAATTTATGCAGCCGTTGCTCCCTTTGAAGGAGAGAGGACTTGAGTAACTGCATTTCCCGAGAGTCTGGGTCTGCAGCACAGGACTGTGTGCTATTGGTTTATGGAAAGGCTAGAAGGCTGATGCCATGTGCTGTGGGCCAGGTTGATTTGTGTCTTCACTCTCTGTAGAATGACTAATATAACCTTTTAGCCCACAGATTTCCACCTCAGACGTCTACATGACACCACTAAATAATAAATATGTGCATGTCTTATCTCCCCCACTTGACTGTAAGATAAGGGCAGGAGTTGAGCCTGTTTAATATTTATATCCTCCATAGGATTGCCCCGTGCAGGGCTTTGCACCAAATAGCCACTCAGCAAATATTTGTTGAATGAATGCATAAATGAATGTTAAATAATCTGCCTCCAGATTTTCCTTTTGTTTCAAATTGTCTTCTCCATCTGACACATGTGAGTGCCATCCGTGTCCCTTTCATGGGTATTTCAGATGCCCTCAACCATTTCTTGTGTTCTGGACAGCCTTTTCTAATCACTGTGGAAACAAGCTGGGGGCCAAAAATAGAACCTCCTTGACAACTTCCCAGAGGACTTCCATCTCCGATTCCTGAGGTGGCAATACCAACTCTGTTAGAGTAGAATGGGAGTTTCATGACTGCCACAGTCTTGGTTGTTTTGCCACTGTCTGATGTTTAAAAGCGATAGAAGTTATCCCTACATGGTGCTTAATACAAACTGCAATCACCCTTGGAAGGTGGGGTTTGGCACAGGTAGAGGAAATGTCATCAAGTACATGAATATCCCAGTTTCTCTTAAGGATGTTTAAAGGTGCTCCAAAAAGAGACAGATTTTCTTTGTCTTTACCTCCCTCTCTTCCTCCCTCCTCCACTCCTGCCTCCTTTCTTGTTCTCTGTCTTTCTCTTTTTCCTTCTTTCCCTGTCTGGTTTATGGCAGGGTCAGTGACTCATCCATGTTTTCAAGCCAGCACATATTATGACAAGACAAGAATGTATATAAGCACATGCTCCACCACGCTGCTGAGCCCTTTGGATTAAACTGGGGAAAATCCACAGCCACTGCCACTGCTTCAATCTAGAATTATCACTAGTCCATGTACACTGGCACATAGGTTCCCAGCATTGTGCTATGAGGAATTAGATAAGAGACTGGCTCCTTCTCCAGGGACACTATAAGACAGTAGGAAGATGGGACAGATACAGAGCTAAGGGAACATCTAAGTGTTAAGTGGTTGATAATAAAATCTACATAGACACTTAGTAGTTATAATTTCCATTTACAAAGTGTTTCCTCTGTGCCAGGCACCATGCTAAGGATGTCATCAATCCTAACTACAACCCACAAGTACACAGGTGTGGGGAGACGGTATGTCCAGCCTCTGCTACCAGCCGTAGGACTTTTGAGCATTGATGATCCTCTTTGTTTCCATTTCCTCATCTATGAAATAAGAATCATCAGGGAGTGCTTGCTTCGGCAGCACATATACTAAAATTGGAACGATACGGAAGAGATTAGCATGGCCCCTGCACAAGGATGACACGCAAATTTGTGAAGTGTCCCATGTTTTTTCCTTGTATGTACCAGTGAATTTTTACATTTTTAACAAATTAAAAAGTCAAGTAATCTCTGAGATGCTGGCTTATTTTCACTCCAGTATATTAGCCTTTTTCCATATGTCTATAAATTCAAAGATTCAGTATTAAATTAAAAATCTTTTTTTATTCAGAAAAAAAAAGAATCATCATGGAGAAACTTACCTTATAGAGTTGATATTACATGAAAAAATGTAAGTATCGTGCTTGAAACAGTGCCTGATGTGGAGTCAATGGCCTATGAATATTAGGTTTTATGACCCTGAGGTTCTGAGAGGTTAAATAACTTGCCAACATTCACTCAATAAATTTATATCAGGATGAGAATTCAAACTCAAACCTGACTGATCCCAAGACCGGCAGATCTTAACCACTCCAGCATAATGGTAGTTCAGAGAGCAGTAAATCATTATGGATTGGTGTGAAAAGGGGGAAGATTTACAGAGAATGTGAGAGCATCTGAAGGATGGAGAAGAAATTATTGTAAAAACAAATAGAGACTCTTGGCTTTGATGGAGGAAGATCTCTTAAGTTAACAAAATGTCCCTCTTTACCAAATCCCACCTCTGGGTTTTCTTTCTTGCCAGCCAGACTCACCCTCCTTCCACTGAAGAAGACATAGCAGCTGAAATACCCACCACTAAAGATGTTCTGAAGGTCAAAAACGTTCCCTGCCCTGCCATGAATCTCTATAGTACCCTGGGTCTTGGTTTCTTTGACTCTATTTTACTTAAAAAATTTTTTTCTGATTATATGCATATATATTTATTGAAGTATAATTGATTTACAATATTGTGTTAGTTTCAGGTGTATATCATAGCGATTCTTTTTTCAGATTCCTTTTGCTCTATTTTAGATTTTACTTGTTAATGTGCATGTGACTTTAAGAAAGAAAATTTGACATGCTAGCACTTAATTATGTAAATACTTTATTTACGTTAGAACAGTATTTATCAGTGTGGAAGGGAGGGTGTACTACCTCTATTCTTCTTGGGATAACTGGGATCCTTTCAAAGTTAAGGGAATAGAGTGACTGTATGTACATGTATATGTGTATCAATGTCTATATCTATATATCTGAATCTATATGGTAGTTTGGGAAGCACTCTTTAGCGTCATGAGTTACAGGAGACTAGTTAGCAGGAGTTTAATCTTTGTAGTTCATCGAGTGTCTAATTATAGTTCACATTTCTAATCTTAGGCTCACCTACAATGATGGGCTCCCTCTCCTTTTCCTTCTCTATCCTCAAGTTCTGGAGTCTTTAACAGACTGTGTGGGAGAGGTTGACTGGTAATACACAGAGGACTAGGGACATGGTGAAGGGGAGGCGAGGGAAGCAGGCATGAGCAAGGTCAAGGGACCATGGGAGAGAGTGCAGGCATGGGGCAGGCTATGGGTAGGCACTTGGTGCACCTGGGGCAGGGCGGAGGACAGCCACTCCTGTGAGCTCAGGGGCACCTAAATAGACTTGGGAAGCCACTCCACAAAGCACGTTGTTCCCTGGTTCTGCATGGAGAGTGTTATTTGCATCTGAGGCAGAGAAGCAACTAAACCTGTTTGGGATTCCCAGTCCGTGTTGGATACTTTTTGGTTGTTCCCTCCCCAATTACCACCCGTCAGCTGGATTCCACCAATAATGAAGCCTGGGTCATCAAGACCGACCTAAATGGACCCCTCTAACCCATTGACCATAAGGCCATGTGGCCCCTCCTGCTACGGTAAGGGGCGTAGGTCTAAGTGAAATGTGCACTATGCATTTCTCCCTCCTCACCCAGCACAATCTTAGACCTCTAGAACATTTTCCTACCTTGCAAAATGGCCCTGAAGTGCATTTGACAATCTTGTAGTGATTACATTTTATTTCTGATCTCTGTTATGCCTTTGTTCAAGGTTTCATCATCTCTCACCTGCACCACTGCAATAAACACCTTATTAATCTTTATGTCTTCCCCTCTACTTTGTAACTGATGCGAGAACTGTCTTTCTCAATCACACATCTACAATCATCATTGTCACCAGCTTTTTTGGGTATGCTTTGACTTCTTTTTTCCCCCCAATGAAATGTAATATGGAATGTTACATAAAACATTGAAACAGACCTGCCCTGTGGAAGTGGGTTTGGGTGCAGGCAGAGTCCTTGCACGCTCAGCCTGTCTCATCCCGTCTTTTGCCCCCTTAACCTTGACCAGTCCCGGTCCTCTCAGTGGCATCCACAGGATCCTTTAGAACCCATTTGGAGCACGAGCGTCCTAAAGCATATGGCCCAGCTTCTCCAGCCTCCTCCTGAGTTCTCCTTCTGTGTAGCTTCAACTCCAGAGCACTTACCGTGCTCGCCACCTTTGCACGGGCTGCCTCTTCTGTCTGGAATGCTCTCCTCCTCTTCTCTATCCAGTGATCTCCTCTGATGCTTTGAGAAGGAGCACAGATGTCACCTCCTCTTAGAACCATCCGCAACATCCCCGGGGAGAGTTGGTTACCCTCGGTGTCCGTTGCTCTCCCTGCCCATCTCTAATTTACCATTTGCTACATTGTTTTACAATGTTTTTTATTTTTATTTAAAATTTTTTTTGGCTGCATTGGGTCTTCGTTGCTGCGCATGGGCTTTCTCTAGTTGCGGCTAGCAGGGCTACTCTCTTTGTTGCGGTGCATGGGCTTCTCATCGCGGTGGCTTCTCTTGCTGCGGAGCACAGGCTCTAGGCATGTGGGCTTCAGTAGTTGTGGCGCTCGGGTTCGTGTGGCTCCGCAGCATGTGGGATCTTCCCGACCAGGGATCAAACCTGTGTCCCCTGCACTGGCAGGCGGATCCTTAACCACTGCGCCACCAGGGAAGCCCTTACAATGTTTAATTTGCATCTGTATCATCCCTCACTCAGCTATCGGAAAGGCCGTGTCTTATAGTGTATGTTCCCTCATGTCTGTTCCTGTCTCCTAGGCCAGTGCTTGTCCTTGGCAGGTTGTAAATGATCATCATTGATTAACTGGGAAAAATTAGTGCACTGAGCCCAAGTCAGAATCAAAGAGTATCTTGAGTCACTGATAATTTAGCAAATTTGGTGAAAATCAGTGAACGTTTTCTTCATTCTTTGTGGAGTAAACTAACATTGTGGTTTTGTCCTTTAAACTACATTGAGACAAAATGGACTTTTTTAGGGTATATTTTCAGTCAAGATGTCCTGAGTCAAATGAAACGGAAGAAAATGGTTCCCTAGCCTTTCTGGGAAATGATCCTACTTCTCCTTCAAGGTTCAACTCATACATTATCTTCTCCCTGGGGCTTTTGTTGGCTTCTCATTCCCATGTTTGTCTCTTTTATTTAACTCTTCTAATGACGATTGGCTCTACTGTAGAATCCATTCTTTAATTCCTTACCCTGGACTCAATCAGTATTTTGAGTTGAAATATGTTGATCCAGGGTAGCAAAAGCTGGGTCTTGTGGTTTTTTCACTCTGTCTTCTCTGTTAAGCAACAAAGGACTTGAATCTCCAAGGACTTTTTTTTCAGCCTCAGCCAAAAAAAAAAAAAAAAAAATCAGAGGAAGAAGGCTTGCTGGAACATGTGCCATTTGTTAATTTGAGCACGTGGGTCTTCTTTAGAAGGCTTACAGGAAGGTAAAGATTACTATCCAAAAAAGGGAAGATTACTTAGCATTTTCCACATTTCAAGGATGTAGCAGAATTTAATGAAGGGCAAAAGACGTCTCTGTTGGGAGAGTCCAATAATGGACATCATTAGGTGTGCAAAAGAAAGCACCAGGTGAGATGAGCCAGGTGGTCTGTAACAAGAATGCTCAGTTTTCTCTGCAGAGTACTGGGAGCTGGAAGAGAAGGAGAGTTGGATAATGGGAATCTTGATAGGGATGGTGTGCCCCAGCGATTTGGGGGCAGGCCGAGCCCCAAGACAAGAAAGTGCTGGTAAAAAGTTTCCCCTGGGGGGATGGCTGAGGCACTGCAAGTACACTATCCTCTTGCATTCAATATTCAGTTATTATCCCACGAGATGCTAGTCCCTCTTCATTCTTTCCAAACAATCAGATAAGTCTGTAGAGCACAATGGCTTTTATGTTGGTGGTGTATTTTGGAAGAAATGAAGACAAAGGTGGTTGCACATAGCATGGGAAGAGAAGAGTAGTCACAGGAGAAGGACAAGTGAGCAGGGATCAAGAATTCAGAAGGGGCTTCCCTGGTGGTGCAGTGGTTAAGAATCTGCCTGCCCTATCAGGGGACATGGGTCCGATCCCTGGTCCGGGAAGATCCCACATGTCGCAAGGTAACTAGGATGTCAACAGACCTCTGGGGGATAACATGGAATCTTGAGGAGTGTGCTGTACATCTCCCAGTTCATGGATTGGAGACTCCAACCTTTTAATTTGGTTATTAAAGGAAAGGGCTCCTCTTTCCTTTTGGGCTACAAAAGGAATGTATAGCAGAAGAGTGTGGGTGATTTCTTACTAGCAGGAGATGCTTCTCCCCACTAGTAGGGCTATTTTAGGACCTCTCTAAGACCCGGGCATCTTGATTTTAGAGGGCTTCTGTCACATTTGTCACATTAAATACAACACAGTATTTTGTTGTATAAATGTGAAACCATCTTTGTAACCTTGCTTTTGATATTATTATATATTCTTGATATAATTATTAATTTGCATTTTAGAGTGTTTTATTTTGGACCCAACACATTTTTTTAAGAGCAGATTTTAAACATTTTCCTGTACCTCTGCAAGGCTTGTGAGCCTTTAGCCCTGTGCTTAATATAGCTAATAGATAAAATGTTCATACATGAAAGTAAGCTCTTTCTTGAAGACGTAAAGCCAATTCCCAAAGAAGCATTATCAGCTTCCCCTGACAAACACAGATATTTAACTCACATGCACAAATGACTTAGACCCTGATTTTCCAAATTGGATTTCAGTAGGTTAATTAAAATAGCATAGAAATAATTTTTAGTGTAGGTCTTTATCTATAAGCCTTTTGGTTATCAATTAGGGTCTTGTTTCTAATTAAAAAATAAAACAAAACAATGCACACAGTAATTAATAAATGAAAACCTTCAAAGTATACCTCAAGGCCCGATAAGAACTCTAATTTTTTTTAAAGCATTTTCGTGTCAAGAGACTATTCAAAGTACAGGTTTTATAGATATTTTCCTTTTAAAGAGAGTTCTCTTAGCTAATCAGATGCCGAGTGGTGTTGCCTTTAATTTTATCTGGCCAAGCTTCCCTCCATCTGTTTTCCCATAATGCTCTCATTCTCTCCTCCAGATGTTTGGCACAGCATCTCAACTTGATGTCTATTTCTTTTCGTTCTCCTTCACCTCACATGAACCTTCCAAATCATAATTCTTTAGAAATAGACACAAGGAGTTTTATTTCAAATCACCATTTTTACTTAAGGAGTTCCATCTCCAAGGTCAGTGGAAGTCAAAACAATTTCTCATTGTAGAATTTCTTGGCTGTGTATATTTTTTAAAAAGGAAAAAAAAAAGAGAAAGAAAGGGAAGGAAACAGAAACACAAGATTATTAAGCAATATCCTCATGTTCACATAAGCCAGGGACTCAGGAAAAAGAATTAAACATCAAGAATTCTGCTTTTGATTCTTTTTTAACATTTGATTTACTGAAAACTGAAGCTATTCTATCAGTCACTCTGCAGCTTCAACTCTGATCAATGCCTCTATTCAATAGGGGGTCAAATACCTGAAGGGAAATAAAAGAATTCTCTGGGAACATATGGCAGGGAAAGGATCATTTGTGTGTGCTTGCTGAAAAGACAAATGATTCTCGTTCCCTGCTCTCTCACTGTGGCCGTGTTCTCTGCCGTTCAGCTGATCATAGACAATCTTGGGCTCCAGCTAATCTGCTGCTTTTCAAAGCAAACTAAATGGAAATAAAGGTTTAAATATCTGGAAACGAAATCATGATTTAAGAAAGAAAATGTCTAGCAGTATGAAAAAATTTTCCTGACAAAGTGTACAGCATGTTAGGAAAATTCTTTTCTGAGACCACCTGCTGATATTCTATTTTGTAACTGGAGAGAATACCGCCTTATGGCCAAAACTTAGATAGAACTATAGCTTTTTGAAGAGAAAGAAAAAAAATACCCTAACCCTCATTAAGAAAGTAAGTGGTTTTCGTGGAGCAAACATATCTACAAAATAGAAAAGCTCTCCTTCCTGCCATTTGAAAAACAGTTTCCCCTTAATGTCTCACATTTACCCTTTGTTCTCCCACCTTTACTGCCAAGATCTGGGTTGGCATTATCAGCTTATGCTTCACCTGGGCCATGGCCTCAACTCATAACTCCCTGCTTCTAGGCTCACCCCAATCCCATCCATCCATCCTACTAGAACTCCTTCCAAGGAGAACCCTGCATTAGTTTAGGAGAGATATCTCACAAGGTATTGGGGAAGGAGACAAACACCAGGGACCCGCCCAAGGGCATGGGTGGAACTTCCATGAGAAAGACAAATAAGAGCAGCTTCTTGCCTGTGTCAGAAAGAAAGGGACTAGAAAACAAAAACCTGGGAATGGGAAACAGAAGGAACGGGCCCAGGTGACGGCAGAAGGAAGAAATCTCTCTCCTTGACATAGTCTTTCCCCTTGACCCCCCATTCATTTTTAGAAAGAAGTTACCAAGCTCATACAATACTTGAAGGTGGTGGATTTTTGTGGAAACCTAGGATGGAGCTGTGTATCCCATCTACATGGATATGTATGGCACAGGGGCATGGAGGTGTTAGGAAGTAAACATAAGAAAGCCTGGACAACGTGGGGAGGGCTTTTTAACAGTCTCAGGTTGTGGCACTGGGCTTCTCAAAGCTCTCAGGCCGTGGGTAAGCTGGCTGAGTTTTAGGTTAGACCGTGAATGGTTCACATGACCTGCAGAGTTGACTTTGCACTTGGCAGCCTGACATTCCAGTCCTGGGTGATCTTACCTCGACTGACTGCATTCCAGCCTCCTTTTCCCAGATCTACTTTCAATTTAGCCCAACTGTGCTGGTCATCTTTCCATGAACGTGAATATTAAATTCCAGTAGTACCATCAGTTACTGCCTGAGTGATGGCGGGGATATTATTTAGCATTTCAGAATTTCACTCTATTTATCTGGAAGTTATCTGGGAATAATCTCATAAGGTTTTCCAGGAATTAAATGGGATAATGCGTTAAAAAAAAATCTGTAACCTGCTTCTCACACTGTAGACACTCAATGAGTTTCATCTCCAACCCCTTTTATCTCTTGTGAATTTTTGCTTCTACTGGTCCTTTCACCTGATTTGCTCTCCCCTGCCAAGTTCGAAGTCTACCTACTTTGAAATACTACCATACTTTATCACATCTGGCCTAACATTCTAGTTATTAATGACTCTCTCATCTCCTCTTGTAGATTGTAAACATCCCAAGAACATGTATCTTTATATCCCTTGTAGCATCTAAAGAGTTTGCAAATAGTGTATGCTCCGTATTTATTGAATAAATTCTCTATTATTTTTTACCAAAACGCTCTACGTGCTTTTCAATCATAAACATTTACATTTAAATTTATTCCATTAAAGTCTCAAAAATCAGGTGGAATTTCTCTACTAAGTATTTCTCAGTTTCCAAGGATCACATCTTAAATAGCAAGACATATTCCCTTGAAGATGTCTATCACTGCCTAGGTCATCACCAGTACAATGTTTGGACACAAATCAAGTCAATAACATGAGATTGAATAGAACTTATTTCAAGCTTCACACTAATGAAGGAAGGAAGGAAAATAAAAATCATTTGGAAAAGAGCTGCCAAACACTGGACAGTCTGCTAATGTAAAAAAATGAGATGTTTCTTTTCACCATCCCTAAATTATTGAGATGGCAGGTGTGCCTGTTTGATGTCGTTGCTTATGTTTTCAGTGGAGGAGTAAACTTTGCCTGTAGCCAGTTAATCATCTGAGCCTTTTGGAAAACTTAATTGAGAGGCCATTACTTGCTTTGCTTCCTTCTTCCTCTGCATCTCCACAGCATATCAGCAATCACAGTGACGCATCACTCTGCTGGTAATTCATATGGTATATTCTGAACCACAGATCATGGCTGTTTTAGACCTGCCAGATGTTCCTGGTCTCTTGCTGCAATTAAGTTCCAACATAGCCCAATTTGAAAGAGATGGAGAAACCACAGTTCTAATTAAGAATATTCATGAGTTTGTATCTTGGAAAACCAGAAATCACATAATGTCCCAGAGTGGACAGGATCCTTTCCTTTGAGAAGAGAGGAAAAAAATGCAATTTAAAATAAGTCACCAGATATGCACTATGGGAAGCTCTGAAGTGAAACATGAGGTGTGGGATTGAATGAACCGTTAGAACCCTCAGCCAAACCTGCTTTAATAAGAATTTAAACGGCTAGGTCAGGGCTCGAAATGCCGGCCATACATTATCATCTAAAAGGCTTAAAAAAGAAATTCACCCTTGCCTGGGTCCATCACAGCACTAGTCTAGATCAAGAAAAAGAAACAGTGTTGTGGTTGGCATCCTCACGTCCACACAGGAGTCACCTCTAGACGGTTGCTATGGTAACCGCAAACGTGTTCTTCTTAGACATTTAAAATGAGAACTCAAAGCGTCCTCAGCTGGATTTGGAACAGGGGTCACGTGTAGCATGTTCAAAGTAGGCTCAGCCAACCAAATTGGGCGATGCTGAGGCTTTCCACTGTACCTACGATAAGTTATCAGATGTTCCTGATAGCATCTTCAGAAGAAATATAGAAAATGTTCTTCATTATAATACTCACCTGAAGTGGTAGGGTTCACACTTTGTGAGCCATTTACTGTTGAGCCCATTGTGATCCCTGGAGCTAGAACCCTTGAAAAGCTGTGGAACACAGTATAGCGTGTTAAAGGATCAGGATTCAGTTTCTCTCATTAACTAGCTGTGAGACTTGGGCAAATCACTGAAACTTTCTGGGTAACAATTTCCTTATCTAATGAAGAAAAAGTTTCAAGAGGCCATTTTAGGGGTTAAAAGGGGACTTAGAGGCAATGTGTTCCCTCCTACCGTGGACATCTGTTGTTTTGGGCTTCTAAACTCCATTTCCCCTTTATTGTGTAGCTGACTCTTGGCTTTCCTTTGGAAATCAATCTTCCTTCACTCTTGGGCTATATATGTACTGACTCCACCTCTGGCTCCAGGGCAGGGCATTTTAACTAGGTCTGGCCAATTGGAACACTGCATTCCCTATTCATACAGTGAGTGGTTTAGGGATGCAACTCAAGTCAATCAAATTCAATGAAATTCAATTCTGGGAATTTTTCTGGAACTGCAGTGAAGGAAAAACTTTTCTCTTGGGCTTTAAGTTTTAGGAAGTAAACCTGGAGCTGCGAGGAGAAATCTTGTCATCACAGAGGGAGAACATGCCTGAAGTTGAAGCGAACACAATACAAATCAGAGCTAATAGATGGAGAGCTATAGTGCCCTGGTGACATAATTTAAAGCTCCCAGATCCAGCTATGCCTGAAGCTGGTATACCCTTTTCAATTATCTAAATCATAAAGCCTCCCCTCTTGCAAATTAAGCCAGTTTGAATTAGATTTCTTTTACTGGCATCCAAGAGTTCTGATTAATACCAACCGCTCATTTTATAGGCTTTGGAAACTGATACCAAGGGTGGTGACTTGTCCAAACCTAGATAAAGTCAGAGGCAGAACTAGAACCAGCTTCTGAGCTTACCAGTTCAAAGACTTTCAAAATACATCTAAACCTTGAATTAAAATAAAAATAAGTTACTGACTTCTTTGAAATTTCCATTTAACTATTTCCTCTGTACCAATAACATCACTTTTCTTGTAATTCTTGAGAGATTTATTTTCTTACAGCCTTTTGCTTTTGCTCTAAATTCACTTATTTTGTAACTAATGTGACCTACTTGCCAAGTTAATGAGAAACAAACATAGCAACATTATATCACTTAAATTAATATTTTGGTGCAGTGTAGAAAAAAAACAATAAGTTGTCTGAGTTTCTTATTTTTCGACAGATTTATTTTTCAAATCTATTTTTCAATTGATTTTTCAATACACTGTAGCATCAAGACCTCAACTTCCAAGAGTTTCTTGGCAGTCCTGTGGTTAGGACTCAGCACTTTCACTGCCATGGGCCCAAATTCAATCTCTGGTCAGAGAACTAAGATCCCATAAGCTAGAAAAAAAAAAAAAAGAACTCAATTTCTGATCAGAGGCAGAAGAGATGGATATCTTAAAAAGGAAGAGTGGGGAATTAGAGCTTAATATCTAGCTAAAACTCGAGCTCCATCGACTGTCTTTTTTCAGCCTGTAGCTAGTGAATTAAAGGCCAAATAATTAAATGTTTTGCTAAATCTGTCAATCCAGTTTAAGATCGCCATTCTCCATAAACTATGTATTCCCATTACCCACTATCCATCTCTCTGTTGTAGCACTAGAATGCCTACGTATTTGTCTCCACCATTGCACCTTGAGCCTCTGTATGTCAGGGATCTTGTTTTAAACATTTCCAAGTCTCATGAACACTCAATCACTATGTACTCTCTATGTTCATGGAGTGGAAGTTAGGACACATGGCTGTTTCCAATTTATTACTTAGAGCATTGAATCAACACATTACCTGTGACTATCTTCATGGTCTGGTATCAAGTTCATTTGTCTGTTATTAGTATGTGTGAGAAGAGTTTTTAATGCATTCAAACTAATTTCAGGTTTTGAAAGTTTCTGCCTGGACCATTTTTTTTTTTTTTTTTTTTTTTTTTGGGTAAGGGGG